>NC_068455.1:34074916-34408666 GCF_023373465.1 Oncorhynchus keta
GAGGTGTTATGCTCGACCCGCTTAGTTTTGCACCACAAAACACCAGAAAATGAACCAGCTCACCTGCTTTTACACTATGAATTGACTACTAGATGTTCAATGTTTCTTTTGACGTAAAAAAAATAATCATTTCACCATTGTAAAACGAGTCCAGTGCATGTAACAGGGTTGCCCTTAAAGTGCCACTGAACATGTCAATTGGAATGTGTGTTTTTCTGTTGCTCATTACAAAAATGAGATTTCAGTCTTGGACGTGTGTTTCATGACCGATTCCGTGTTTGGCTAATGATGCTTGTCCCCCATGAGACACTGTAGCTGTGATAACATGCGTCTTGGTGAGAGGTGTAGGAGTCAGGCGCAGGAGAGCAGGGATGTCTGAGAGGCGTGTTTAATAATATAGTCCACCAATACGAAACAGCACAGACAAAAATCCCCAAATTACTCGAATACTCAGAAACTCGTGCAAACACACAGAGGAACAAACACAGTTCCGACACTTTACATACACGTGCGTAATAGCGAAAAAACAACAAACATCAAATACAATCGAGCGCAATACACACAAGTCTAATCCTGCACGAATTGCGGCAGGTAACAGGTGCCCTATATACCCACAGAAATCAAAGCAATTGAAAACCAGGTGTGAAAAGGAACACAGACAAAACAACCAGAAAAAGAAAAAGGGATCGGTAGCGACTAGTAGACCGGCGACGCCGAGCGCCGCCCGAACAGGGAGAGGAGTTACCTTCGGTAGAAGTCGTGGCAGTACCCCCCCCCCTGACGCGCGGCTCCCGCAGCGCGACGACGCCTGCCTCGAGGACGACCCAGAGGACGGGGCGCAGGGCGATCCGGATGGAGGCGGTGAAACTCCCTTAGCATCGGTGGATCCAGTACGTCCTCCACCGGCACCCAGCATCTCTCCTCCGGACCGTACCCCTCCCAGTCCACGAGGTACTGAAGACCCCCCACCCGACGCCTCGAGTCCAGTATGGACCGAACTGCATACGCCGGCGCCCCCCCGATGTCCAGGGGGGGCGGAGGGACCTCCCGCACCTCATCTTCTTGAAGCGGACCAGCCACCACCGGCCTGAGGAGAGACACATGAAACGAGGGGTTAATACGGTAATACGGGGGGAGCTGTAACCTATAACACACCTCGTTTATTCTCCTCAGGACTTTGAATGGCCCCACAAACAGCGGACCCAGCTTCCGGCAGGGCAGGTGGAGGGGCAGGTTTCGGGTCGAGAGCCAGACCCGGTCCCCCGGTGTGTACACCGGGGCCTCGCTGCGGTGGTGGTCGGCCCGTTTAAGGTACCCGTGGGCGACCTCCCAGGTTTCCCTTGAGCGTTTCACCCAATCGTCCACCGCAGGAGCCTCGGTCTGGCTCTGATGCCATGGTACCAGGACCGGCTGATAGCCCAACACACATTGGAAGGGCGACAGGTTCGTAGAAGAGTGGGGGAGTGAGTTCTGGGCCATCTCCGCCCAGGGGATGTACTTCGCCCACTCCCCTGGCCGGTCCTGGCAATACGACCGCAGAAACCTACCCACATCCTGGTACACTCTTTTCACCTGCCCATTACTCTCGGGGTGAAACCCAGAGGTCAGGCTGTCCGAGACCCCCAAACGTTCCATGAACGCCTTCCACACCCTGGACGTGAACTGGGGACCCCGATCAGAAACAATATCCTCAGGCACCCCGTAGTGCCGGAAGATGTGAGTAAACAGGGACTCCGCCGTCTGTAGGGCCGTAGGGAGACCGGGCAAAGGGAGGAGACGACAGGACTTAGAAAACCGATCCACAACGACCAGCATCGTGGTGTTGCCCTGTGACGGTGGCAGATCGGTCAAGAAGTCAACCGACAGGTGTGACCAAGGCCGCTGTGGAACAGGGAGGGGATGTAACTTCCCTCTGGGCAGGTGCCTAGGAGCCTTGCACTGAGCGCACACTGAGCAGGAGGACACATAAACCCTCACGTCCTTGGCTAAAGTGGGCCACCAGTACTTCCCACTAAGACATCGCACCGTCCTCCCGATCCCCGGGTGACCAGAGGAGGGGGATGTGTGAGCCCATCAAATTAACCTGTCTCTAACCTCCAGCGGAACATACACCCGTCCCTCTGGACACTGTGGTGGAGTGGGCTCAACACGCGATGCTCGCTCAATGTCTGCGTCCACCTCCCACCTTACAGGTGCCATTAGACAAGAAGCCGGGAGGATGGGCGCAGGATCAATGGCCCGCTCCTCCGTATCATATAGTCGGGACAGTGCGTCTGCCTTAGTGTTCTGGGAGCCTGGTCTATAGGAGATGGTAAACCTAAATCGGGTGAAAAACATGGCCCACCTTGCCTGACGAGGGTTCAGTCTCCTCGCTGCCCGAATGTACTCTAGATTACGGTGGTCAGTCCAGATGAGGAAAGGGTGTTGGGCCCCCTCAAGCCAATATCTCCACACCTTCAGGGCTCTGACAACAGCTAGCAGCTCCCGATCCCCCACGTCATAGTTTCGCTCCGCCGGGCCGAGAAAAGAAAGCACAGGGGCTGAGCTTCGGTGGCGCACCCGAGCGCTGGGAGAGCACGGCTCCAACCCCAGCCTCGGATGCGTCCACCTCCACTATAAATGCCAAAGAGGGGTCCGGATGCGCCAGCACGGGAGCCGTGGTAAAAAGAGCCTTCAGGCGACCAAAAGCCCTGTCCGCCTCAGCCGACCATCCCAGACGCGTCGGCCCCCCCTTCAGCAGTGACGTAATGGGCGCAGCCACCTGCCCAAAACCCCGGATAAACCTCCAGTAGTAGTTGGTAAACCCTAAGAACCGCTGCACCTCCTTTACCGTGGTTGGAGTCGGCCAATTACGCACGGCTGCAATGCGGTCATCCTCCATCACCAACCCTGATGTGGAAATGCGATATCCAAGGAAGGAGACAGCCTGTTGGAAGAACGAGCATTTCTCAGCCTTGACATACAGGTCATGTTCCAACAGTCACCCAAGTACCCTGCGCACCAGAGACACATGCGCGGCCCGTGTAGCGGAATAGACCAGAATATCATCGATGTAAACCACCACACATTGACCGTGCAGGTCCCTGAGAATCTCATCCACAAGAGATTGGAAGACTGCTGGAGCATTCTTCAACCCGTACGGCATGACGAGGTACTCATAATGGCTGGATGTGGTACTAATCGCCGTCTTCCACTCATCTCCCTTCCGGATACGTACCAAGTTATATGCACTCTTGAGATCCAGTTTTGTGAAAAACCGTGCTCCGTGAAATGACTCAATCGCCGTGGCAATGATAGGTAGCGGGTAACTATACCCCACCGTGATGGAATTTAGACCTCTATAGTCAATGCACGGACGCAGACCACCCTCCTTCTTCTTCACAAAAAATAAAAAACTTGAGGAGGCAGGTGAGATGGAGGGCTGAATGAACCCCTGCCCCAGAGATTCCGATATGTATGTCTCCATAGCCACCGTCTCCTCCTGTGACAGGGGATACACGTGACTCCTGGGAAGTGCAGCGCCTACCAGGAGATTTATCGCACAATCCCCTCGTCGATGAGGTGGTAATTGGGTCGCATTCTTTTTACACAAGGCGATAGCCAAATCGGCATATTCTGAGGGAATGTGCACGGTGGAGACTTGGTCTGGACTCTCCACCGTTGTTGCACCGATGGGAACTCCTACACACCTGCCTGAGCACTCCTCCGACCACCCCTGTAGAGCCCTCTGTTGCCACAAAATCCTGGGGTTGTGACGGGCCAACCAGGGGATCCCCAACACCACCGATAACGCAGGAGAATCAATGAGGAAGAGACTAATTCTCTCCTCATGACCCTCCTGCGTAACCATACCCAGTGGAGCCATGGCCTCCCTGACTAGCCCTGACCCTAATGGTCGGCTATCTAAGGCGTGCACTGGGAAGGGTTTGTCCAGCTGAACAAGGGGAATCCCTAACCTGTTCGCTAAACCGCGGTCAATAAAATTCCACGCCGCGCCTGAATCTACTAGCGCCTTATGCCGGGAAAGCGGGGAAAATTCAGGAAAAACAATCCATACATACATGTGACCAACAGGGGGCTCTGGGTGAACCTGGTGCTGACTCACCTGAGGTGTACGGGCAGTGTTCGGCCTGGCGTCTCGACTCCCGGGGGGACCCCCCTAGCACCGGTCAGCAGTGTGCCCTCTGCGACCACAGCTGACACAGGAAAGGCCCCCTCCTCCGGTCGCCCTCGCTGAAGCACCTCCTAGCTCCATGGGTGTTGGAGTGGTGGTGCTGGGAGATGGAACTGACAGAGCCCGATCTGGACGTCCGCGGGTCGCCAGCAAGTTGTCCAACCGAATGGACATGTCGATCAATTGGTCCAAGGACAGGGTGGTGTCTCTACAGGCCAGCTCCCTACGGACGTCCTCACGCAAACTACACCTATAGTGATCGATCAAGGCCCTGTCGTTCCATCCCGCGCCAGCGGCCAAGGTCCGGAACTCTAGAGCAAAGTCCTGAGCACTCCTCCTCTCCTGCCTCAGATGGAACAGCCGTTCACCCGCCGCTCGACCCTCAGGTGGGTGATCGAACACGGCCCGAAAGCGGCGGGTGAACTCTGGATAGTGGTCCCTCGCCGAGTCAGGATCGCCCACTCCAGGGCTTTACCTGTGAGGCAGGAGACGAGGGCGTTCACGCTCTCACCCCCCGAAGGAGCCGGACGAACGGTCGCCAGGTATAGGTCCATCTGTAAGAGTAAGTAAGAAGCCCTGGCACCCGGCCGCTGTCCCATCATATTCCCTCGGGAGGGCGAGTCGACTCCCACTGTGCTCAGGCAATGAAGGAGAGGGTAGTGTTACTGGTTGGGGTGTGGCTGATAACGGTGTGGGAAGGCCACCTCTCTCCCATCTCTCCATCGTCGCCATCACCTGATCCATGGAGGTCCTCAGTTGGTGTAACACTGCCATGTGGTGTTGAACTCGCTCCTCCACGGACCCTGGGAGTGCGTCCGCTCCTGCTGACTCCATAATTATATTGGTGCAGGATTCTGTGATAACATGCGTCTTGGTGAGAGGTGTAGGAGTCAGGCGCAGGAGAGCAGGGATGTCTGAGAAGCGTGTTTAATAATATAGTCCACAAATACGAAACAGCACAGACAAAAATCCCAAAATCGTGCAAACACACGGAGGAACAAACACAGTTCCGACACTTTACATACACGTGCGTAATAGCGAAAAAACAACAAACATCAAATACAATCGAGCGCAATACACACAAGTCTAATCCTGCACGAATTACGGCAGGTAATAAATAGGTGGTGCCCTATATACCCACAGAAATCAAAGCAATTGCAAACCAGGTGTGAAAAGGAACACAGACAAAACAACCAGAAAAAGAAAAAAGGGATCGGTAGCAACTAGTAGACCAGCGACGTCGTGACAGCAGCCTATTTCACTTCCTCAAAATCCCCAGAATGAGTCTAAGATAACTCAAGAAATATGTAATTCATTTGTAGTTTATCTCCCACTACCTTGTATCCTTTTCCCTCTCACTCTCATCCAACACTTCCCACACTGCCCCTACTCGGATGGTATCGCGCCGTCCCAACCTTCGCTCTCTCTCCCCCGCTACTCTCTCCTCTTCCATCCTATCATCTCTTCCCTCTGCTCAAACCTTCTCCAACCTATCTCCTGATTCTGCCTCCTCAACCCTCCTCTCCTCCCTTTCTGCATCCTTTGACTCTCTATGCCCCCTATCCTCCAGGCCGGCTCGGTCCTCCCCTCCCGCTCCGTGGCTCGACGACTCATTGCGAGCTCACAGAACAGGGCTCCGGGCAGCCGAGCGGAAATGGAGGAAAACTCGCCTCCCTGCAGACCTGGCATCCTTTCGCTCCCTCCTCTCTACATTTTCCTCTTCTGTCTCTGCTGCTAAAGCCACTTTCTACCACTCTAAATTCCAAGCTTCTGCCTCTAACCCTAGGAAGCTCTTTGCCACCTTCTCCTCCCTCCTGAATCCCCCCCTCCCTCTCTGCAGATGACTTCGTCAACCATTTAAAAGGTCGACGACATCCGATCCTCGTTTGCTAAGTCAAACGACACCGCTGGTTCTGCTCACACTGCCCTACCCTGTGCTCTGACCTCTTTCTCCCCTCTCTCTCCAGATGAAATCTCGCGTCTTGTGACGGCCGGCCGCCCAACAACCTGCCCGCTTGACCCTATCCCCTCCTCTCTTCTCCAGACCATTTCCGGAGACCTTCTCCCTTACCTCACCTCGCTCATCAACTCATCCCTGACCGCTGGCTACGTCCCTTCCGTCTTCAAGAGAGCGAGAGTTGCACCCCTTCTGAAAAAACCTACACTCGATCCCTCCGATGTTAACAACTACAGACCAGTATCCCTTCTTTCTTTTCTCTCCAAAACTCTTGAACGTGCCGTCCTTGGCCAGCTCTACCGCTATCTCTCTCAGAATGACCTTCTTGATCCAAATCAGTCAGGTTTCAAGACTAGTCATTCAACTGAGACTGCTCTTCTCTGTATCATGGAGGCGCTCCGCACCGCTAAAGCTAACTCTCTCTCCTCTGCTCTCATCCTTCTAGACCTATCGGCTGCCTTCGATACTGTGAACCATCAGATCCTCCTCTCCACCCTCTCCGAGTTGGGCATCTCCGGCGCGGCCCACGCTTGGATTGCGTCCTACCTGACAGGTCGCTCCTACCAGGTGGCGTGGCGAGAATCTGTCTCCTCACCACGCGCTCTCACCACTGGTGTCCCCAGGGCTCTGTTCTAGGCCCTCTCCTATTCTCGCTATACACCAAGTCACTTGGCTCTGTCATAACCTCACATGGTCTCTCCTATCATTGCTATGCAGACGACACACAATTAATCTTCTCCTTTCCCCCTTCTGATGACCAGGTGGCGAATCGCATCTCTGCATGTCTGGCAGACATATCAGTGTGGATGACGGATCACCACCTCAAGCTGAACCTCGGCAAGAAGGAGCTGCTCTTCCTCCCGGGAAGGACTGCCCGTTCCATGATCTCGCCATCACGGTTGACAACTCCATTGTGTCCTCCTCCCAGAGCGCTAAGAACCTTGGCGTGATCCTGGACAACACCCTGTCGTTCTCAACTAACATCAAGGCGGTGGCCCGTTCCTGTAGGTTCATGCTCTACAACATCCGCAGAGTACGACCCTGCCTCACACAGGAAGCGGCGCAGGTCCTAATCCAGGCACTTGTCATCTCCCGTCTGGATTACTGCAACTCGCTGTTGGCTGGGCTCCCTGCCTGTGCCATTAAACCCCTACAACTCATCCAGAACGCCGCAGCCCGTCTGGTGTTCAACCTTCCCAAGTTCTCTCACGTCACCCCGCTCCTCCGCTCTCTCCACTGGCTTCCAGTTGAAGCTTGCATCCGCTACAAGACCATGGTGCTTGCCTACGGAGCTGTGAGGGGAACGGCACCTCAGTACCTCCAGGCTCTGATCAGGCCCTACACCCAAACAAGGGCACTGCGTTCATCCACCTCTGGCCTGCTCGCCTCCCTACCACTGAGGAAGTACAGTTCCCGCTCAGCCCAGTCAAAACTGTTCGCTGCTCTGGCCCCCCAATGGTGGAACAAACTCCCTCACGACGCCAGGACAGCGGAGTCAATCACCACCTTCCGGAGACACCTGAAACCCCACCTCTTTAAGGAATACCTAGGATAGGATAAGTAATCCTTCTCACCCCGCCCCCCTTTTAAGATTTAGATGCACTATTGTAAAGTGACTGTTCCACTGGATCTCATAAGGTGAATGCACCAATTTGTAAGTCGCTCTGGATAAGAGCGTCTGCTAAATGACTTAAATGTTAAATGTAAATCTCAAGTAAAAAAACACGTGACGTGTTGTCTTATGTAAACAAAGTCAGAGCTGCTGGGCAGGTCTGTCTCACTGTGTATGCCATTGGATAGAGAGGAATCACCATGGATGGGACCAAGTCATTGTTTTAGAAGTCACAAGTAAGTCTCAAGTCTTAGCACTCAAGTCCCAAGTCAAGTCCCAAGTCAAGACCGACAAGTCTCAAGTCAAGTCTGAAGTCCTGAACTTTGAGTTTCGAGTCCTAAACAAGTCATAATGTGCTCTTCAACAAATGTAATACCATTTCATATTTTTAACAATAGTAATAGTTAGTATACTACATTTACGCAAATCATGAATGGTTTTAAAAATATATATATTTATTACTTTCCAAATAAACTTTATATTTCCATGGAAATACATGGGTAGCCATGAGAAAGAGCCCCCCATAGCGATCGACTATCGAGGATCGCTATGGGGCAATCGGGCGATGTAGGCTTGTACACAATCGCCCAACCTTAACACACACACACACACACTCTCTGTGTGGTTACAGTAGGCTAACGTATGTCAATGGTTTTAGGAACAGCAGTAACATCAGGGAGGATTTAGGCTACCAATCTTGGGTGCAATAATCACATTCCCACACTGACTAACTGTGTGGAGGTTCATTGATTTAATGTTACGTTAGCCTACATGCTACACTAGCAAAGATATAAATTATATAGCTGTCGGCTATATTAGCCACGACTTACTGTTCTTTGTGCAGCTTCAAATGTCAAACAAAGTTGGAAAATGTTGCGCCTCCGTCTGTAATTTTCTTTCCTCATGTTTCGCAAGTTGCAATCCGTTTTTTGTTTATACAGCGTAGTCTTTATATCCCAAAATAATAATTTTGGGTATCATCTTTCCAAGGGCTCAATCTGAATTCACCCGCCAATGTTCCTCTGCACTGCCACGCACAACTTTTTCTCCGCTGGCACAATTTGATTGGCTGCTGTCTGAATCAAACTGTAATCCGTTAAATGAGTTGATGCGCTGCACACTTTTTTTAATAGCATCGTTTGTATATTTGGGCTTGGGGAGGGTATCAAGTCAGGTCGAGTCAAAAGGCTCAAGTCCAGGTTAAGTCACGAGTCATTGGTGTTAAAGTCAAAGTCGAGTTGCAAGTCATCATATTTGTGACTCGAGTCAACACCTCTGGGATTCACCGCAGCTGTTCACCCCATGTTAGTGGGCAAATTATTTATTGAATTCTCCATGTGGTTTAAAATAAAGTGCACCTCATTTAATATAACAGGCTTTTAAATTCAATATTGGTGCACAATTTCTACTTAAAATATCAAAGGGATGCAAAAGGCCCTCTTTTCGTGGAACGACCCAAATGGTATTGAGTGAGAGAAAAGGGCAAAGGTTAAAAGAGAAAGGGAAATTGAGCAGGATAGAGAGAGGGGCCACTCAAAGGTCAAAGGCTAAAAGAGAAAGGGAGATTGAGCGTGATGGAGAGAGGGTCACTGAAAGGTCAGGCTCACAGTGTGTGGAGTGTGTGTGATCACAGTTTTAGGTTTGTGAATAATTCAGTGTGTTTTGGACGGTCCCCCTGTGCTAACAATAGCACTAACACTAACGGAGAGGGCCATTAAAAATCCATGTGGAGATCATTACAGGCGTTGCCCCTCACCTCCCCACTGAAAACTGCATTTCCCTGGGGCAACAGCAGCCCCCTCACCCTCTCTCGGAACACAGCAGGCCGCACCATGATCTCACTGCCACGGCCCATGCTCAGATTGGACTAAGGGTCAGAGGTTAGCCAAGCAAGACTTGACCCACAGCACTAATGCACTTGTAACAGTTTAAAACACTTTGGAGAGTGTTAAACAGAACAGGCTCTCAAGGATCACACAGAGGGGCTGCCGTCTAGTTCTCTCTCCTTTTCTCTTCCCCTCTTCTGAACTGCTCCTCAGACCAAGGCCGTTTTATTTTCAAATCAAATCAAACTTAAACTCACTTTCTCTCTCTTCAGCATGCCAAGACATAGTCATATCCTCCCTCAATCTTTACTATAGATTATGGTCTCAGTTTTTGATTGTTTGTGAACTGGTATGTACGGTATACTGTACACAAAGTGTTCACATACAATACTTTTCCCACTCAAATGCATGTTTACAGTAATTAACAGAACAGACCCAGTGAGCAACATTTCACTTGTCCATTCCCTTCCCTGACCCTCATTCTATCTGAGGACCCCAAGCGTTTCCGTGTCATCTGAAACCATTGGAGTGGACCGGGGCCGGGGCGCCTAACACACTGCCAGTCAGCAATTACCTCACATTTAAGGTCCCCCCTGAGCAGCAAATCGAATCAACTCCGGCTATCACTGGCTGTCTTGTCTCACTGCAGCATCGCTCAGTGGAGTAGTGTTCCACAGTTCCCCTTATAAAACACATCTACGACAGATCCAATTTAGATCAGCTGTAATTGGGTTGGGCTCAGAAACTCACTTTTCCATATATTTGTTTGGTAATACAGAGCTCTCTGCTCTCTGTAATGTGTATTGAGATGTGGAGTGGGAAGGAATAGGGAAGGAGAAAACAAAGGGTGTTTCTCAATGTGCATACTACCGTGCTCCACTCTCTCATGCTCCAAGTGCATTCTCCGAGGACGTTCTCTTGAATACGTTTTTGTGAGGACGAGAGCATGGAGAACGCATAAAACATTACATTTGAGAAGCACTCACACTCCCTCTACTGTATTACCTCACGCTGCATCTCCCCATTCACTGAACCGTATTCCAGCCATGACAATGGCAACAATAGAGACTTAACAAGATGTACACAAAGCAAAGATTTGACTTCATAACTATCTGCTAGCTACTGTATATGTGAATAGTAATAATGTAGCTAACCAGCTAGTATAACAGGCAAAAATGACCTCAAACAAATGTTATCCAAGGTCCATTCTTCTTTTGTAGCTAGCTAACAATTCTTTGTGCCTATCGGGCTAGTTAACAGTAGTAGCTAGCCAGTTAGCTCTATTGATTTACTATGGCCTTGCAACCTACGCACACTACAGTGGGAATTATAGGCAGGTAACGATGCCCAAATGAACACAGCATTTATTTATTAACGTATCAGGTTCAAATGTTGTAGTCAGGCAACATATGAGATGTGAATGGGCAACATATGAGATGTGAATGGGCATCTTTGAATTCCAAAGTCGGAGTGTTTTTTCTCTCGCTTCAGCTCAGCCATTGATTTCAAGAAAATGTGTGTAATTTTTGACGTGGCTGCGTCATATTTGTTTGCATACTTTACGTTGAAGCAAGCCTCGATATATGCTTCGAAATATGTACAAACGGAGTACGCATTCGAGAAGTGCCCTCCGTGCTCCGTTTCGCATACTTGCATAGATTTGGACTTATACTCAGACCCTCCCGTGCTCGGAGCATGGTAGTATGCATTTTGAGAAACACCCATAGAATGGCCTTTGGTCTTTAGACTAGAGTCCCATTATGACTGACTATGTGAGCAATGTTTCCTTAAATGGCATTCTATATGAGTAGGTGCCCTTACAAAAAAACAACATGAAAAAAATCCTGTGAACACTTGTGAACAATTCAAGTGAGGTGAAACATGTCATTCTCCTCACATGTGAAAAGGTGGTGTTAACGTGTGAACTGAAAATGTAATACATGAGAAAATATGATTTCACGTGAAATTTAAGCTCAACGTGTGAAAATAGCTATTTCACATGTGAAACTGCAAATTTGCACATGTTTTTTTTTTGTAAGGGTGGATTGAAGTTTAGTGAGATATCTAATCAACAACACAGTCAACGTATATAGTTCCGTCAATTTGGCCTGAATGCAAGATGATGAGTGTAAGATTGCTGTTCTCCCTGTTCCTGATGTGGAAGTCCTCCAATGGAGGTCAGTGACATTTCCTATTGGAGATGGGGTTTGGGGTCAGTTCTAGAGTGGCAGCTGTCATCTACGCTGATGATTGATGTCCCTTTTACCATCTGAGTTGCCAGGACAACGGTCATATTTGTGTGTTGGGGGGTGCTGGTATTGTGGAGTGTGTGGTTTGTGAGAAGGTCATTGGTGGAGTAGTGATCTGGAGCCAGCCACCACGGGGCTCTCAGCCTCATCTCAGCCTCCATGGGCAGTCCAACAGCACTGATAGATAGTGGGCATTATAATATGTTAAGTGCCCCCTTTGCCTCTGGTCAGGAACACTTAACATGGCCTGTGGTCACTCAACGCGGGTGTATTGCCGGTAGCAAGGTAAAATATTCATTGTTGAGGAGTGGTGGTTTTCCTCTGCAGTAACCCTAAAAGCCTGGCCTGGTTTTTGGTGTTTTTAATCAGGCCCTAAAACCAGACCGCATAGGGACTCCATTTTATTGGGCAGGACAGTAATGCATCTCTATAGTATGGGTTTAGTAACCTTATCACCACACCACTGGAACTCACTGACCATATCACCCACAATGCGGATGCAACTACCAAAGCACAAAGTGATAACAAATTCAACCGTATCTATTTATTTTATGTAATTGAATTGAGTATTTTACAGAATTTCACAACATATTTAGGGGAAGTGTGTATTTTTATTTTAGAATGGTCTAGGCAAACGTTGTTGTTTATGACATACTTCATTGTGTCATATTGGAATAGTAAGAAATTAAAGGTCCCAAACAGTCGTTTTGATTCCCATGTAAAATAGCCTTTTGAGCGGCTAAAACATCACCCATAATATTTTCCCAACATTTTCTCGTATAAAAGTAGCAGGAAGTCTGAAAGGGCAGGAAGCTCACCATGACTGGGGCTCTTTGAAAACACCGATGTCAAGCAACATGGATGCAGTGAGCAGTGTTCCAGTGAGATCACCTCAAGCAAGTCTGCTGATAAACATGTTGCATGTTGCTTGATATATATATATATATATATATATAATGTTAAATTAAGGTTAAATAAATATATATATATCATATGTATACAGTTGAAGTCAGAAGTTTACATACACTTAGGTTGGAGTCATTAAAACTCGCTTTTCTTTTTACATACACTAAGTTGACTGTGCCTTTAAACAGCTTGGAAAATTCCAGAAATTATGTCATGGCTTTAGAAGCTTCTGATAGGCTAATTGACATCATTTGAGTCAATTGGAGGTGTACCTGTGGATGTAATTCAAGGCCTACCCTCAAACGCAGTGCCTCTTTGCTTGACTATGGAAAATAAAATAAAAATGGTAGACCTCCACAAGTCTGGATCATCCTTGGGAACAATTTCCAAACGCCTGAAGGTACCACGTTCATCTGTACAAACAATAGTACGCTAGCATAAACACCATGTGACCACGCAGCCGTCATACCTCTCAGGAAGGAGATGCATTCTGTCTCCTAGAGTTTAACATAATTTGGTGCGAAATGTGCAAATCAATCCCAGAACAACAGCAAAAGACCTTGTGAAGATGCTGGAGGAAACAGGTACAAATGTTTCTACATCCACAGTAAAAAAGAGTCCTATGTTGACATAACCTGAAAGGCCGCTCAGCAAGGAAGAAACCACTGGTCCAAAACCGCCATAAAAAAGCCTGACTACGGTTTGCAACTGCACATGGGGACAAAGAACGTACCTTTTGGAGAAATGTTCTCTGGTCTGATGAAACAAAATTAGAACTGTTTTGCCATAATGACCATCGTTATGTTTGGAGGAAAAAGGGGGAGGCTTGCAAGCTGAAGAACACCATCCCAACCGTGAAGCACGGGGGTGGCAGCATCATGTTGTGGGGGTTCTTTGCTGAAGAAGGGACTGGTGCACTTCACAAAATAGATGACATCATTAGGAAGGAAAATGATGTGGATATATTGAAGCAACATCTCAAGACATCAGTCAGGAAGTTAAAGCTTGGTCGCAAATGGGTCTTCCAAATGGAAAATGACCCCAAGCATACTTCCAATGTTGTGGCAAAATGGCTTAAGGACAACAAAGTCAAGGTATTGGAGTGGCCATCACAAAGCCCTGACCTCAATCCTATAGAAGATGTGTGGGCAGAACTGAAAAAGCGTATGCGAGAAAGGAGGCCTACAAACCTGACTCCATTACACCAGCTCTGTCAGGAGGAAGTAGCCAAAATTCACCCAACTTATTGTGGGAAGCTAGTGGAAGGCTACCCGAAACGTTTGACCCAAGTTAAACAATTTAAAGGCTGTCACGACTTCCGCCGAAGTTGGCTCTCCTGCCTGTTCGGGCGGTGCTCGGCGGTCGTTGTCACCATCCTACTAGCCACTACCGATCTCTTTTTCGTTTTGTCTTATTAGTTTCACCTGTGTGTATTTTAGTTTAATTAACGTCCTTATATGTAGTAGGTTGTTGTGTGCGGGATTGTTTTTGTATTCATGTCATTTGGTGTAGTGCTTGTGTTTTATTCTCCGGTCTATTTTTGATCCTGTGTTGGATTATTCACCCTGAGTGTTGGGTTGACCGTGTTTTTTGTGCGCCAGAGAATAAACTGTCAAATATCTGAAACCTGCTCTCTGCGCCTGATTCCACCCACCTTGATAAAACGTGACAAAGGCAATGCTACCAAATACTAATTGGGAATGTGGTGAAAAAAACAATAGCTGAAATAAATAATTATCTCTACTATCATTCTGACATTTCACATTCTTAACATAAAGTGGTGATCCTAACTGACCTAAGACAGGGAATTTTTACTATGTCAGGAATTGTGAAAAACTCCGTTTTAATGTATTTGGCTGAGGTGTATGTAAACTTATGTCTACACTGTATTTCTGATCAATTTGATGTTATTTTAATCGACAAAAAATGTGCTTTTCTTTCAAAAGCAAGGACATTTCTAAGTGACCCCAAACTTTTGAATGGTAGTGTTTATGATGACAGCTTTACACACTCTTGGCATTCTCTCAAACAGCTTCCTGAGGTAGTCACCTGGAATGCATTTCAATTAACAGGTACGCCTTCTTAAAAGTTCATTTGTGGAATTTCTTTCCTAATGAGTTTGAGCCAATCAGAACAAATTCTTATTTTCAGGAACAGTGGATTAACTGCCTAGTTTAGGGGCAGAACAACAGATTATTACCTTGTAAGCTCACGGATTTGATCTTGCTACCTTTCGGTCACTAGTCCAACACTCTAACCACTAGGCTACCTGCCGCCCCATACACCCCATCTGACGTGTAATTAATAATTCTGAGTATTCTTCTTTTTTTTACCCATCTACCAATAGGTGCCCTTCTTTGCTAGGCATTGGAACACCTCGCTGGTCTTTGTGGTTGAATCTGTGTTTGACATTCACTGCTCGACTGAGGGACGTTACAGATTTGTATTCTTGTTTTTTATTTTATTTTTTGCCTTTATTTAACAGGTATGCCAGCTGAGACCATTTACAACTGCGTCCTGGCTAAGATAAAGAAAAGCAGTGCGACAAAAAACAACAACAGAGTTACAGGTGGGATAAACAAAAGTACATACAGTGGGGCAAAAAAGTATTTAGTCAGCCACCAATTGTGCGAGTTCTCCCACTTAAAAAGAGAGAGGCCTGTAATTTTCATCATAGGTACACTTCAACTATGACAGACAAAATGAGAAAACAAAATCCAGAAAATCATAGGATTTTTTATTAATTTATTTGCAAATTATGGTGGAAAATAAGTATTTGGTCACCTACACCTACAAACAAGCAAGATGTATGGCTATCACAGACCTGTAACTTCTTCTTTAAGAGGCTCCTCTGTCCTCCACTCGTTACCTGTATTAATGGCACCTGTTTGAACTTGTTGTCAGTATGAAAGACACCTGTAACTTTTTGGTAAAAACTCAACTCGTCGTGTTTGGAGTACAAAGGATGCTGAGTTGTATCCAAAGAACACCATACCTAATGTGAAGCATGGGGGTGGAAACATCATGCTTTGGGGCTGTTTTTCTGCAAAGGGACCAGGACGACTGATCCGTGTAAAGGAAAGAATGAATGGGGCCATGTATCGTGAGATTTTGAGTGAAATCCTCCTTCCATCAGAAAGGGCATTGAAGATGAAACGTGGCTGGGTCTTTCAGCATGACAATGACCCCAAACACACTGCCCTGGCAACGAAGGAGTGGCTTTGTAAGAAGCATTTCAAGGTCCTGGAGTGGCCTCGCCAGTCTCCAGATCTCAACCCCATAGAAAATCTTTGGAGGGAGTTCATGTTGCCCAACAACAGCCCCAAAACATCACTGCTCTAGAGGAGATCTGCATGGAGGAATGGGCCAAAATACCAGCAACAGTGTGTGAAAACCTTGTGAAGACTTACAGAAAATGTTTGACCTCTGTCATTGCCAACAAAGGGTATATAACAAAGTATTGAGATAAATGTTTGTTATTGACCAAATACTTATTTTCCACCATCATTTGCAAATAAATTCATTAAAAATCCTACAATATGATTTTCTGGATTTTTCTCTTCTCATTTTGTCTGGCATAGTTGAAGTGTACCTGTGATGAAAATTACATGGTCTCTCTCATCTTTTTAAGTGGGAGAACTTGCACAATTGGTGGCTGACTAAATACTTTTTTGCCCCAAATAATGTTAAACACTGTTATTGCGCAGAGAGTGAGTCCATGTAACCTATTATGTGACTTGTATTTTTATTCCTAAAATTATTTATGCTTGCGAAGAGGTTGAATACTTATTGACTCAAGACATTTCAGCATTTCATTTAAAATTATTTTGTAAAAGCTTCCGCAAACATAATTCAACTTTGACATTAGGGGCCATTGTGTGTAGGCCAGTGACATAAAATCTCAATTTTATCCATTTTAAATTCAGATTGTAACACTACAAAATGTGGAAAAAGTCAACGGGTGTGAACACTTCCGGAAGGCACTGTAGGTCTTCAGCCAGCATCGGAAAAAAGTGGGGGAACGGTTAACCAAAATGGCACAGTTGTCATGTCATTACATCTAGAGACATGCCAAACGGAAATTAATACAAACTGCTTGACATCATGAAATATCGTAGTCATGAAATATGAACATTGTCTGACATCAATATTTGACACAACCAGTCAAAGGTTTTAGAACACCTACTGTACTCATTCAAGTTTTTAAAAACTATTTTCTACATTGTAGAATAAGAGTGAAGACATCAATACTATGAAATAACACATATGGAATCATGTAGTAACCAAAAAAGTGTTATACAAATCATAGCCACTCTCTTTGCCTTGATGAGAGCTTTGCACATTCTTGGCATTCTCTCAACCAGCTTTATCTGGAATGCTTTTCCAACAGTCTTGAAGGAGTTCCCACATACGCTGAGCACTTGTTGGCTGCTTTTCCTTCCCTCTGCGGTCCGACTCATCCCAAACCATCTCAATTTGGTTGAGGTCGGGGGATTGTGGAGGCCAGATCATCTGATGCAGCACTCCATCCCTCTCCTTCTTGGTAAAATAGCCCTTACACAGCCTGGAGGTGTGTTGGGTCATTGTCCTATAGAAAAACAAATTATAGTCACACTAAGCGCAAACCAGATGGGATGGCGTATCGCAGCGCAAACCAGATGGGATTGCGTATCGCTGCAGAATGCTGTGGTAGCCATGCTGGTTAAGTGTGCCTTGAATTCTAAATAAATCACAGACAGTGTCACTAGCAAAGCATCGCCACGTGCTTGATGGTTTTTGCGACTGCACTTGAAGAAACTTTAAAAGTTCTTGAAATGTTTCGTTTTGACTGACCTTCATGTCTTAAAGTAATGATGGACTGTCGTTTATCTTTAATTATTTGAGCTGTTCTTGCCATAATATGGACTTGGTCTTTTACCAAATAGGGCTTTTTTCTGTATACCTCCCTAACTTGTCACAACAAAACTTAACTGACTTGCCTAGTTAAATAAATTAAGAAATAATAAAATCAATACAGGCATACTTCCTAACTCAGTTCCTGGAGAGGAAGGAAATTGCTCAGGAATTTCACCATATGGCCAATGGTGACTTAACACAGTTTGAGTTTAATGACTGTGATAGGAGCAAACCGAGGATGAATCAACAACATTGTAGGTACTCCACATTACCAACTTAGATGACAGAGTCAAAGAAGGAAGCCTGTACAGAATAACAATATTCTAAAACATGCATCCTGTTTGCAATAAGGCACTAAAGGTAAAACTGCAAAATATGTTGCAAAGAAATTAACTTTATGTCCTGAATACAAAGTGTTATGTTTGGGGCAAACACAACACATTATTGAGTACCACTCTTCATATTTCTAAGCATGTTGGCGGCTGCATCATGGTATGGGTATGCTTGTCATTGGCAAAGACGAGGGAGTTTTTAAAAATACAAATAAATGGAATAGAGCTAAGCACAGGCAAAATCATAGAGGAAAACCTGGTTCAGTCTGTTTTCCAAAAGTCACTGGGATACAAATGTACCTTTCAGCATGATAGTAACCTAAAACGCAGGGCCAATTATACACTGGAGTTGTTTACCAAGACGACATTTCATGTTCCTGAGTGGCCTATTTACAGTTTTAACTTAAATCGGCTTGAAAATCTATAGTAAGACTTTAAAATGGCTATCTAGCAATGATCAACAACCAACTTGACAGAGCTTGAAGAATTGTTTTAAGAATATTGTACAAATATTGTACAACCCAGCTGTGCAAAGCTCTTAGAGACTTACCCAGAAACACCCACAGCTGAGAAAGACTCCCTCACTGCCAAACGTGATTCTAACATGACTCAGTGGTGTGAATGCTTATTTAAATGAGATATTTCTGTATTTCATTTTCAATAAATTTGAGGGAAAAAAAGTAAAATGCTTTCACTTTCTCATTATGGGGTATCATGTATAGATAGATGGGTGAGAAAAAAAATCAATTTAATCCATTTTGAATTCATGCAGTAACACAACAACATATGGAATAAGTCAAGTCGTATGAATACTTTCTGAAGGGACTGTAACTAGTCAGTTACCAGCTAACACCAGACACAGATGAAAGCGGAAACCTTTAAGTATTTCTGCCTTAGCTGAATAGAGGAACACTCAAACTATATTTGCTGACATGCTGCAGTCAAATTTTGGCACCCCTTTGGTAGTTCTGCTTTCATCTGTTTTCATTCAAATATCATCATATTGAATGAAAAACATGATTTTGAATGTTTTTTTTTTTCACTTTTCAAAATCTAGACAATCAGATTTACAAAATCAATTACTCTGAGGGTTGTATGACCATTTTGGGGGAAATTCCTTAGAGCAAGAAAAAAGTCCTGGAAAAACCACTGAATGACTCATCATCACCTATGGTGCGTTCAGTTTGGGAGATGTGCTGCAACCAGTAACCTTTATGGTGATGGTCACATGACAATGGGGGGCTTTCCATAAGACTTAACACCAAACCTGTCACCAAACCACAGGACATCAAAATGAACCTGAATGCTCTGCATGATTTTCAAACAGAGTGCGTAGTATTGTCCCGATCAGGGCAGTGAGTGTCTATTATTAAATTGCTGGGTTATGACTGAATCAAACTGGAGTCATACATCAATAATTAATTTCAGTTGTGCCAGAACATCCGGAGCTGTGGTTCCTCGCACTCAGTGTGTTAGCCAGAAGCTTTGCAGCTTCTGCCTAGCTACTGTTGGAACTTTAAGGATCTATAAATGACAAAGAAATCAAACAAAGACTGGTCCTCCATTTTATTTTTTATGGGGTCAACAGAGGAGCTCCCACCTGTGGTTAGTCTGGTATTTAGCACATAAACAAAGAGACCGTTTCTCTGTTTCTTCTCTCTTTTGCAAGCACATGCACATACACACTTCTCGCTCTTTATAATCCTGTATTAATGTGTTTGTTTCTGCATCACCCCTGTTTTGGCTTAATCCGAGTATGGCTGGGCTGTGGGTCTACACCCAGGTAGCACACAACATTCTGAGAACCGTATGTTTCTTAGAGATTTTTGAGAGTGTGGTTGTCCTATGGTTATTTTGCATACAATCTTCCCACAAGTTCTGGGAATGGTCCAGGATACCCAGCTAGCACAACGTTCTGAGGACCATATGTTTCTTAGGTGGGAATGTCGGTACTTAGCGTAACATTTTCTGCCGGTTTCCTTATGGTTCTATTAAAAGGCATGTTCTCAGAACATTAAGAAAACCTTCCATGAGTAAGAATGTTATTTAAAAACATATACATTCCATTCTCAGCATCAACAAAACTCTTTCTATCCTCTATCTTATTAAGTGTGTTCAGGTGTGTTGGCTGCGACCACTAATTGGCCACACCTGATCTTAATGAGTGCTTGTTTCCTTTGAAATGGGGTCTGTTTGAATAAACCAAAATGAACAGCTTGTATGAGTTGAAAAAACATGGCATGCTAGCTCCATCCTGGTGGTGCAGTGGACTAATTCCATGGATAGAGAACACAAGATTATAGGTTTGAATCTCACTGACACCATACCACAATAAAAAATAAATGTATTTGCATGATTAATTGATGCTTAAATAAATAAATGTCCATGTGTCCTATCTGTGCTTGGAGTTCAAAACAGTTAACCTAAGCTAACAGTGTTATTAAAATCATTTTGACGCGTAAATTCTATATATTATTAATGGCCCTTACAGCGTGAGTTCTTTTTGCATGCGGTACCAGAATTCCATGCTGCTGTTCTAGAATTTGATTGTTGCATTTTGCAGCTATTCTCTGCATCCTTCACTGCATCAAGACCGCATTGTCTGCTAGGCTTGGAAATATAACATTTTATTTGCTTTGTGAATTGTCAAAAACTGTAAACTACTTTTTAAGTAATCTGCTCTGGTTCTTGTATACACTGTTACAAGCACGTCGAAGATTTGTAATATGCTGAAAAGTGGCCAAACTAAGTTGATTTTATTTGGGCAATGGGCACAGCCATCTTTGACTTTGTTTATTTGCATTTTACAGTGAATGGCATTCTGGGATCAGGGGGTTTTTGCTTGCCAAACATAAACAAACATGGCTGCCATCATAAAGAATTTACCTGCTCATAACTTAGCTGACACGTATCTCTTTTCTGAACAATATTACATTTCTCCCTTCTGCTCACCAGAGATGTGGTACGTTGTAAACAAGGCTAGCTGTTCGGTCGCTTATTTATGTTTCATTTTTTTGTCAGCGAAACCTGTTATTTAGACTGGTTTATGGAATGAGTTTGGCTGTGGATGTGTTCCATGTGATGCTCGGATGATGAAGTCCGCATTTATCTTTCACAATAAAAGGAGAAATCGAGGAATACAGTTGTGATGACCTTATAATCGTTTAGATGCTTTTCAGACAACACTGCTATTTAGACGCGTTTGTTGCATCATATGTAGACGTTCTGTTTCTACTGTTCCAATCAATTCATTTTTTATGGTACTCTGCAGGGACCACTCCAAAATGATCACAAATATGTGAAACCTCCCAGGAAAACTTTCAGGGAACCATAGTAAAACATTCTCAGAACCTCCGTGCAACCTAAAGACGTATGTTCCCACAACTTCCAAGGAACCAAATCTGTAAGCTGGGCACTGTGTCAGAGGACCACAGAACCCTATGAGGCACAGAGTGGTTTCCCCCTCGGCTCCTCTTTTTGGTTGCCTTCTAGGGAGAGCTAGACTGGTTGGTGGCATGATAGATCAGCCTGGTCACAGTGATGGAGGAGCTGGGTTGAAGGAAACTAGGCTCTAGCCATGCTGCGGCAGGTGTGGCTAAGGGAGACTCACCGCTATGGAGATGACAGCCACCCCATGCTGCTATCACTTGATGAGACAGTCTCTCACAGACACGGACATTGTGAAACTCATGTGCATCAAAATACAGCATAGCCAAAACAAGTTAACACAAATGTACAGCGAAGTTCAACACAATACGATATATGTAACGCATATTACTTCCAGATTGACTAGTAATACTTCTTTAAAATACAAAAGCATGGCTATGGGGGCTGAGCTTATGGAATGAGTAGTAAAGCCTGATTCTCTTTTGGTGGATATGTTTTCTTGAGAGACAGTCGAGGACATCCAGTAGATATGTTATACTCGCCTCAATCACGGTCTGACGAGGAGGAAGGATATAGAACACGAAGAGATGGATAGAAATTGAAAGCAGAAACAAGCTCTCGGTATCCACTGAAAAAAAGGAGATGCAAAGAGTTGGGATGAAATTCCATCTAAGTTTTAAGATACTTTCCCTCCATGAAACCCGGCACTGGCCAGACAACCGCGAGAAAGCCAGGGCCAGGGAGCGACCGCCATGAGTTTGCAGTTACTTTGTGCTTATTTGCCGAATATATGTTAATGATCAATTGTCTCTCTGCGATGCCGAAACCAAGACCAGACCATTAAAATCTCAACAGAGTCCATCTAACTGGGGGTCAGAACCTATTAAAACTCTATAACAGGCTGAATCCACAAAAACCTCTGTAGGAGGGAGGGAAGCCTGCCTGCGCTGCAGCCAGTAAAACCTCTATGGTTGTTGTCAAAACCCATCAAACCTGGCTGCTAGTACTGTAAGACTCCACTAAAGCCTCTCTGGTCAGATAACTTGTAATTGTCTGTTTGGAGCATGTCCCCCTCTGAGAAGAGACAGAGTAAAAGTGAAGGGTGGAATAGTCAGGTGAGACCTGCGCCACTGTTTCCATGGTAGCAGACGATAGTAACACAAGTCTCTGTGGTTTGCATGTCTCTGGTTGGGTCCCTGCTATTGTTGTTGCTGATGTATTTATGGCCTCAGACTCAGACAGAAAGATGTGCCGCCTGTCCCTGTCCTTAGCACTTAGCACTGATGGCTGTAAAATATGGGGCTCTCACAGACTGGTGCACTGCAATATATTTTGATTGCAGATTAAATCAACAGCAGAAACTGCATCTAAAATGTGATGAGGTCAACAGGGAAGTGAATGAGTCTTGGTCCTGGATGTAGACATCAGCAGACTGGTCATCTGCGTTGATCGGTGTAATCAATGTTCTTTCCCACGCCTGCAGACCATGTCCCTCCACTGGTGCGGAGTGACATGAAACCACGTTGATTGCCATCAAAAAACCAATGACTTCCTCAGTCGCCTGCTTGCTTCCACATCTGCGCCTGTAACCTGCCGTCACCATGGTTCCTGGCCAGCGTTCGCGTGAGAGCTTCTCAGACAGTCGTCTGGGTTCCGTGGTCACAGGAAAGCGTCGGTCGCACTTCTAAACCGTTTTTCACTTCTGCTTTCGAGATTGGGGAAGGCTGGTGAAACAAACACACAATGCGCCGTCTGTGGTTTTCCACTCCCCGAACTATATCGCTGTCTGAACAAAACAAATAATATTAATGCTGATATGTACAGTGTGAAGTCTAATGTGATGATTCATGTCTAAGAGTGCTGTCTGCTGCCACCAATTAGAAAGTGAAAACTCTAGAACCCACAAAAAGTACAAATTATAACTGTTCAATTTGAGCTTCCCCACCTATAAAGTTGATAAAATTATTATTTAGAACTTTTTTTCCTTCTTAAGATTGACTGTCATGACTGCAGGTCAATTATATTATGAAATAATTTCCAGTCTCATCAGCGCTCATCATCAGCTCTGATTACGGAAAGATACGGTAGCTTGTTCAGCCATGTTGGATATTCTTCTACCACAGAATGACTGTCTACAGAAGCTTGTCATTGAGTCAGTCTGGAGGGATCACATCATAGTGTTTGGAACAGGGTCTGTTTTACTCATTAGCATAATGGAAACATGCACCTAACGACTGAGACATTCAGAAGACCACAAGTGATGGATGGAGTGATTCATCACCGCTCTCTCTCTCATCTCGCTGTTGACCGTTTGGTCTTTCAACGGTTATGTAAACCATGAGTCATGCAGCTATACTTGTCAGACAGTGAATAAATCCAAAAGTCGTCAGAAGCTCAATGAATCGCCAATGTAGCTAAATGGCTTATGACACAAGACATTTGTTGGTCCAGTCATGTTTTTCTGAAGTTTTCTCAGCTGAAGGGGAAAGACAGACTAGAATACAGATTTTAATGTCTGATTTCTGTGAAAATTTGACCTCATGTTCATATGTTGGTCACCTACAGTATGTGGCTGAGCACCATTGGGAGAGAAATGGGTAGAATCCCTCTGATGACAGTCTAACTAAGGGAAGAGGTCAGTACTGCACGGTGTGGCGAAGATATGATTGAGAGCACAGCGAGAGACGATTGTGTGTGTGTGTGTGTGTGTGTGTGTGTGTGTGTGTGTGTGTGTGTGTGTGTGTGTGTGTGTGTGTGTGTGTGTGTGTGTGTGTGTGTGTGTGTGTGTGTGTGTGTGTGTGTGTGTGTGTGTGTGTGTGTGTGTGTGTGTGTACGAATCCAAGAGGATATTGTATGACTGAGTGAGAAAATACACAGCATGTCTGCATGGTTTTGTCCTTCACATATGTGGTCGAAAAGCAAGAAAGGAACACCATCCACTCATACAGGAACTGGTCTGCGGCCAGGCCGGGGCAAAGCATTCTCATGCCAACCTCTGAATGCACAGATCAAACAAGCAGAAAGATGTATTCTCTATGAACCACAACGCAGAAGAGCATACAATAGAACACATACAGCAGTAGACCCATGGTGACACATTATGATAACTCAATGGTACAGTAGTGTACTGCACTATAACAAATAATATTATGGCAGGATACTTCACTAATAATGATAACAATAACGTAGTCAACTATGTATTTCACACACACACACACACCTGGTTATGAGCATCATACTGTTTTGCACCAAGGTCAACTGATGAAAGCCATGTTGCAATATGTTTGGCTGATCCCCAGTTTATTATGCAACAGGCTATATCATTGTCATACCCACATGAATCACAGTGACTGATATATCTGTGGAAGTCTAATGATTTGATGTTGCAGTGGGTTGCACAGGTTATGCTGTGGAAAGTGAATGTGTGTGAACCAGAGTATGTGTGAGTCTCTATGAGTTTAAGCAGGCTGATGTTCAGTGAGTCAGATCATGAGCAGTGGTTTGTGTGGGGGTGAATGCAGACCTTTTGATACGTCTACATGACTCATCTGAGCAGAACCTGGCCAGGACTTCTGGGTAAACGGGTTTCTAACCAACCCTGTGTGAAACTCAGAATCTGCACTTCAGATACATGTTGCCGTTATGGCATCCCATTGCAATTCCTATTCATTCCGTTGTGACGTACAACATGTTAATCTTCCTATCATCATATTAGCCTGTAAACTACTGTAGTTTAATAGACCCACTATAGGGAATTCATGTCTTTAGATATTGTGCATTGGTGTATGCCCACAAACCCTGCCTGGGCCCAGCACTCATTCATCTCTGGCATCTGTCACCATCAGTGGTGGCTCCTCTACCAGAGCAAAGCCCACAGGAAAAACAGACAGGGGCCCTTTAAACCTCCTACTTGCACCAGTAGTTAGCTTTGTAGTGATTCTACAACAACAACAATGCAGCACCAATATTATTATAGTAGCAGATTACAATATGGTTCCAGTGTGGGTCCTCAGGACCCCTGGACTGTGTCTGGTCCTATATGTGACGTCAGTTTGTTTCTGTAATGTTCACAGCATGTTGTATCTGTAAAGCCAGTGGTAATACAATAGCTTCACTTCAGAATGGAATCCTGCATGTTGAGGAGGCCTTCAGGACTGACATTAAGAAGCCAGTATTAGAACACTCTTGTTCTAATGTAGCTACGAGCTTCACAACACACACACACACACACACACACACACACACACACACACACACACACACACACACACACACACACACACACACACACACACACACACACACACACACACACACACACACACACACACACACACTCACACACACACACACACACACACACACGCACACCATTGGCGGAAAACAAACCTCAGAGTCTTGTCACGAAAGCCTCTTGTCTGACAGGCAGGTGATGTGGAATGGTGTTTAGGGTACACTGCAAGCATTCTGTTACTGCCATACACACGCACCAAAAAAGGTTAAGCAGAAAAACAAAAAGAGACAGTTCCCTCTGGGTTGTCTACAGAGCAGTGAAGCCGAGCAGCCAGCAAGCCACTGACCACAACCACAAGCCCCAGTATGTCAGCAAGCACCTGGCTACAATCTCTCCCAGACAGACACACATGCGACATACTGCACGCAAGTTGCACAATTTGGCTCTTTCCTAAAATTATGAGGAAGAAGATGCACCAAGCACCTGCTGCCAGCAAGGCATGAGCATGAGGCATTTGAGAATGAAGTGCTGCATGGCTTGTCGTGCCTGTGCTCCAATTTGTGTGTGTGTGTGTCAGCGAGTGTGTCAGTGGAACCCACCGGCTTGTAGGCCTATTTAAAGCAGTGAGCGTGGGAAACTACCCTAAACATGATGCTTGAAGTTAGAGGTGTTGTGAAGCACATTACCCTGCATGCTCTGTTGCTTAAATGTACATACAGCATATCTGTTCCGTATCAAAGTTTACATTTACAATTTAGGTGCTACTTTGATAAGCTGAATAGATGCCTCACACACACACACACACACACACACACACACACACACACACACACATTTATAACTAACCTTGTGAGGACACACAATTCAGTCCAATTCAAAATCATATTTTACCATGTTTTACCTAACTTTTACCTAATCCTTACTCTAACCCTTACCCTAATCTTAACCCTAACCTTAACCTCAAAAACCTAACCTTAACCCTAAACCTAACCCTAGCTCCTAATCCTGAACCTAATTTTAACACTAACTCTAACCTTAACCCTAAACCCCCTAGAAAAAAACGAAATGTCCCCACAAGTATACACACACACACACACACACACACACACACACACACACACACACACACACACACACACACACACACACACACACACACACACACACACACACACACACACACACACACACACACACACTTTAACCCTAAGAAAAGAGTTTGGGCAGACAGATAGGATTTAGGCAGAGATTCAGAGGAAGCGTTGTACTTTGGTAGCGTGGAGATAAGAAAGGACAGAGGCACGGTAGACCCCTTCCTTATTGTTTATATCTAGATTTTGATTTGTAGGTTTTCTGTTGTCCCATATGTCCTACAAACCATTAACCCCACCAATACCCAAGTGATTTTGTTATCAGTTAAATGAAACAAACTCAGAAACCATTATCTTTGCTGCTGCCCATGCAATAACTGTGTCTGATGTTAATACTGTACAGAAAAAAGTAGCAAACAGTCTCGAGGGTGTGAATTTCAGTCTTGGTCTGTACTGTACAACCCACTACAGCACTGAAGACCTAGGTGTTAAAACCACACTCACACTCAGTGCTCTGTAGCTGTCTCCTTTCCTTGTAAAGCAGTTGCAGTTAGACACACTGACACACAAGGGACCTGTCAATCACTACAGTCCTGTATGTCTCAAGGTCAATGGTAAACTGTTACCCCCTTCTTCCCTTTTACATTGTGCTCCTATGTCCAGGCTAATCCATTCTACCAGCCCCCCAGCCCCCCACCAGCCCCTCGTTGACTGACAGTCCAGTCCTCTCCCAGAGCGCCCTGACACCCAGAGAGCCCATCCACTTCAAACAGTCATCTGAGGAGGAAAGGCATTAGGGGCCGTCTCAAGGCGGTATTTGACACCCGGCAAAGTGTTTATGTCTCTAAGTTGAAAAAGAGAGGTGGAGGGGGGTGGTTCACTACACTGTTCCAACACCATGCGTACATGTATACCTCTGAGCAGCCCATCAGTCCAGGGGGTTTGGAACGCATTAGAGGCCAAGTGAAAACCTGCCCTGAGTGGTCTTCATTAGGGGCAGGCCCTGCCTCCCTCTACCTCCTACCTCTCTGCCTCCTCCAGGGTCACAAAGGCAGCGCTGTCTCCCATGCAGAATAAAAGACAGCCGAGGTCCATACATCAGCCGCACCGTCTGGAACTACAAGCAATGAGGGATCGTATGAGCCAGGGGATTCAGGATCACACATACACACACACTTACACATGAAGAGACAGCACATGCACAAATCTGTATCAGGCCCGCCAAGGTTGACAAAGAGCGATGAGCTCCAATATTACAGGGCAGAGTAGGGAGAGAGAGAGAGAGAGAGAGAGAGAGAGAGAGAGAGAGAGAGAGAGAGAGAGAGAGAGAGAGAGAGAGAAAACCATACAGGGGGTACTAGAGATGGGAGTCTGGGGAGTTGAAAGGCCTCAAAGAGCCGTTAGGGGCCATAGAGCACCCCGTGTCACCATCACCTCATAAAACATCCTAATGGACGCTGCTCTCATTTGTCAGAGAGAGAGAGAAATGAAAGGGAGAGAGAGAGTGTAAGGGGGTGAGAGAGAAAGTGAGAGCGACATTCAGAAAGAAATGGTGTGTGCTGTCATATTACTGGTTCTCAAATGGGTGCAGGTCCCCTGATCTTAGGGTTCAATCACACAAATACAAATGTGCATACACACACACACACACACACACACACACACACACACACACACACACACACACACACACACACACACACACACACACACACACACACACACACACACACACACACACACACACACACACACACACACACACAGTGCATTCTGGAAATTATTCAGACCCCTTGACCTTTCCACATTTTGTTAGGTTACAGACATATTCTAAAATGTATAATATTGTTTTTTTGCTCATCAATCTACACACAATACCCCATAATGACAATGCAAAAACAGGTTTTTAGAAATGTACCACATTTACATAATGTGGTACAAAGGTGCTTTGTTGAAGCACCTTTGCCAGCGATCACAGCCTCCAGTGTTCTTGGGTATGAAGCTACAAGCTTGGCACACCTGTATTTGGGGAGTTTCTCCCATTCTTCTCTGCAGATCCTCTCAAGCTCTGTCAGGCTGGATGGGGAGTGTCGCAGCACAGCTATTTTCAGGACTCTCCAGAGTTGTTCGATTGGGTTCAAGTCCAGACTCTGGCTGGAACACTTAAGGACATTTAGAGGCTTGTGCCAAAGCCAGTCCTGCGCTGTCTTGTTGTAAGGTATATCTTCGCCCCAGTCTGAGGTCTTGAGCGCTCTGGAGCTGGTTTTCATCAAGGATCTCTCTTTACTTAGCCCACTGTTCCCCGATAGGCTGTCATTGTAAAATAATAATTTGTTCTTAACTGACTTGCCAAGTTAAGGGATGGAAAGGGATGGAATGATAATATGTACATATAAATATATGGATGAGTGATAACTGAGCGGCATAGGCTAGATGGTATAGAATACAATATATGAGAGGAGTAATGCAAGATATCTAAACATTATTAAAGTGACTAGTGATCAATTTATTAAAGTGGTCAATGATTTCGAATCTGTATGTAGGCAGCAGCCTCTCTGTGTCAGTGATGGCTGTTTAACAGTCTGATGACCTTGAGATGGAAACTGTTTTTCAGTCTCTCAGTCTCAGCTTTGATGCACCTGTACTGATCTCTCCTTCTGGATGATAGCGGGGTGAACAAGCAGTGGCTCGGGTTGTTGTTGTCCTTGATGATCTTTTTGGCCTTCCTGTGACATCGGGTGCTGTAGGTATCCTGGAGGGAAGGTAGTCTGCCTCTGGTGATGTGTTGTACAGACTTCCTTGCGGTTGTGGGAGGTGCAGTTGCCGTACCAGGCGGGGATACAGCACGACAGGAGGCTCTCAATTGTGCATCTGTAAAAGTTTTTGAGGGTTTTAGGTGACAAGCCAAAATTATTCAGTCTCCTAAGGTTGAAGAGGCGCTGTTACGCCTTCTTCACCACACTGTCTGTGTGGGTGGACCTTTTCAGTTTGTCTGTGATGTGTACGCCGAGGAACCTAAAACTTTCCACCTTCTCCACTGCTGTCCCTTCGATGTGGATAAGGGAGTGCTCCCTCTGCTGTTTCCTGAAGTCCACAATCATCTCCTTTGTTTTGTTGACGTTGAGTGAGAGGATGTTCTCCTGACACCACACTCCGAGTGCCCTCACCTCCTCCCTGTAGGCTGTCTCGTCGTTGTTGGTAATCAAGCCCACTACTGTTGTGTGGACAGAAAACTTAATGATTGAGTTGGAGGCGTGTATGGCCACGCAGTCATGGGAGAACAGAGAGTACAGGAGGGGGCTGAGCACGCACCCTTGTGGGGCCCCAGTGTTGAGGATCAGCAAAGTGGAGATGTTGTTTCCTACCTTCACCACCTGGGGGCGGCCCGTCAGAAAGTCCAGGACCCAATTGCACAGGGCGGGGTTGAGACCCAGGGACTCAAGCTTAATGATGTGCTTGGAGGGTATAGGTATTCCTCTTGTCTAGATGGGATAGGGCAGTGTTCAATGTGATGGCGATTGTATCGTCTGTGGACCTATTGGGGCGGTATGCAAATTAAAGTGGGTCTAGGGTGGCAAGTAAGGTGGAGGAGATATGATCCTTGACTAGTCTCTCAAAGCACTTCATGATGACAGAAGTGAGTGCTACGAGGCGATAGTCATTTAGTTCAGTTATCTATGCCTTCTTGGGTACAGGAACAATGGTGGCCATATTGAAGCATGTGGGGACAGCAGACTGGGATAGGGGAGATTGAATATGTACGTAAACACACCAGCCAGCTGGTCTGCACATGCTCTGAGGACGCGGCTAGGGATGTCATCTGGGCCGGCAGCCTTGCGATGGTTAACACGTTTAAATGTCTTACTCACATCGGCCACGGAGAAGGAGAGGGGGGCCTGCAGTCCTTGGTAGCCATGTCGGTGGCACTGCATTATCCTCAAAGCGGGCAAAGAAGGTATTTAGTTTGTCTGGAAGCAAGACGTCGTGTCTGTGACGTGGCTGTTTTTCTTTTTGTAGTCCATAATTGCCTGTAGACCCTGCCACATACGTCTTGTGTCTGAATTGTGACTCCACTTGGTCCCTATACGGACATTTTGCTTGTTTGATTGCCTTGCGGAGTGAATAACTCCACTGTTTATATTCAGCCATACTCCCAATGTATCTTTTCATGGTTAAATGCAGTGGTATGTGCTTTCAGTTTTGCGCAAATACCGCCATGTATCCATGGCTTCTGGTCAGGGTAGGTTTTAATAGTCACATTGGGTACAACATCTCCAATGCACTTCCTTATAAACTCACTCAAGGAATCAGCGTATAAATCAATGTTATTTTCCCAGTCCACTTGATCAAAACAATCTTCAATTCTGATTGGTCAGACCAGCGTTGAATAGTTCTCGTCACGGGTACATCCTGTTTGAGTTTCTGTCTATAGGACGGTAGGACCAAAATAGAGTTGTGGTCGGATTTCCCGAAGGGAGGGCGGGGTGGGCTTTGTATGCATCGCCGACGTTAGAGTAGGAGTGATCTAGTGTATTCCCCACACGAGTGTTTGGCTGGCAGGGATGTCCTTGTCCCATCATGCTCTAGGACTCCTGTGGCGGGCCGGGCGCATAAGTAATCCTTCTCACCCCCCTAAAAGATTTAGATGCACTATTGTAAAGTGGCTGTTCCACTGGATGTCATAAGGTGAATGCACCAATTTGTAAGTCGCTCTGGATAAGAGCGTCTGCTAAATGACTTAAATGTAAATGTAAATGCACGCTGACAAGGTCACCAGGTGTACGGTGTTTCCTCCGACACACTGGTGTGGCTGGCTTCCGGGTAAGGCAGGCATTGTGTCAAGAAGCAGTGTGGCATGGTTGGGTTGTGTTTCGGAGGACACAAGGCCCCTTTTAAGTCTATCAAAGGTGTGCGAGTTTGAACATGTGTCCATTGGGCATATGGATGTTTTTTTTTATCAGCATCAATTAGATTGAGGAAAAGAAGCCCCACTTTTATTCCATAGGCTTGGATCCGCACTATGCAGCTGTTGCGAGAGGGCATTTTTCACTGGCTGTCCACTGGTTTCAAAAACAATCATGGATAGGCAGCTTAAACTTCTTGAATTCAACCATTATTTGGTTCAAATACATATTTAGATTTGTGAACAGCCATCCACAACAACCACAATCCATAAGGCACAAATAGGTAAATGAGAGAGCAGCAGTGTGATTCACATCAATGCGTGATATCAATAATAAGTGATATCCATATCACCGTAGACTACACCACTGCTGTCATCCTTACCTACAAGCGTTTATTCAAGTTGGATAATCTTTGGATGCTGACAGCAGTCCTACCATTGGAAGACATGGCTTGGACTGTAGCCTACAAAGCCAATTCTTGCTCTTTTCCCACGATTGATCAAACCCATTTGGTGTATCATCATAGTGGTCTCTGACTTGTGGTCAGACTTGCTCAGCGTCTTTTTTCAATGCTGATTTGAATGTCAATAAGAAAACAGAGAAGTGTCAACAACAACAAAAAATCGCAAACATCCTTTCTGACTCGAAGAAATCATCACATTTTTCTGAAGTATTTGTAATATGATTACAATATTTGAGCTGGTATTGTAACGGATTACAGTTACCATTTCTTTGTAATCCCTTACAATGAAGGGGCGTCTTCATTTCTGTTGAAACCACAAACTCCATTATCATTCTGGTTTATCACTTCCAAAGGTGTGCATTTCGACATTGTATACAGTGGACTTTCTCACAAAGCAAAATTCATCACATTTAGACTATAGACTCAACATGTGCAGCTGCAGACCAGTCTATGAACACTGACTAGAACAATGTTTATAATTTCAAAGCACAATAATGCAATAATATTCCCCAACCCTGCTGAATACTGTTTATTTCTATTTGCATAAATGTCAAAAAATCTATTTTTGCTTTGTTATTATGGGGTATTGTGTGTAGATTGATGAGCAAAATGTTTTATTTAATCTATTTTAGAATAAGGCTGTAACGTTACCAAATGTGGAAAAGGGGTAGGTGTCTGAATACCTTACAGAATGCACAATACATCTGAGTCCCTCCCCCAGGTGTAGGTCAGTAAAACCATCCTGAGTACAGAGATGAGTGTGGTGACACAGTTCTGACAGGTGGGGGGGGGTCCTAAAAGCAGGTCGTGCCCACACACTATACCACAGAACACACACTCTATCATAGAACACACACTCTTCCATAGAACACACACTCTACCATAGAACACACACTACCATAGAACACACACTACCACAGAACACACAATCTACCATATTACACAGACAATCTACCATATGGTCCTTCTGTAGCTCAGTTGGTAGAGCATGGCGCTTGTAACGCCAGGGTAGTGGGTTCGATTCCCGGGACCACCCATACGTAGAATGTATGCACACATGACTGTAAGTCGCTTTGGATAAAAGCGTCTGCTAAATGGCATATATTATTATTATTATATTACACACATTATACCATGGAACGCACACTCTACCATAGAACACACACTCTACCATAGAACACACACTCTGCCATAGAACACACACTCTGCCATAGAACACACACTCTACCACAGAAAACACTCTCTATCGTGGAAAACAGATCCAGAGAAGTTTGACCATTGTGGTGACAACATGACTCACCTTTCTGAGAAACAAAAAAAAATAAGTACCAAAACACCTCTGAACAGCTACATTATCGAAAATGCTGCCTTTTCTTTTCATGTCAATGCATGTGGGCGCAGCAACAACAACAAAAAAGATGCTAAACAATTTTTCTTTAGAATCAGAGAGTGATTGCAATATCTAAAATATGCTCAGGGTAGGCTATGCTAAATGCACAGTGCCTGTGATTTTTAAACTGTTCCTACATAGCAATACATGTATTTTCCTGTATTTCTGTTCTCCAAATCAAACCATATGCAGTGCAGGGAGGGTTAGGGTGGCTCAGGGTAAGGAAGGGACAGGCCTGGTTTTAATAGTGAGAAAACATCAGCGGTCCTGTAACAGAGACCTACAGACGATTAAGCGCTATTGTGCTTTGAAATGATAAACATTCTTCTAGTCCAGGAGCAGTGTTCATAGACTGGTCTACAGCTGCACATGTTGAGTCTATAGTCTAAATGTGATGCATTTTGCTTTATGAGAAAGTTCACTGTAAATGAGCTAATGGTTTGTTTATGTGTGATGGAAAGCTCCTGTATACAATGTCGAAACTCACACCTTTGGAAGTGACAACCTAGAATGATAATTGTGTTTGAGGTTTCAACAGAAATGAGGACTCCCTGCAATAAAAGAGAAAAAGACTAAAGCCAACAACTGCCCCCACTTGAAACTGGGAGGAGAAACGGATTCTCTGTAAGACGAGCGCACACACGCATGCACGCACGCACGCACACACACACACACACACACACACACACACACACACACACACACACACACACACACACACACACACACACACACACACGCAAGCACGCACGCACGCACACCACACGCACGCACGCACGCACGCACGCACACACATACGCACGCACACACGCACACACATACGCACGCACACACGCACACACACCACACACACACGCGCACACACACCACACACACACGCGCACACCACACACACACACACACACACACACACACACACACACACACACACACACACACACACACACACACACACACACACACACACACACACACACACACACACACTTAAGCTGTGTGTGCAGTAGCCCTTGGCACATACAGTGCCTTGTGAATAATTTTGCACGCCCAATTTTTCTGTTTTTGATTTGTTAAAAAGTTTGAAATATCCAATAAATGTCGTTCCACTTCATGATTGTGTCCCACTTGTTGTTGATTCTTCACAAAAAAATACAGTTTTATATCTTTATGTTTGAAGCCTGAAATGTGGCAAAAGGTCGCAAAGTTCAAGGGGGCCGAATACTTTCGCAAGGCACTGTAGCTACATGCAATGCCCCTGCAACAGTTTCCTGGTGTTAACACCTCTCTATCTTTCTCACAGAGGCTGGTACAATGATCCTCTCACACCCGCCTGTCTTCTTATCAGCCCTGCCTGAGTCTGAACCATTATCAGATCTCTGCTGAGAGATGGAGAAACTGCCAACCAACTGATTATGCTGTTTGTTTACACATTTTGTCTAATCCACATCCACATCACATCGAATAAAGGAAATTAAGGCAGTGTAGTATTCCGGAGTGGGCTGCAAGTTTAAAGAACGACAAGTTATTCCCAGAGGATTTAGAATGATGGGAAATAGACTATATAAACTCAGCAGAAAAATAAACATCCCTTTTTCAGGACCCTGTCTTTCAAAGATAATTCGTAAAAATCCAAATAACTTCACAGATCTTCATTCTAAAGGTTTTAAACGCTGTTTCCCATGCTTGTTCAATGAACCATAAACAATTAATGACGGTAGGCAATTACGGTCACAGTTTGTAACGTCGTTCTTTGTATGTAGAAAGAGAGTCGGACCGAAATGCAGCGTGGTGGTTACTCATGACTTTAATGAAAACAGTGACACATGAAATAACTATACAAATACAAAAACAACAAACGGAACGTGAAACCTAATTACAGCCAATCTGGTGAAACTACACAGAGACAGGAACAATCGCCCACGAAATACAAAGCGAAACCCAGGCTACCTAAATACGGTTCCCCATCAGAGACAACAAGAATCACCTGACTTTGATTGAGAACCGGCTCAGGCAGCCAAGCCTATACTAGACACACCCCAAATCAACCACAATCCCAATGCCTACAAAAACTCCAATACGACAATACAATAACCCCATGTCACACCCTGGCCTGAACAAATAATTAAAGAAAACACAAAATACTAAGACCAAGGCGTGACACAGTTATGAAAACTTAGAACACTAAAGAGGCCTTTCTACTGACTCTGAAAAACACCAAAAGAAAGATGCCCAAGGTCCCTGCTCATCTTCGTGAATGTGCCTTAGGCATGCTGCAAGGAGGCATGCCTAAGGAATGTAGATGTGGCCAGGGCAATAAATTGCAATGTGCGTACTGTGACACGCCTACGACAGCGCTACAGAGAGACAGGACAGACAGCTGATCATCATTGCAGTGGCAGACCACGTGTAACAACACCTGCACAGGATCGGTACATCTGAACATCACACCTGCGGGACAGGTACAGGATGGCAACAACAACTGCCCGAGTTACACCAGGAACGCACAATCCCTCCATCAGCGCTCAGATTGTCCGCAATAGGCTGAGAGAGGCTGGACTGAGGGCTTATAGGCATGTTGTAAGGCAGGTCCTCACCAGACATCACCGGCAACTACGTTGCCTATGGGCACAAACCCACCATTGCTGGACCAGACAGGACTGGCAAAAAGTGCTCTTCACTGGCGAGTCGCGGTTTTGTCTCACCAGGGGTGATGGTCGGATTCGAGTTTATGGTCGAAGGAATGAGCGTTACACCGAGGCCTGTACTCTGGAGCGGGATCAATTTGGAGGTGGAGGATCCGTCATGGTCTGGGGCGGTATGTCACAGCATCATCGCACTGAGCTTCTTGTCATTGCAGCAATCTCAATGCTGTGTGTTATAGGGAAGACATCCTCCTCCCTCATGTGGTACCCTTCCTGCAGACTCATCCTGACATGACCCACCAGCATGACAATGCCACCAGCCATACTGCTCGTTCTGTGCTTGATTTCCTGCAAGACAGGAATGTCAGTGTTCTGCCATGGCCAACGAAGAGCCCGGATCTCAATCCTATTGAGCACATCTGGGACCTGTTGGATTGGAGGGTGAGGGCTAGGGCCATTTCCCCCAGAAATGTACGGGAACTTGCAGGTGCCTTGGTGGAAGAGTGGGGTAACATCTCACAGCAAGAACATGCTAATCTGGTGCAGTCCATGAGGAGGAGATGTACTGCAGTACTTAATGCAGCTGTTGGCCACACCAGATACTGACTGTTATATTTGATTTTGACCCCCCTTTGTTCAGGGAGACATTATTCAATTTCTGTTAGTCACATGTCTGTGGAACTTGTTCAGTTTATGTCTCAGTTGTTGAATCTTGTTATGTTCATACAAGTATTTACACATGTTAAGTTTGCTGAAAATAAACGCAGTTGACAGTGAGAGGACGTTTCTTTTTTTGCTGAGTTTAGGTATATGGGTGATTCCAATGTCATGGACATTACATTCGCACGCAAATTCACAACTTTAATGTCTTACAGAATGGACCCTTTACTCAGTACTTTGTTGAAGCACCTTTGGCAGCGATCACAGCCTCCAGTCTTCTTGGGTGTGATGCTACAAGCTTAGCACACATGTATTTGGGGAGTTTCTCCCATTCATCTCTGCAGATCCTCTCAAGCTCTGTAAGGTTAGATGGGGAGCGCCGCTGCACAGCTATTTTCAGGACTCTCCGGAGTTGTTCGATCGAGTTCAGGTCCGGGCTCTGGCTGGACCACTCAAGGACATTCAGAGGCTTGTGCCGAAGCCAAACTCTGCGTTGTCTTGGCTGTGCGCTTAGGGTCATTGTCCTGTTGGAAGGTATACCTTCGCCCCAGTCTGAGGTCTTGAGCGCTCTGGAACAGGTTTTCATCAAGGATCTCTCTTTATTTTGCTCCATTCACCTTTCCTTCGATCCTTGTCTCCCAGTCCCTGCTGCTGAAAAACATCCCCACAGCATGATGCTGCTACCACCATGCTTCACCGTAGGGATGGCTTCCAGGTTTCCTCCAGAAGTGATGCTTGGCATTCAGGCCAAAGAGTTAAATCTAGGTGTCATCAGACCAGAGAATCTTGTTTCTCATGGTCTTAGAGTCAAACTCCAAGTGGGCTGTCATGTGCCTTTTACCAAGGAATGGCTTCCGTCTGGCCACTCTACCATAAAGGCCTGATTGGTGGAGTGCTGCAAATATGGTAGTCCTTCTGGAGGTTCTCCCATCTTCACAGAGGAACTCTGGAGCTCTGTCAGTGACCATCAGGTTCTTAGTCACCACCCTGACCAAGGCCCTTCTCCCCCGATTGGTCAGTTTAGGAAGCTCTAGGAAGAGTCTTGGTGGTTCCAAACTTCTTTGATTTAAGAATGATGGAGGCCACTGTGTTCTTGCGAACCTTCAATGCTGCAGAATTTTTTTGGTACACTCCTAGATCTGGGCCTCGACACAATCCTTTCTCGGAGCTCTACGGAAAATTCCTTCGACCTCATGGCTTATTTTTTGGTCTGACATACACTGTCAAATGTGGGACCTTATATAAACAGGTGTGTGCCTTTCCAAATCATGTCCAATCAATTTCATTTACCACAGGTGGACTTCAATCAAGTTGTATAAACATCTTAAAGATGATCAATGGAAACAGGATGCACCTGAGCTCAATTTTCAGTCTCATAACATAGGGTCTGAATACCAGGTTTGGGTAGGTTACTTTCTAAATGTAATCTGTTACAGTTACTATTTACCTGTCCAAAATTGTAATCAGTAACGTAACTTTTGGATTACACAAACTCAGTAATGTAATCTGATTACATTTAGTTACTTTAGATGACTTTCCCCTTAAGAGGCATTAGAAAAAGAAAAAAAATGTATGTTACCAATTGAACGACATCTATTGCAGGATAAATCAATGTTAAAGTTTACATAGCTGGCCATATATGGATGTTAAATTGTACTTTATGGGTTGGTTACGTAGGCTTCTTCTAAACCCATCGATTTCTTACTACATATAATAACACGTTAAATTATATCTTTACTGTTAGAACTCTAGGGGCAGTATTTCATTTTTTGGATAAAAAGACGTGCCCGTTTTTAGCGCGATATTTTGTCACGAAAAGATGCTCGACTATGCTTGGAATTGATAGTTTTGGAAAGAAGACACTCTGACGTTTCCAGAACTGTAAAGATTTTCACTGTGAGTGCCATAGAACAATATCTACAGGCAAAACCAAGATGTTTGAGTGACCAGGAAATCAACAGGATTTTTTGAAGGCACGTTTTCAATGATCTCCTTATATGGCTGTGAATGGCACAGGAATCAACGGACACTTCCTATCGTTTCCCCCAGGTGTCTGCAGCATTGTGACGTCTTTGTAGGCATATCATTGGAAGATTGGCCATAAGAGCCTACAATTACCAAGTGTCCCGCATGGTGTCTGCGTGGAAATTGGTGCGCAAAAGTCAGGTCCCAGTATTTTTCCATATCAGAGAAGAATGCACGTGTCTAGGACTGGCATTTCAATGAAGAGATATATGACCAAACACCTTGAGGATTGATTCAAACAACGTTTTCCATGTTTCAGTCGATATTATGGAGTTAATTCGAAAAAAGTTCGACGTTTAGGTGACTGAACGTTAGGTTAGCCAAATGCATAGTAACAAAACGGAACGTTGTGTCCTACACAAGCATCTTTCAGGAAAAACTGGACATCTGCTATGTAACTGAGAGTCTCCTCATTGAAACATCTGAAGTTCTTCAAAGGTAAATTATTTTATTTGATCCCTTTGCTGGTTTTGTGAATGTTGCGTGCTAAATGCTAACGCTAAATGCTAAGCTAGCTATCACCACTCTTACACAAATTATTGATTTTCTCTGGTTCTAAAGCATATTTTGAAAATCTGAGACGACAGGATTGTTAAGAAAAGGATAAGCTTGAGGACAGGCATATTTATTTCATTTATTTTGCAATTTTCAGAAATCGCTAATGTTGCGTTATGGTAATGAGCTTGAGGCTGTAGTCACGATCCCGTATGCGGGATGGGGCGGCCTAAGAGGTTAAAAACCAAAGTCTATCAGAATTCCAGTCATTCCAATAAATGATATGCACCTTGATCTTTAAGAATAGGACTTTAACATTACATTACATTTACATTTAAGTCATTTAGCAGACGCTCTTATCCAGAGCGACTTACAAATTGGTGCATACACCTTATGACATCCAGTGGAACAGCCACTTTACAATAGTGCATCTAAATCTTTTAGGGGGGTGAGAAGGATTACTTACCCTATCCTAGGTATTCCTTGAAGAGGTGGGGTTTCAGGTGTCTCCGGAAGGTGGTGATTGACTCCGCTGTCCTGGCGTCGTGAGGGAGTTTGTTCCACCATTGGGGGGCCAGAGCAGCGAACAGTTTTGACTGGGCTGAGCGGGAACTGTACTTCCTCAGTGGTAGGGAGGCGAGCAGGCCAGAGGTGGATGAACGCAGTGCCCTTGTTTGGGTGTAGGGCCTGATCAGAGCCTGGAGGTACTGAGGTGCCGTTCCCCTCACAGCTCCGTAGGCAAGCACCATGGTCTTGTAGCGGATGCGAGCTTCAACTGGAAGCCAGTGGAGAGAGCGGAGGAGCGGGGTGACGTGAGAGAACTTGGGAAGGTTGAACACCAGACGGGCTGCGGCGTTCTGGATGAGTTGTAGGGGTTTAATGGCACAGGCAGGGAGCCCAGCCAACAGCGAGTTGCAGTAATCAAGACGGGAGATGACAAGTGCCTGGATTAGGACCTGCGCCGCTTCCTGTGTGAGGCAGGGTCGTACTCTGCGGATGTTGTAGAGCATGAACCTACAGGAACGGGACACCGCCTTGATGTTAGTTGAGAACGACAGGGTGTTGTCCAGGATCACGCCAAGGTTCTTAGCGCTCTGGGAGGAGGACACAATGGAGTTGTCAACCGTGATGGCGAGATCATGGAACGGGCAGTCCTTCCCCGGGAGGAAGAGGAGCTCCGTCTTGCTGAGGTTCAGCTTGAGGTGGTGATCCGTCATCCACACTGATATGTCTGCCAGACATGCAGAGATGCGATTCGCCACCTGGTCATCAGAAGGGGGAAAGGAGAAGATTAATTGTGTGTCGTCTGCATAGCAATGATAGGAGAGACCATGTGAGGTTATGACAGAGCCAAGTGACTTGGTGTATAGCGAGAATAAGAGAGGGCCTAGAACAGAGCCCTGGGGGACACCAGTGGTGAGAGCGCGTGGTGAGGAGACAGATTCTCACCACGCCACCTGGTAGGAGCGACCTGTCAGGTAGGACGCAATCCAAGCGTGGGCCGCGCCGGAGATGCCCAACTCGGAGAGGGTGGAGAGGAGGATCTGATGGTTCACAGTATCGAAGGCAGCCGATAGGTCTAGAAGGATGAGAGCAGAGGAGAGAGAGGTAGCTTTAGCAGTGCGGAGCGCCTCCGTGATACAGAGAAGAGCAGTCTCAGTTGAATGACTAGTCTTGAAACCTGACTGATTTGGATCAAGAAGGTCATTCTGAGAGAGATAGCGGTAGAGCTGGCCAAGGACGGCACGCTCAAGAGTTTTGGAGAGAAAAGAGAGAAGGGATACTGGTCTGTAGTTGTTGACATCGGAGGGATCGAGTGTAGGTTTTTTCAGAAGGGGTGCAACTCTCGCTCTCTTGAAGACGGGAGGGACGTAGCCAGCGGTCAGGGATGAGTTGATGAGCGAGGTGAGGTAAGGGAGAAGGTCTCCGGAAATGGTCTGGAGAAGAGAGGAGGGGATAGGGTCAAGCGGGCAGGTTGTTGGGTGGCCGGCCGTCACAAGACGCGAGATTTCATCTGGAGAGAGAGGGGAGAAAGAGGTCAGAGCATAGGGTAGGGCAGTGTGAGCAGAACCAGCGGTGTCGTTTGACTTAGCAAACGAGGATCGGATGTCGTCGACCTTCTTTTCAAAATGGTTGACGAAGTCATCTGCAGAGAGGGAGGAGGGGGAGGATTCAGGAGGGAGGAGAAGGTGGCAAAGAGCTTCCTAGGGTTAGAGGCAGATGCTTGGAATTTAGAATGGTAGAAAGTGGCTTTAGCAGCAGAGACAGAGGAGGAAAATGTAGAGAGGAGGGAGTGAAAGGATGCCAGGTCCGCAGGGGAGGCGAGTTTTCCTCCATTTCCGCTCGGCTGCCCGGAGCCCTGTTCTGTGAGCTCGCAATGAGTCGTCGAGCCACGGAGCGGGAGGGGAGGACCGAGCCGGCCTGGAGGATAGGGGACATAGAGAGTCAAAGGATGCAGAAAGGGAGGAGAGGAGGGTTGAGGAGGCAGAATCAGGAGATAGGTTGGAGAAAGTTTGAGCAGAGGGAAGAGATGATAGGATGGAAGAGGAGAGAGTAGCGGGGAGAGAGAGCGAAGGTTGGGACGGCGCGATACCATCCGAGTAGGGGCAGTGTGGGAAGTGTTGGATGAGAGCGAGAGGGAAAAGGATACAAGGTAGTGGTCGGAGACTTGGAGGGGAGTTGCAATGAGGTTAGTGGAAGAACAGCATCTAGTAAAGATGAGGTCAAGCGTATTGCCTGCCTTGTGAGTAGGGGGAAGGTGAGAGGGTGAGGTCAAAAGAGGAGAGGAGTGGAAAGAAGGAGGCAGAGAGGAATGAGTCAAAGGTAGACGTGGGGAGGTTAAAGTCGCCCAGAACTGTGAGAGGTGAGCCGTCCTCAGGAAAGGAGCTTATCAAGGCATCAAGCTCATTGATGAACTCTCCAAGGGAACCTGGAGGGCGATAAATGATAAGGATGTTAAGCTTGAAAGGGCTGGTAACTGTGACAGCATGGAATTCAAAGGAGGCGATAGACAGATGGGTAAGGGGAGAAAGAGAGAAAGACCACTTGGGAGAGATGAGGATCCCGGTGCCACCACCCCGCTGACCAGAAGCTCTCGGGGTGTGCGAGAACACGTGGGCGGACGAGGAGAGAGCAGTAGGAGTAGCAGTGTTATCTGTGGTGATCCATGTTTCCGTCAGTGCCAAGAAGTCGAGGGACTGGAGGGAGGCATAGGCTGAGATGAACTCTGCCTTGTTGGCCGCAGATCGGCAGTTCCAGAGGCTACCGGAGACCTGGAACTCCACGTGGGTCGTACGCGCTGGGACCACCAGATTAGGGTGGCCGCGGCCACGCGGTGTGGAGCGTTTGTATGGTCTGTGCAGAGAGGAGAGAACAGGGATAGACAGACACATAGTTGACAGGCTACAGAAGAGGCTACGCTAATGCAAGGAGATTGGAATGACAAGTGGACTACACGTCTCGAATGTTCAGAAAGTTAAGCTTACGTAGCAAGAATCTTATTGACTAAAATGATTAAAATGATACAGTACTGCTGAAGTAGGCTAGCTGGCAGTAGCTGCGTTGTTGACACTACACTAATCAAGTCGTTCCGTTGAGTGTAATAGTTTCTACAGTGCTACTATTCGGGGCTAGCTGGCTAGCTAGCAGTGTTGTTTACGTTACGTTGCGTTAAAGAACGACAATAGCTGGCTAGCTAACCTAGGAAATCGCTCTAGACTACACAATTATCTTTGAAACAAAGACGGCTATGTAGCTAGCTATGTAGCTAGCTACGATCAAACAAATCAAACCGTTGTACTGTAATGAAATGAAATGAAAATGTGATACTACCTGACCGGGTTGTTGAATTCGATTCAGTAGACGTGTGTGTGGTGACGTTGGCTAGCTGTTAGCTGTTAGCTGTTGGCTAGCTAGCAGAGTCTCCTACGTTAAGGACGACAAATAGCTGGCTAGCGAACCTCAGTGAATTAAGATAATCACTCCAAGACTACACACTCTAAACTACACAATTATCTTGAAACAAAGACAGCTATGTAGCTAGCTAACACTAAACTAATCAAGTCGTTCAGTTGAGTGAATAGCACTACAGTGATGCTAATCTGTGGGCGTTAGCTAGCGTTTGCTAGCTCCTGGGCGAATAGCAGTGAAGGCTACGTTAGGGCGACGAAATACGATAATTATGCAATTATCTCTGATACAAGGACGGCTATGTAGCTAGCTAAGAAGAAATTGCTAAGATTAGACAAATCAACCGTTGTACTATAATGAAATGTAATGAAAAAGTTATACAACCTGCGGAGCGAAGTGCGAATGCGACCGCTCGCTCCAACCCGGAAGTATGTACGTTAAAATATGGAAGATTAGCCAAATTGTGTTACCTGAGCACAAACCCAAAACGAAGGACTTATTAGCCAGCCTTACTCTGTTGTTAATGTTTTGTTGTCATGGAGGACTGATTGGGTTCACTGATTTGAGTTGAAAAATAAATGCTGCTCTCATGGAATGGAATGCTTTGAGCACTACTGAAAGTGATATTTACATGTGAAAAATGAATGCCATGTGCTGCATTTGATATAGACCTACTGTTTACCTTTTTGTTGGTGACACTTTGATATCTTGATAATATGCAGCTGTTTAAAGAGCAAATCCACAAATGAAACAATAACACAATCATCGCCCCGTCTCTGTTGGCAAAAAGCTGAGGGAGGGACATGGAGAAATGGGACCACTAAATGTAACCACTAACGAATTACAGTTACCATTTCTTTGTAATCCCTTACATGTAGGGGAGTCTTCATTTCTGTTGAAACCTCAAACACCATTATTATTCTGGGTTATCACTTCCAAAGGTGTGCATTTCGACATTGTATACAGTGGACTTTCTCATAAAGCAGAATGCATCACATTTAGACTATAGACTCAACATGTGCAGCTGTAGACCAGTCTATGAACACTGCTCCTGGACTAGAAGAATGTTTATCATTTCAAAGCACAATAATGCAATAATATTCCCCAACCCTGCTGAACACTAATTTCGATAAGGTATTTCAGTTTTTTATGTTTTATAAATGTGCAAAAATGTCTAAAAGCCTGTTTCGCTTTGTCATTATGGTGTATAGTGTGTAGATTGATCAGGATTTCTTTTGTTTTAATCCATTTTAGAATGAAGTTGTAACGTAACAAAATGTGGACAACAGGAAGGTGTCTGAAAACTTTCCGATTGCACTGTATACCAACTCTATTCAGTGTCCAGACAAGTGGATTGGCAATATAGGCATATTGTATCATTTGCAAAATTTTGTTACAATATTTCAGAGAAATTGTATTACAAAAAACTCTTATATTTGTGTCTACATTCAACTGGTAAATGTTCATTTTGATACATAAAATGAAAAAAAAAATGGTTTAAGGTGTGGTGCCTTGCTGTCACGTATACTCCCTCTCTGGCCTCGAGGTCATCAGGCTGCTGATTATCCCGCACACCTGTCACCATCGTCTTGAGCACCTGCGCCTCATGACACTCACCTGTACTCCATCACCTCCTTGATTATCTTCCCTTTATCTGTCACTCTCCTTGGTTCTTTCCTCAGGTGTTATTGACTCTGTTTTCATGTCAGTGGGTTGTTTGTGTTTCGTGTTCATTGTTTCTTTTATTTATTAAAATAATCACTCCCTGAACTTGCTTCCCAACTCTCAGCGCACTCATTACACTTGCCTTCTATACTATTGAGCCGTCTGCTGACCTTTAAAAACAATCTCACCAAAAAGATTGTCCACTTCAAATCAAATCTAATTTTATTTGTCACATACACATGGTTAGCAGATGTTAATGCGAGTGTAGCGAAATGCTTGTGCTTCTAGTTCCGACAATGCAGTAATAACCAACGAGTAATCTAGCTAACAATTCCAAAACTACTACCTTATGCACACAAGTGTAAAGGGATAAAGAATATGTACATAAAGATATATGAATGAGTGATGGTACAGAGCGGCATAGGCAAGATGCAGTAGATGGTATCGAGTACAGTATATACATATGAGATGAGGGTAGCCTCATCTAACATACATCACTCTTCTTATTTGCTTTATCTCTCCTACATGCCAATATTTTGAAGACCGATATCTTGGATTTACCCCCCCATTCTTTAAGAAATTACATTTGTGAATTTGCGTGCAAATGTAATGTCCATAACGCTGGAATCGCCCATATACCTACAGTTGAAGTCGGAAGTTAACATGCAGATATGTTGGAGTCATTAAAACTAGTTTTTCAACCACTCCACAAATTTCATGTTAACAAACTATAGTTTTAGCCAGTCAGTTAGGATATCTACTTTGGGCATGACACAAGTAATTTTTCCAACAATTGTTTACAGCGATTATTTCACTAATAATTCACTGTATCACAATTCCAGTGGGTCAGAAGTTTACATACACTAAGTTGACTGTGCCTTTAAACAGCTTGGAGAATTCCAGAAATGAAGTCATGGCTTTAGAAGCTTCTGATAGGCTAATTGACATCATTAGAGTCAATTGGAGGTGTACCTGTGGATGTATTTCAAGGCCTACCTTCAACCTCAGTGCCTCTTTGCTTGAAATCATGGGAAAATCAAAAGAAATCAGCGAAGACATCAGAGAAAAATTGTAGACCTCCACAAGTCTGGTTCATCTTTGGGAACAGTTTCCAAACGCCTGAAGGTACCATGTTCATCTGTACGTTCATCTGTACAAACAATTGTACGCTAGTATAAACAGGAGACGCGTTCTGTCTCCTAGAGATTAATGTACTTTGGTGCGAAAAGTGCAAATCAATCCCAGAACAACAGCAAAGGACCTTGTGAAGATGCTGGAGGAAACGGGTACAAAAGTATCTATATCCACAGTAAAACGAGTCCTATATCGACATAACCTGAAGGCCGCTCAGCAAGAAAGATGTCACTGCTCAAAAAACGCCATAAAAAAGCCAGACTAGGGTTTGCAACTGCACATGGGGACAAAGATCGAACTTTTTAGAGAAATGTCCTCTGGTCTGATGAAACAAAAATAGAACTGTTTGGCCCTAATAACCATTGTTATGTTTGGAAGAAAAAGGGGGAGACTTGCAAGCCGAAGAACACCATCTAAACTGTGAAGCACAGGGGTGGCAGCATCATGTTGTGGGGATGCTTTGCTGCAGGAGGGACTGGTGTACTTCACAAAATAGATAGCTTCATGAGAAACGAAAATCACGTGGATATATTGAAGCAACATCTCAAGACATCAGATGTTAATAGCTTGGTAGCAAATGGGTCTTCCAAATGGACAATGACCCTAATGTCATGAACTGGCTCGAAGCCAGTAACAAAAAGGGAGACAACGTGGAGATAAAGAACAAAATATATTTATTAACTGAATTAAAGTTAATACAATCAACACTGGTGTGTGTTTAGTCCGTAGTCAGTAGTGTAAGTGAGTGGTCGCGTGTATACATGTGATAATGAGGGGTGTTGAAAGGTGCCAACGCAAACAAATCAAATAGCCACAAAAATGTCAAAACCAAAATCTGTCTGTGTCTGCATGGAGAGAGTCTCCTCAATGAATGGGGAACAGGTGCATTTATCCTGGGACACAGCCCAGGTGTGTCCCATTTCACATGATGACCCTTCCAGCTCCGCCCACCGACATCCTGTTAAGGAAAACAAGAGCAAAGAGAAAGAATTCGGCAGACAGAGTGGAAGGGTCGTCACACCAAGCATACTTCCAAAGTTGTGGCAAAATGGCTTAAGGACAACAAAGTCAAGGTATTGGAGTGGCCATCACAAAGTCTGACCTCAACCCTATAGAAAATATGTGGGCAGAACTGAATAAGCATGTGTGAGCAAGGAGTCCTACAAACCTGACTCAAACATGACCAGCTCCGTCAGGAGGAATGGGCCGAAATCCACCCAACTTACTGTGGGAAGCTTGTGGAAGGAAGGCTACCCAAAACGTTTGACCCAAGTTCAACAATTTAAAGGCAATGCTACCAAATAATTCTCTCTACTATTATTCTGACATTTCACATTCTTAAAACAACGTGGTGATCCTAACTGACCTAAGACAGGGACTTTTTATTTGGGTTAAATGTCAGTAATTGTGAAAAACTGCGTTTAAATGTATTTGGCTAAGTCTACAACATGTGTAAACAAACAGCATAATCAGTTGGTTGGCAGTTTCTCCATCTCTCAGCAGAGATCTGATAATGGTTCAGGCTCAGGCAGGGCTGATAAGAAGACAGGCGGGTGTGAGAGGATCATTGTACCAGCCTCTGTGAGAAAGATAGAGAGGTGTTAACACCAGGAAACTGTTGCAGGGGCATTGCATGTAGCTACAGTATGTGCCAAGGGCTACTGCACACACAGCTTGTGTGTGTGTGTGTGTGTGTGTGTGTGTGTGTGTGTGTGTGTGTGTGTGTGTGTGTGTGTGTGTGTGTGTGTGTGTGTGTGTGTGTGTGTGTGTGTGTGTGTGTGTGTGTGTGTGTGTGTGTGTGTGCGCTCGCCTTACAGAGAATCCGTTTCTCCTCCCAGTTTCAAGTGGGGACAGTTGTTGGCTTCTGTCTTTTTCTGTTTTATTGCAGGGAGTCCTCATTTCTGTTGAAACCTCAAACACAATTATCATTCTAGGTTGTCACTTCCAAAGGTGTGAGTTTCGACATTGTATATAGGAGCTTTCCATCACACATAAACAAACCATTAGCTCATTTACAGTGAACTTTCTCATAAAGCAAAATGCATCACATTTAGACTATAGACTCAACATGTGCAGCTGTAGACCAGTCTATGAACACTGCTCCTGGACTAGAAGAATGTTTATCATTTCAAAGCACAATAGCGCTTAATCGTCTGTAGGTCTCTGTTACAGGACTGCTGATGTTTTCTCACTATTAAAACCAGGCCTGTCCCTTCCTTACCCTGAGCCACCCTAACCCTCCCTGCACTGCATATGGTTTGATTTGGAGAACAGAAATACAGGAAAATACATGTATTGCTATGTAGGAACAGTTTAAAAATCACAGGCACTGTGCATTTAGCATAGCCTACCCTGAGCATATTTTAGATATTGCAATCACTCTCTGATTCTAAAGAAAAATGGTTTAGCATCTTTTTTGTTGTTGTTGCTGCGCCCACATGCATTGACATGAAAAGAAAAGGCAGCATTTTTTGATAATGTAGCTGTTCAGAGGAAAGGTGTTTTGGTACTTATTTTTATGTTTCTCAGAAAGGTGAGTCATGTTGTCACCACAATGGTCAAACTTCTCTGGATCTGTTTTCCACGATAGAGAGTGTGTTCTGTGGTAGAGTGTGTGTTCTATGGTAGAGTGTGTGTTCTATGGTAGAGTGTGTGTTCAATGGTAGAGTGTGTGTTTTGTGGTCGAGTGTGTGTTATATGGTAGAGGGTGTGTTCTATGGCAGAGTGTGTGTTCTATGGCAGAGTGTGTGTTCTATGGCAGAATATGTTTTTTTATTGCAGAGTGTGTGTTCTATGGCAGAGTGTGTGTTCTATGGTAGAGTGTGTGTTCTATAGCAGAGTGTGTGTTCTATGGTAGAGTGTGTGTTCTATGGCAGAGTGTGTGTTCTATGGTAGAGTGTGTGTTCTATGGCAGAGTGTGTGTTCTATGGTAGAGTGTGTGTTCTATGGCAGAGTGTGTGTTCTATGGTAGAGTGTGTGTTCTATGGCAGAGTGTGTGTTCTATGGCAGAATATGTTTTTTTATTGCAGAGTGTGTGTTCTATGGCAGAGTGTGTGTTCTATGGTAGAGTGTGTGTTCTATGGCAGAGTGTGTGTTCTATGGTAGAGTGTGTGTTCTATGGTAGAGTGTGTGTTCTATGGCAGAGTGTGTGTTCTATGGTAGAGTGTGTGTTCTATGGCAGAGTGTGTGTTCTATGGTAGAGTGTGTGTTCTATGGCAGAGTGTGTGTTCTATGGTAGAGTGTGTGTTCTATGGCAGAGTGTGTGTTCTATGGTAGAGTGTGTGGGCACGACAGTCAGTTTTACTGACCTACAACTGGGGGAGGGACTTGATGTATTGTGCATTTGGAAAGTATTCAGACCCCTTCCCCTTTTCCACATTTTAGTACGTTACAGCCTTATTCTAAAATAGATTAAAGAAAACATTTCGCTCATCAATCTACACACAATACCCCATAATAACAAAGCAAAAACTAATTTTTTGACATAATGCAAATTAAAACAGATACCTTATTTACATTAGTATTCAGACCCTTTGCTAAGAGACTCGAAATTGAGCTCAGGTGCATTCAGGTGTTTCCATTGATCATACTTGAGATGTTTCTACAACTTCATTGGAGTCAACCTGTGGTAAATTCAATTCATTGGACATGATTTGAAAAGGCAAACACCTCTCTATATTAGGTCCCACAGTTGACATTTTATGTCAGAGCAAAAACATTTCTGCAGCATTGAAGGTCCCCAAGAACACAGCGGCTTCCATCACTCTTAAATCAAGAAGTTTGGAACCACCAAGACTCTTCCTAGAGCTGGCAGCCTGGCCAAACTGACCAATCCTGGGAGAAGGGCTGAATGCCACCAAGATTGAACTCTTTGGCCTGAATGCCAAGCGTCTGGAGGAAATCTGGCACCATCCCTACGGTGAAGCATGGTGGTGGCAGCATCATGCTGTGGGGATATTTGTTAGCGATAGGGACTGGGAGACTGGTCAGGATTAAGGGAAAGATGAACGGAGCAAAGTACAGAGAGATCCTTGATGAAAACCTGTTCCAGAGTGCTCTGGACCTCAGACTGGGGTGAAGGTTCAACCTTCCAAAAGGACTATGATCCTAAGCACACAGACAGGAGAACGCAGGAATGGCTTCGGGACAAGTCTTTGAATGTCTTTGAGTGGCCCAGCCAGAGTCCGAACTTGAACCCGACCGAACATCTCTGGAGTGACCTGAAAATAGCTGTGCAGCGACGCTCCCCATGTAGATTGACGAGAGCTTGAGAGAATCTGCAGAGAAGAATGGGAGAAGGTCCCCAAATACAGGTGTGCCAAGCTTGTAGCATCCTACCCAAGAAGACTCAAGGCTGTGATCGCTGCCAAAGGTGCTTCAACAAAGTACTGAGTAAAGTGTCTGAATACTTATGTAAATGTGACATTTCAGTGTTTAATATACATTTCTAAAAACCTGTTTCCGCTTTGTCATTATGGGGTATTGTGTGTAGATTGACGAGGAAATAAAACAATTTAATACATTTTAGAATAACGCTGTAATCTAACAAAATGTGGAAAGGTTGAGGGGTCTGAATACTTTCCGAATGTACTGTATATCCTAATCTGTCTTTGGTGCAGGTCACATTATTCTTCACATTACTGTCTCTGGTGAACACACACTATATCAAATACAATCTACGTTTATTTGTCACATGCACAGGATACAGAAGGTGTGAAATGGATACAGAAGGTGTGCACAGGATACAGAAGATGTGAAATGGATACAGAAGGTGTGCACAGGATACAGAAGGTGTGAAATGGATACAGAAGGTGTGCACAGGATACAGAAGGTGTGCACAGGATACAGAATGGTACAGTGAAATTGTCACTTGCATAGTAGCAATATCAAAAAAAGAAAATGTCTAGATAAAAATATTTAATAATTATTAGATCATGTTTACCCAGACAGACTTGTCTAAATTGATGGGTCATGTGAAATAAATGCTATAACCACCCCCAGTCACATCTAACTAAGCGGATGGGTCGCTATTTCCTAGACATGTTCATGAACGACAATAGATGGCCGTAATCACCCCCAGACACACCTGGCTAACTTGATGGGTCATGTAATCATCTGTCAAAGTGGATTTTTTTTGTTTGGACATAGCTAGCTAAACAATGAACCAGCATAATCCCAACTCACACTAATACCAATACAAACATTGTCATAGCTGTAGTATAAATCTGCAGTTAGCTAAAGCTAACTAACTAGGTTCAATGGTAGCTAGCTAATGATAGGCTATAACTAGCAAATGCAAATTGATTTCTGATTCAAATAATAGTACTACACAGATCATAAGCGTAACGTTAGCTAGCGAGCCAGCGAGGGTTCGTTAGCGGGCAAAAAATACACTTTAACTTGCAATGAAAACGACTTTCTGACAAAATTAGAAATGTATAATATCTGAACATTTAGCTAGACTCTTACCTGTATATATGGATGAACGCTTCACGGCAGACTGGAACCATTTAACTCAGTTTTGTTTCTTGCTACATCTTGTTTAGCTAGCATTGTGTCAAGTCACTCTGGTTCACACTGACCGTGGAGTGTGCAGAAAGTATCCCATTACAACTTTTTCCAACTGATCTGTCGATAGTCCATCAATGTTGTTGAGAAAAGCAGCAAAACATTTGTAGTTCTCAAAGGCTAATGTTATTTCTTTCAAAAATGCCATGTAGAAAGGACACGTGCTGAGCAGCTCACATTATAGACAGAAGCATACTACATGGCAGACCAATCCAAACTCCTCGCCCGGCATGTCCAGCCCACCCATTAACTCAGCCAATCATGGCTAGCGGGAAGGTTCCTGTTTTTTTCTGTGACTATACCAACTAGGCTCGTAATTTAACCATTGTATTTGTATATACAGATATTTTACACATTTGTTATTGAGGCACATGAAAGTTCACATGTTCCAGAAGGCATTTCTGCCCAAAAACACATTTAAAGAAGAAGAAAAAATATGCTCAAATGACGTGCGACATATGCCTAGCTTCCTAAAACGGGTCACATATGGTCATTATTTGAACTGGCTAGCCAGATAACTTAACGTTCACTAGCTAGCTAACAAGCTAGAAACGAACCAAAACATTGTTTATAAAGTTGCTTTTAGTTGCCTAGTTTGCAAGACTGACACATACTAAATTCATTTATAAACGGATGGGTTTATTTTGAACCATCAGGCTACTGATGTCATGCAGCCTGTAGGTTTTGTGTTTATACTTTTTCATAACGGCAACGACAAGTTTGATGTCGGACGACAATAGAATGTTCATGACGCCACTGTGACAACCGTCTACAGACATGTCGATAGACATAGTTTAAACTTGCCTTTAGTCTTGAAATCTTTGTTTGCTTAGTACACTACCATACTCACTCTGTTTAGCACATGGCCTCACATGTGAATCCTTATAGAGATGGGTGGGGCTAAGACAAGAGGGTGTGAACAATTCTGAATGGGTGTAGACAAAGAAGAGCTCTGCGGTAGGTGTTCCAAAACAGGGACATTTTCTCAGGATTGGGGTTAAAGGTTTATCAACTTTCAAAGCAGAATGACTTTACCTTTGTTCCTCAACTGTAGTGTATGATATACCATTTTCTAGCTCTGAGTCTCTACTTTTATCCAATGTAAAAAAACATAATTTCAGATTTTGCTACTTAAGACAGAATCGAGCCGGTTGGTCACATATGATTGACTGAAAATACGTTTACTCTGAAATGGCCAAAATTCATGCAATTTCCTCCTTAAACTTTTCATATAAAGCATGAACTCCAGCATATAGACCTTAAAGATAAATGTAAACATGGTTACATTTTGGAAATGACTAATTACTAAATGACTTTATTTGGGCATGCTCAGGTTGACTTTCCCACAGAACCGCCCACAATCTGAAAGTGACAGTTTTCCGTAACTGCAACTGAAAGTGACACCTGAAGTTTATTCTGTTTTACACATCACCGTTGTTTGTATGAATGGCACCAGGCTCTGCCATACATGCAGAGCTTGACTTGGACAGGAGCTCACTGGAGCTGAGTACCGGCACCTCAAATGTTCTACTGCTTGAGCTCCTGTTCCTCTTATAGAATATTAGAGCAAAAGTATTGTGGAGCTCCTGCACCTAAATATAAACAGTATAAATAATATAATATAAACAGAACCTATTTCAGTCCAAGTCAAGTACTGTATACATGTGAAAGAGTACAGGCAGTACGTGCACACACGCACGTACACACGTACACACGTACACACACACACACACACACACACACACACACACACACACGCACGCACGCACGCACGCACGCACGCACGCACGCACGCACGCACACACACAGACACAGACACAGACACAGAAAGTAAGTCACCGTGCAGCTGTCTGTGCACTAATTGAGTAGCTAGCGTGGAGCAGCATCCTGCCTCCACAGACAGACGAGCGTGTGAGCAGACCAGTCTATCACATCCAAACCTCTGTCTGAACCACAGGAAACACGCACGCACGCACGCGCACACACACACACACACACACACACACACACACACACACACACACACACACACACACACACACACACACACACACACACACACACACACACACACACACACACAGGTAATAAAACACGGTCAGCCTAAATGACTTAGTAACTGTGTAAAACAAATGCTCTGCCAAAACCTCCCTGCAAACAGACATAGTGTGCAATTGACATGAGTTACAAGCAGCTGGAAAGACAGAAACAACAATCATGTAGAAGAAGTGTTTTGATGCAAATGCGCAACGTTGCAGCAATGTTTCCTCTGCGTTTCCTGGCAGCATTGTGAGGTTGGTGAAGAGCACCTGGGTTGATGGTAGACCGTATTCTGGTCTGGGTTAGGTCTGATCTGGTCTGGTCTGAGCTGGGCCCGGCCTGGTTTGGTTTAGGGAATGTGGGCTTGGTGTTTTGGGTGTTTGAGGTCTCGGGGTTGCTGGGGATTTTTGAGAGGCTCCGGAGCTTATCGACTGTAAGAGATGGAAACCCCACAGAAGGCAGCTCCGCCCACTCAGCGCCCATCAATCACTGTTGCCGCCAGTGAAGAGAAACCGACGCTGACACACACACACAGCCATTTTCTGTCCCAAGTACAGCTGCAGTATCGCCGTGGCACCCCATAGTATGGTACCCCACGGTGTCGTTACCATCGCACTGATGGTTAAACCAAAACAAATCAAAACCCTTTCCAAATACACGTGAGACAGCACAACTTCATACAATGACACCCGTTTGATATTTTTAAGTCACAATCCAAAGTACATGCAAACCGTGAATTATTTGGCGGCTCGTGAGAAGCAGAGAGTTTAGTGTCTCGGTTGGCACATTGTGCCTGAGAAACAGGAAGAGCTAGGGTAAAGCAAGCGGGGGGGTGCACCACAGAACCAGAAAATAGTAAAGAGATTGTAACACAACTAATCTTCAAAACTTTGTTTTAAAATTCCACCGTCAGTATTGTACTTTATTATACCTATTTTCAACATGATCTATATCAGAGTGTATTAGTCTGTATCCTCTAAAGTTCCCCTCCACTAAGTCCTACTGCTCCACCACAACATAAAACCTGGCTTGTCTTTAAAGAGTTTCTCCTTCTATCCCTACAGTATGTTCCCCTGACAGTGGTCTCCCAGAGTTCCGGCCCTGCCTGCAGGGTCTGTTGTGCAGGCCTAGCTGCCACAGGGCAGAGCTCCCCTATGGTGTGTGATAGAGCGACACAACGGCCTGCTCTGCTCTCTGTGGGCTCACCACAGTCTCTATGTCTGCTAGAGCCAATAAATAAATAATGGGCAGAGTGATCACTTCCAACCACGATACTGAATTCTCAACCACTGCACTGCATCTGGGAGTACCTTGCTTTAGCAAAAACACACAAGGCCTAGCGGCGTGGGCTTCTGCTCCGTTTGGGATGGTAATAACTGCAGTAACAATGCTTCACAAGGCCCTCAATGAGTTCAGGAAATGACTGACAGTTTGGCTGTGTTTTTAACAGTATGTTATTTTCACACGTTATCATTCTTCTACACATGGCGGCACACCAACTTCCTCCTAGTGAGGGTTCTGGAGGTGCCACTACTGGGAAAGAGAGAGAGAGAGAGAGAGAGAGAGAGAGAGAGAGAGAGAGAGAGAGAGAGAGAGAGAGAGAAGGTTTAGAATTTCCAAGAAAATGTCTGCTTTACAAAAAGTCAGAATAACTGATTCCAAGTGGTATTTTGAATTGTACATCATCTGCAGTGTTAAAATGTGTCCCAGATCAAATCCTTAATAACAACCTGTGTACAAAACTTTATATGCACAGAAACATAGAAAAGTAACAAGCACTCACATCTATTTTCTACATTTACGAATGGGCAGTATTGGTATAGCAAGAGAAGACAAGGTGGTTGTGAACAGTAAGGATACTAAGCCTGACTACTGTCTAAATCCAATCCAAGCCCAGGACCAGTGGACAAAAGGGCGGCCCATATCCCCACCGGCGATGGATGCAATGACGGCCACTTCATTATAAAAGCCTCCTCAAGTCCCACAGTGCATTCCACGTTTATGGGGAACATATGGGGAAGCCTGCAATTTTTAGACCACAAAATAAGACCCTTTGCAGCTGGACGCACGACCGCACTCGGTCCTTTTTGCCTCCCGAGCCACACCCGAAAGGCGTAGGACCACTGACAGTGATTAAACCACCACAGTTTTCTCAGCAAAACAGGAGTTATATTGAGCTTAAATACAGGGACTTGATAAACAAGGCATGGGCAGCAGAAAAAATGATCCAAAAGACCACAATGATCTTCTGACCATTTCTCTCACGGTCATGGGCAGAGCAACTGGGATGCATTTCAAAACACGGAGCAGATGTTTACCTAGGCAAAGAGCAAATACAGAGAGAAGAGAGGACAAAGACAAAGCCTTGAATCCACTCAGTTGAATTTGTGATTCAGCTAGGGCAACTAGATGGACAGAGCCAATGATATTTATTGCTCAGCAACAATATGGTCACATGTAGTATAACTACAGTAAGAGAAAGGCTGGGGTTGATTCCTTTTTCTATGTTCCCCCATGGAAAATCCAGATGCAATTTCTTCACACACAGCAACAGCAAAAAAAGGAAACTGTTGATTGTCTGAAGTGGTTTTCTTCTTGTAAACTTCCAAAATACCAATATAATTGAAAAGGAATCAATTAAATGTGAATGCATAATATATAATTGACATACCACGAACAACAATATTTAAATTATGCATACAAACCACATACACTGTTGTTCCGATGTAAAGTTTAAACATTGTACACCACTTCTGCTACACCCAAACGCATTGCCACAGACCTAGCCGGCAAAGCCCCTACTGTGAGACCAATGATCCTATTACGGTTCTCTACTACTGATCTCTGGTCTCCCCCTCCATAAACACATACAGATGAAACAGGCCAGGAAGCCACAGAGGCCCTCCATTCCAACAGCTCAGGAACAGAGGAGAGTAGTAGAGGAGAGTTGTAAAGGAGAGTAGTGGAGAGTATTAGAGGAGAGTATTAGAGGAGAGTATTAGAGGAGAGTAGTAAAGGAGAGTAATAGAGGAGAGTAGTGGAGGAGAGTAATAGAGGAGAGTAGTGGAGGAGAGGAGAGTAATAGGAGGAGAGAGTAAGTAGTAGAGTAGTAGAGTAGTAGAGGAGAGTAGTAGAAGTAGAGTAGTGGAGGAGAGGAGAGTAATAGTGGAGAGTAAGAGAGGAGAGTAGTGGAGGAGAGTAATAGAGGAGAGTAGTGGAGGAGAGTAGTAGAGGAGAGTAGTGGAGGACAGTAGTAGAGGAGAGTAGTGGAGGAGAGTAGTAAAGGAGAGTAATAGAGGAGAGTAGTAGAGGAGAGTAGTAGAGGAGAATAGAGGAGAGTAGTAGAGGAGAGTAGTAGTAGTAAAGGAGAGTAATAGAGGAGAGTAGTAGAGGAGAGTAGTAGAGGAGAATAGTAAAGGAGAGTAAGTAGGAGAGTAATAGAGGAGAGTAGTAGAGGAGAGTAATAGAGGAGAGTAGTAGAGGAGAGTAGTAGAGGAGAGTAGTAAAGGAGAGTAATAGAGGAGAGTAGTAGAGGAGAGTAATAGAGGAGAGTAGTAGATGAGGGGAATAGAGGAGAGTAGTAGAGGAGAGTAGTAGCGGAGATAGAGAGAGTAGTAGTAGTAGTAGCGGAGATTTATAGAAGTGTAACAGAGGAGAGTAGTAGATGAGAGTAGTGGAGTAGAGTAGAGGAGAGTAGTAGAGGAGAGTAGTAGAGGAGAGTAGTAGAGGAGAGTAGTAGAGGAGAGTAGTAGATGAGAGTAGTAGAGGAGAGTAGTGGAGGAGAGTAGTAAAGGAGAGTAGTAAAGGAGAGTAGTACAGGAGAGTAGTACAGGAGAGTATTAGAGGAGAGTAGTAGAGGAGAGTAGTAGCGGAGATTTATAGAAGTGTAACAGAGGAGAGTAGTAGATGAGAGTAGTGGAGTAGAGTAGAGGAGAGTAATAGAGGAGAGTAGTAGAGGAAAGTAGTGGAGGAGAGTAGTAGTGGAGGGTAATAGAGGAGAGAAGTGGAGAGTAGTAGAGGAGAGTAGTAGTAGAGAGTAGTGGAGGAGAGTAGTAGTGGAGAGTAGTAGTGGAGGGTAATAGAGGAGAGAAGTGGAGAGTAGTAGAGGAGAGTAGTAGAAGAGAGTAGTGGAGGAGAGTAATAGAGGAGAGTAGTAGAGGAGAGTAGTAGAGGGAGAGTAGAGGATGAGAGTATTAGAGGAGAGTAGTGGAGAGTAATAGAGGAGAGTAGTGGAGAGTAATAGAGGAGAGTAGTGGAGGAGGGAGAGTAGTAGAGGAGAGTAGTGGAGGGGAGAGTAGTAGAGGAGAGTAATAGGGAAAGTAGTAGAGGAGAGTAATAGTAGGAGAGGAGAGTAGTAGAGGAGAGTAGTAGAGGAGAGTAGTGGAGGAGAGAAGTAGAGGAGATTAATAGGAGAGTAATAGAGGAGAGTAGAGGAGAGTAGTAGAGGAGAGTAGTAGTGGATAGTAGTGGAGGAAAGTAGTAGTGGAGAGTAGTAGTGTAGAGTAGTGGAGGAGAGGAGAGTAATAGTGGAGAGTAAGAGAGGAGAGTAATAGTGGAGAGTAAGAGAGGAGAGTAGTAGAGGAGAGTAGTAGAGGAACGTAGTGGAGGAGAGTAGTAGTGGAGAGTAGTAGAGAGTGGTGGAGGAGAGTAGTAGTGGAGAGTAGTAGAGAGTAGTGGAGGAGAGTAGTAGTGGAGAGTAGTAGTGGAGAGTAATAGAGGAGATTAGTGCTCTAGGGAAGAGGAGAGTAGAGGAGATTAGTAGAGGATAGAGTAGAGGAGAGTAGTAGAGGAGAGTAGTAGAGGATATTAATAAATGAGAGTAATAGAGGAGAGTAGAGGAGAGTAATAGAGGAGAGTAATTAGAGGAGAGTAGTGGAGAGTAATAGAGGAGAGAGTAGGAAGACCCTTTCTGCGTTGTACACACAGCCCTCAACACAGAGTTGCTCAGTCAGGCCAGTCAGGCCTGATCGACTCTGAGGAGAGACTGACTGCATCATCATTCTTCTTCTTTTTAGAAGAAACATAAATCTATTGGAAATCCCAAATTGTTTGCATAGTCAGTTTACACACAGCTGGGACACATCCCACCAGACATGCCACCAGGGGTCTTTTCACAGAACTTAAAACTTACTACCCTCTCCACTACTGTCCCATCGATGTGGATAGTGGGGTGCTCCCTCTATTTGGTATTTTATTAGGATCCCCATTTGCTGTTGCAAAAGCAGCAGCTACTCTTCCTGGGGTTCAACACAAAACATACATTTACATTTACATTTAAGTCATTTAGCAGACATGAAACATAATACAGAATGACATAATGACATAAGAACATCAATAGACAAGAACAGCTCAGGGACAGAACTACATACATTTTTTTAAAGGCACATGTAGCCTACATATCAATGCATACACACAAACTATCTAGGTCAAATAGGGGAGGGGCGTTGTGCCGTGAGGTGTTGTTGCTTTATCTGTTTTTTGAAACCAGGTTTGCTGTTTATTTGAGCAATATGAGATGGAAGGAAGTTCCATGCAATAAGGGCTCTATATAATACTATAAGCTTTCTTGAATTTGTTCTGGATTTGGGGACTGTGAAAAGACCCCTGGTGGCATGTCTGGTGGGATAAGTGTGTGTGTGTAAATTGACTATGCAAACAATTTGGGATTTCCAATACATTCATGTTTCTTCTAAAAAAGAAGAAGAAGTGATGCAGTCAGTCTCTCCTCAGAGTCGATCAGGCCTGACTGGCCCGACTGAACAACTCTGTGTTGAGGGCTGTGTGTGCAACGTAGAAAGGGTCTTCCCTAGAGCTGGAATCCATATAGCATACGACCTCTTCACAGAACATGTCAAATATGTCTAACTTCCGCCCAGGATGTCTTATCCAGGCTCTCTGGTACAGTACATAACAGTTCCACAGAGCTGTAATCCCCTGGTGGCCTGGCACAGCGTGGGCTGCAGAGGTGTGAGAAGGGGAGGCTGTGCTGTGGGTGTGAGGTTTTGTCGGAGGCCTGTAGTGGCCGAGGAGAAGTACTGAATAAAGCCCTGGGGCCGTGCTGTGACCTCAGCCTACGGCCACACTCCCCGACGCCATGTCATTTTCCCGTCCCCGCGTTGCCGCCTAACCAACGGCAACTGCTCATTTACAGGGCAGTGTGGGCTCTGAGGCGCACAGATACACACTAACACACAGACCAGAGCATGGAGCATACAGCCCTGTCCAGCAATTAGCACATGAGCACGTGCGGGTCACGAGTCATTCACTACACATCGACAAACATGGCTATGAGTCATAGACATGCAAAATGCTGCAAATCCTAAAATGATTTACAACAATACTCACATATGCATACAAACTCACAAGTAGCATAAAAAAGATACATGTGCGGACACACACAAACAAACACTGGTTGCCCAGGGTAACCGTGGGTCACATGACTGTCCAGACAGTGGTTGTGGGTCCTGTTGTCCAGACATGGTTAGCGTGACTGGAGAGAGAGAGAGAGAGAGAGAGAGAGAGAGAGAGAGAGAGAGAGAGAGAGAGAGAGAGAGAGAGAGAGAGAGAGAGAGAAAGTTTGGACAGCTTGGCTAGCTAAGGCACACCCAATTACATGACTCGCACATGCAGTGTCTAGTACTTTAGAGGACAATGTCTGTCTGCAACTCTGTCTGTGTGTCTGTCTGGTTTGCATCTTGTATCATCTTGTAACATACACTGAGTGTACAAAACATTAAGAACACCTTCCTAATATTGAGTTGCACCCCCTTTTGCCCTCAGAACAGCCTCAATTCGTCAGGGCATGGACGCATGTTCCACAGGGATGCTGGCCCATGTTGCCTCCAATGCTTCCCACAGTTGACAGCTGGATGTCCTTTGGGTGGTAGACCATTCATATTACATATACACTGTTGAGAGAGAAAAACCCAGTAGCGTTGCAGTTCTTGACACAAACCGGTGCGCCTGGCACGTACTACCATACCCCATTCAAAGACACTTCAATGTTTTGTCTTGCCCGTTCACCCTCGGAATGGCACACACACACGATCCACGTCTCAATTGGCTCAAAGCTTAAAAATCCCTCTTTAACCCGTCTCCTCCCCTTCATCTGGACTGATTGAAGTGGATTTAACAAGTGACATCAATAAGGGATGATCAGTCTATGTCATGGAAAGAGCAGGTGTTCTTAATGTTTTTTTGTTGAACCTTTATTTAACTAGGCAAGTCAGTTAAGAACACATTCTTATTTACAATGACGGCCTACCAAAAGGCAAAAAGGCCTCCTGCGGGGACGGGGGCTGGGATTAAAAATAAAAAATATATATAAAATATAAATATAGGACAAAACACACATCACAACAAGACAGACAGCACAACACTACATAAAGAGAGGCCTAAGACAACAAGATAACAAGGCAGCAACACATGTTTCATACACTTGTGTAGTTATGCAATATATCACATGGAGGGCTCTATAGGCTTCTCTTTTTAGAGCCCTGACCAGATTGTGTTTTCTGAAAGTGTCAAAACCACAATCAGGTTAAATCCGGTTTAGATATTTGAGGGGGGAAACTCTGACATACCCACAACACACTGGAAATATGCTATTCACTCTCAGGCTGTGTGTAAAGCCAAAATGCTTTTTAGTAAGTTATGTAGTAGTGGATCTATGTTTATATACTGTATTTTTTACATATTTCATCAACCTTTGTGTATTGCTCCTTTGTCCTGTATTACAGGTGTGAAATAAATATTCCCAAATAATTGTATTGTGTGGTAGGTAAGAATAGACTTGGTGAGAAGCAGAGTGAAAGGGACAGTGTGTGAGAGAGAGGTAGTAAGAATTAGAGGGGACAGCAGAGCAGAGCAGAGCAGCACTGCAGCTAAGATTACGATACTATCAAGTGGTAAGTGAGGGTGGAGGGTTGGTTTTCTAGGCCCAAAACCACCAGCTCTTACAAACACAGATGCGCAGTGAGTCAGACATACACACACAAACACATACATACACACAGTCTCTCTCTGAAAGCGCTCAGAGACAGAACCCTCTCTACTCTGCTCTGCTCCTTTCCTTTCTCTGCGCAGTGGCAAGCCCCAGTCTCCACAGTCAACGCTCTCTCTCGGTCTCTCTCTCTCCCTCACTCTCACTCTTTATTCTCTCTTATTTCTATTTCTCTTAATGCGTGTTCAATGCTTTTCTGGTTGTTCACATTGGGTTTCGGCGCCCTCTGAAAGCCTCACAGACTTTGAATGGTGTAGGCCACTGCCTGGTTTGAACTTAAAGAAAACAGAACATTTCCAAAACTTGGCCGACCAATCAAAAGAGAGAGAGAAAAGAGAGAGGGAAGCAGAGAGCTGAAAAAGTAAAAGCAAAGAGGAAAAAATAAGCTACACCGAGTAAGAGCGAAAAGAGAGAGGGGAGGGGAGGAGAGGCCCTGTGACCTCATGTGACATGTGACGTGGGCTCCTCCACTCACGGAGGGGAGTTGGAGGATGGCGAGGACGCAAAGAGAGCTGTGGCTTTAGCCGGCGCTAGCTAACACTGACGCTCCAGTCAGGTCACCACCGTGGGACACCACGTCTCCTGACAGAGAGAGAGATTACCTGGCTAACCTCAGAGCCCCTGCCCACTGACGGACCGGACCAGCACAGCACCACACCTCCCTGCCACCCCACCGTGGCCTGCTAACAAGACGTCCAGACCCGATACAACAACGGTGAGTGCATTGGAAGGCCAGAGTCCTGGAGAGGGATGGATACCGCTGCATCTCAGTGTCGCCACACTCTCCCTCTCCCTCCCAGCCTGCCATTCTCTCTCTGTCACTCACCCTCCCAGCCTGCCATTCTCTCTCCCTCTCCCTCACCCTCCCAGTCTACCATTCTCTCTCCCTCTCCCTCACCCTCCCAGCCTGCCAATTCTCTCCCTCTCCCTCACCCTCCCAGTCTACCATTCTCTCTCCCTCTCCCTCACCCTCCCATTCTCTCTCACTCTCCCTCTCCCTCACCCTCCCAGCCTGCCATTCTCTCTCCCTCCCCCTCATCCCCCCAGCCTACCATTCTCTCTCCCTCTCCCTCTCTTTCACTCCCTCTCCCCCTATCATTCCCTCTTCCTCTCTTTCTTTCTGAATGTCTCATACCCCTGGTGCTGCATACTTATACTGCTCTCTTTGCAGGCTTGTGGCGAGGGATTCCTGCGGTAGTTACAAACCCCAAATTCTTGGTTGCAAATGGGCTCCGAGTTCCAGGATCTATCCTTCTCCCTCGCTCTCCTCTCTCTCACTCTTTCGTTCTCTATTTCAACCACCGTTTCTCTCCAAGGTTGGTCGTTATCGACTGTAGAGAGGGCTGACGACGGCTCTGGCACCACTTCAGCCACGAGGACATGGCTTCCAACAGCATCTTTGACTGCTTCGGGAACTACGGCCCCACTCTACTGAGAGGTAAGCACTCTCTCCTCCCCTCAATACTCTCTCTCCCTCTCTCTCTCTCCTCTGTCATGTCTGTGGCTCGAGGCGTCAGAGAGAGAATGATATTGGCGGCTCTGGCGGTCCACCCGCTCCCAGTTGTTTAAAATGTGTGGCCTTGTCTGTTTGGCAACACGAAGGAGTGTGGGGGTGTGTGCGTTTTCCAAAACAGCAGGGACAGCAACACTTCTAAAAGAGAGACTTTGTTTTGGTCTTTGAGTAGACCCTCTCTGAAAGGATCGTACCACACACGCTGAATGCCCTAACGTTCCTATTAAATGGGTGTAAAAGGAGGCATGGGTCCATACAGTAGCCAAGGCCGTTAGTGACAGGGCCCTTACAGCTGTGGGCCTCAGGGCTGCGTCTGATATAGTCTTGATGGAGCACACCAATAATGGGCTTCTCACCACAGCCATCAAGAGGTTTTTTTTCTAGCTCTCTGGGAGAATAGAAGGAAGGAAGGCTCCATCGGACCGGCCTTTACTGGAACACAGCGATACGATAAAACAGAAAGAGAAAAAACATTGGTCTGTCTCCTTCACTACTTACAGGAGGTACTCTTGGCCTGTGTGGTGAGGTGAGTGCGTTACACTCAGGCTAAAGACTGCTGTTAATGAAGGAGCCATTTTTTTCCATGGTTACCTCAGTCCTGCAGTACTTGGATTAAAGCCTAGATTGAAGTCAAGTTTAGAGAGAATTTTCCCGCTGATATAATATAAACAATAAATTATAAGATTATTAATAACAATGTACTAAATTAGATTACATATAGTAATATAAGATTCAATTGTGTTCAAATTAGATGAATAGCAAAATGATACAAACAAATTTTCAAGCAGCTAGAAAGTGAAGAAACCATGTAAAACGTCTGTTCTGTTTGTCACAGGAGAATATCTGATTTCCACTCTAAATCTAACTGTTGAAAACTCTGATTTAACTGTATAAACTGTTGGCTAAGTTTGGAGAGAATTTTCCCGCTGATATAATGAAACAATAAATGATAAGATTATTAAATAACAATGTAATAAATTAGATTACATATAGTGAAAGAAGATTCAATTGTGTTCAATTGCAAAAAGCCTCAGCCAACAGTTTATACAGTTAATTCAGAGTTTTCAACAGTTAGATTTAGAGTGCAAGTCAGATATTCTCCTGTGACAAACAGAACAGAAGTTTTACATGGCTTCTTCACTTTCTAGCTGCTTGAAAATGTGTTTGCATCATTTTGCTATTAATTTAAAAAAGTCCCCAACCTGTCATTTTATCGAGGGCATGTTGCTGTGAGAGTATTAATCTGAGGAGGTCTGGGAGATTGGTTCCCTACTACATAAAAAAAAAAACAGCAACAGAAAATCTACCCTCAAATACATCCTGGTTGCTGTGGTAATTAGAGAACCACTGGATAAGCACTACCAGCTCCTAATTGTTTGCAGAATAAATCTTAAAATCTCTGGAGCCCAGTTTCCCCCTCTATAAACATGCGCACAAGCGCGCGCACACGCACACACATCTGCCGCTCATATGAGAACAAGCCTCTGATATCCCTACTGGAGCAGTGAGCAGAGTGACAGAGGATGGTGTTTCAGTGTTCTCACAGCTCAGACAGATACTCAGTCATTTATAGTTTCCTCTTGACAAAGCCGCATCTCTGCACCATGTCTTTCTCTCACTCTCATTCTTCCGCATCACTAAATGTTTCTCTCCCGCTACAATTCAGACTGGAGCATGAGGTCTGGCTGTTGATTATTCTCATTTAAAGCATTACGGCCTTACTTAGTGTGCAACCCTCTAATGTCTGAATAAGGACCGAGTTGGGATCAGATCTTACGCTTAGCGGGCCTCTTATGTAAAGCGCTTCGGATGCTTGAATTTGTATTTTGACTGTAGCGACGGGGGAAAACCAACGTGCATGCAAAAGATAGGATGGAAAAATAGAGAGTGTTTAAAGCTGTAATCACCATTGGAAATCATTAATGAATATGCAATATCCTTTTACAATTTATTCAGTGGAGAAAATGAAAGCAAACTGTAATAGAACAAAGGCCAAAAGTCATTAAATCCTCCAGTTCAATTTGAAAGCAATTCAAATAGACTGCCTCATGTGAGAGAAATACTCTGGCGGTTAGTTTAACAACTTGCATTACACAGGCAAAGCAGTTTGGAAAATACTTTTAAAAAATGGACTGAAATTAAAGAGGATATTGTTTGTTTCCAATTCCTGAATTTAATACCATGGAAATACATGTATACATGTTTTCAGAAGGCATAGTGTTACAGTTAAACTCTGCCTATAGACTGTGCTTCTAAAGTACTTTCTTTTAAAATTAGCTGGTAAAAAAAAAGTCAAATCCCAAACATCTCATGTTCTTCATCATTTTTGCGAGATCTATATCTAATGATTGGCAACTCAAGAGAGATAGGCTACCCATAGATGAATATGCATTCAGACACGATCATCTGAATACATAAATACAAGTAGACAGGAGCCCTGTCCATAAGCAAGTATAGAATGATATTCTTAGCTCCATCACATTAAGCAGCAGTATATCTCATGCTGAGAAGTGAACACATGTGAGCACGTGATGTCGCTTTGTGTGAGAAAAGAATGTGCTTCACCTCAAAAACCTCACTCCTGTAGCACAGAGAAGAGGAGAGAGAAAAGAGAGAGAAGAGAAGTGAGAGAGGGACGCTGAAGCTCTCACGCTATTTGTAATGAGAAAGAGAGCACCTCCAAAAACAGTTGCGAGGCCCTGACAGTTAGCACACTAGGGCAGGCTGTATGTGAGATGGAGGTGCTCTCTAAACGCGCTAATCTGATGCAGTCTAAGAGAGCTCCTGCCGTTCCCCGATAACCACAATGAGGTTACACCTGCTCCTCTCTCACAACAGACCAATTATCCAGACATACACATATGAGGTATGCTAAATACTCACAGAACTAACATTAGCAGCTTGGTATCCCAAATTCTTGATACGAGTGAAATACCAGGTGATACGAGTGAAAATAGCAACTATTTCACTCTGTAGAGAAAAATGTATAAACTTTTATTGGGTTACAAACCTGCCACTTTTGCTGTCTTCAGCGTTTGAGTCAGGTGAGGTTCCTGGTTTACAGTGACTCTGATTGGGTGTGGGTACTGGGTCATATCCTTGGCTTGGTTCCCTGACCGCTTTTCCTCCTCGCTGGAAAGGAAGCTTTTTACCCAATAGGCCCTGTAGACAGGGGGGGGGGTTTAGAGTGTAACGCTCATGGGAGCCAGTTCCCTTTGTGGCAGAAAAAAGGCCCCAGTTTATTAGGGTGGGAATGGTTTTATATGTTTGGCTTGTTGCACTGTATGAATGAAAGTTAGGGTTTCTGTGTGAGAAACACGCCATGCTTCGCCACAGTAGTAGTGAGTTTATTTTTGGTGGATTCTGGGAGGTGGTCTGGTTAGTTCTACAACTCGGAAATAAAAAGCTAAAAGACTCACAACTGTTAGAATTGTATGAGAAAAATAAACTTTGGGTAAAACCCTCAAATGAATTCTCTCACATTACAGATAAGCCTCAAGATGAATTTAACAAAATGATGAGATCTGTCAACACCTGTTGATGGATAACACCTTCAGGGGTCGCCAACAAGATGGCTTCCAGGTAGAGGAAGGGAGGCGGCATCTGCTGATTATGTGGTCAACCAATTTCCAAACCCCGTCTCCCCTAAATTGTTTGGCTGAGCACGCTAAACTCTATATAACGTTGGTCAAGGTTAAAATTGTGCTAAGTGTTGTAGTAAATCAAATGTTCTGGTGGTCGACCGGCAACCACAAGGGCCAGATTCTCTGGAGCTGGTCTCCAATCTGATAATGTGTATATTTCCTGTATTGGTCTCTTGGTAACAATTTAGTTTGAACAAGTAATTGTTTCGGAAGGGCGGACAACTTTCTATCAACAAACAGCACTGGACGGGTGATCAACATATGTTTCTGAAATTCATCTTGAAAACAAACTCAAGGTAGACTTTGCGTAGTATGGCATGGCTGGTGTGTATAGTGAGTCAGTAGGCATTGTGCCAGACTGAAGCATTAAGAAAGCTCTGTGTGGCGTCTCAACCCCTTTAGCACAGTTCATCCAGAGTTAGACTTCACATTAAGAGCAGCTCTCTGATTGTCTATGGCAGTTCTGAGGGGACTGACCTCTGTGAATGTCTATGGCAGTTCTGAGGGGACTGACCTCTGTGAATGTCTATGGCAGTTCTGAGGGGACTGACCTCTGTGAATGTCTATGGCAGTTCTGAGGGGACTGACCTCTGTGAATGTCTATGGCAGTTCTGAGGGGACTGACCTCTGTGAATGTCTATGGCAGTTCTGAGGGGACTGACCTCTGTGAATGTCTATGGCAGTTCTGAGGGGACTGACCTCTGTGAATGTCTATGGCAGTTCTGAGGGGACTGACCTCTGTGAATGTCTATGGCAGTTCTGAGGGGACTGACCTCTGTGAATGTCTATGGCAGTTCTGAGGGGAATGACCTCTGTGAATGTATGGTAAATACATTACCACCCCTCCCTCAGACAAGCAAAAAGGAGAAAATACATATCATGCCCTTACTTAATAACTACGGCGTAATTGGTATGGTGAGAGACACAAATGTCCAAGTTTGTCATGATACAATGCACTGGGATGTCAGCGGAATTCATAACGTCTAGACAAGCTATTTTAACTGGGACCCTCCGATGTGGAAAATAAATATCGGAACAGGAACACTAGCATGCAGGCAGGAAAGTATTCAGACGACGAAAGTATTTGGATAACTGGACAAGGAGATGGAAATGATCACAATATCATTTTCTGGTTGTTTTTTAAAAAGTCTTATATCTACTGTTTATAGTTACAATATTCCGATGAGTCATTTCTTTACGCTTAATTACGTTCTCTTATGAGATGGTCATATTTCATTAGGCCCTTACTGTGGTATTGATTAAATCCCTGCTATCATGCTTTTAATAACCTCATCCCTTTTGTCTGAGAGAATTGAATTATGAACAAACCCAGGCTTGTAATGTTTTCAATCACTTATCATGCAGTTGTATAACAGCTGCCCTGAACCACAGCTAGTTTCATACACTGAGGCAGCTGACAATTAGGGACAAGCAACAGTCTAATACCACCAGTGATTATGCATGGTGACCTAAGTTTGGCAATAATTAAGTTACCGGAAGCTTATATAAGTGCTATTAAGTAATTTTGTCATGCCATTAAGTGTTAATTAATGAAAATGAAGATCCTTCTTGAAAATAAATGAATTATATATATTTTTTTGAACCGTCTTGTCTATCAAAAGAAGCCAACACTAGAGTCCACAGAGTCCATTTGAAGTGAATTTGAAGCTTCTACAGAATGTTGTTGTTTTTCATAAGGCATGACACCCCTCCCTGCTGAGTAATAGCGTTAAACAGATGTTTCCAACAACATCCGATCTGTAGACACAACATGAAGAAGAATCCTCCCATTTAGCATAGCGTATGAAAACTATTTCAGCATAGTTGTATTTTCACATGCAGCTAATTTCAGTTGCCTATATACAGTATGGTACATCTGGTTTTCAACGTGGAGACATCGAACAATTCAACAGCAAAACAGCTCAACAAGCCAGAATGTGAAACTGAACTAAAGACTGAAGCCTCTTCTTCCTTCATTACGATAAATCTCATGCTCAAAATGTCCATAGCCCATCCCTCTTCCCAAAAGCAATAAAGAAAAAAGTTAATTACGGTGGAGCAAAGATGCAGATAATGGTAGGATATATAAGCTGCCAGCTATGAAATTGTTTTTGATACAATATTTTCTCCGTTTTCCCCAGAAAAATCTCAAGTTGTTTGCATTAGTTAATTATCTTTGGTGCAATAAAACATGTTTTAGGGACGTGACAACCTTCCCAAAAAGTAGAAAAAGTTATTTCAAGAGATCATCTTTTCAGAAATGGGAAATGATTACTTGACTTCTTTTGCAACTTGACTTTTTAGACAGGGGCAAATGTATGTGTTCATGTATTCTAAAAACATTTTTCAAATCTGCTCCAAATTATGATTCAAAGATGTCTGCAGGAAGAAGAAGGTGTCAGCTATGACATGATGACCTGGGTTTACCCTGGGTTTATTATTTTGGTCATTGAACTGCAGTAAATGAAGTGGATTAATGCCTGGATTACAGTAAAGGAATTTCATCATGGGTCCCTTATCTGTGCTACTCAGAGATGCATAGTTATGGACATGAATGCCATTCTCTTCATGGTCTTTTTGTTGTATGTGTGATGTAAGTGCCTTAATGTGTTTGGAACCCAGGAAGAGTAGTTGCTGCCTTGGCAGGAACTAATGGGGATCCCTAATAGATACAAATACAAATGGGGATGTATCCTAAATTGGTACACAAATGTAGAAATGTGCAATATCCTCCTCTGCATATCTGGGTATTATTCTACACACTGACTATTATTTTAATGAGCTCTTCCCCAAAACAAGACCAAATTTGGTTGGTCCAGACCATATCTGAACGAATCATAGACATCTATGTTTCACAAATGTGGACATAAAAGTACAGCACAGTAGAGCACAGAACAGCACAGCACAGTAGAGTACATTACAGTAAAGTAGATTATAGTTCAGTACAGTACAATACAGTTCATTACAGTAAAGTAGATTATAGTTCAGTACAGTACAATACAGTATATTACAGTAAAGTAGATTATAGTTCAGTACAGTACAATACAGTACATTACAGTAAAGTAGATTATAGTTCAGTACAGTACAATACAGTATATTACAGTAAAGTAGATTATAGTTCAGTACAGTATAATACAGTACATTACAGTAAAGTAGATTATAGTTCAGTACAGTACAATACAGTATATTACAGTAAAGTAGATTATAGTTCAGTACAGTATAATACAGTACATTACAGTAAAGTAGATTATAGTTCAGTACAGTACATTACAGTAAAGTAGATTATAGTTCAGTACAGTACATTACAGTAAAGTAGATTATAGTTCAGTACAGTACAATACAGTATATTACAGTAAAGTAAATGCTTTTTTCAATCTTTACCTACGACATTCCACTGGCTTTGAGTATGGCCAGTGTGTCTATGTATGCAGATGACTCAACACTATACACGTCAGCTACTACAGCAACTGAAATGACTGCAACACTTAACAAAGAGTTGCAGTTAGTTTCGGAATGGGTAAAAAGGAATAAGTTAGTCCTAAATATTTCCAAAACTAAAAACATTGTATTTGGGACAAATCATTCACTAAACTCTAAACCTCAACTACATCTCGTAATGAATGGTGTGTAAATTGAGCAAGTTGAGGTGACTAAACTGCTTGGAGTTACCCTGGATTGTAAACTGTCATGGTCAAAACATATTGATACAACAGTACCTAAAATGGGGAAAAGTCTGTCCATAATAATTCACTGATCTGCCTTCTTAACAACACTATCAGCAAGGCAAGTCCTACAGGCCCTGGTTTTGTCGCACCTGGACTACTGTTCAGTAGTGTGGTCGGGTGCCACAAAGAGAGACTTGGGAAAATTGCAGTTGGCTCAGAACAGTGCAGCACAGCTGGCCCTTAAAAGTACCCGGAGAGCTAACATTAATGACATGCATGTCAATCTCTCATGGCTCAAAGTGGAAGAGAGATTGACTTCATCATTACTTGTTTATGTAAGAGGTGTTGACAAGCTGAATGTACCGAGCTGTCCGTTTAAAATACTACACACAGCTCGGACACCCATGCATACCCCACAAGACATGCCACCAGAGGTCTCTCCACAGTCCCCAAGTCCAGAACAGACGATGGGAGGCGCACAGTACTACATAGAGCCATGACTAAATGGAACTCTACTCCACATCAGGTAACTGATGTAAGCAGTAGAATCAGATTTAAAAAGCAGGTAAAAGTACACCATATGGAACAACGGGGACTGTGAAGAGACGCACACAAAGGTACAGACACATGCATACACACACATTGTGATATTGTTGTATGGTGGTATTGAACATTTGTGTTGTGGATATGTGGTGGTGTAGGGATGTTACAGCTGAAGTCGGAAGTTTACATACACTTAGGTTGGAGTCATTAAAACTCATTTTTCAACCACTCCACGAATGTCTTGTTAACAAACTATAGTTTTGGCAAGTCGGCTAGGACATCTACTTTGTGCATGACACAAGTCATTCTTCCAACAATTGTTTACAGACAGAATATTTCACTTATAATTCACAAGTCCAGTGGGTCAGAAGTTTACATACACTAAGTTGACTGTATGGCATGGCTTATGGCTTTAGAATGATCTAGAAGAAGAAGAAACGCACACCTATTAAGACGAGGTGCTGGCTAGCGGAGTAGAAACTTGAAAATAAAAGAGAGCCGCACACTCTTGGAGCTCAGATGCAAAAATGTAATACCAACGTTTCGACAGCCAAGCTGTCTTCATCAGGGTATAATCACAAACACTGCGGGATGACTCGTTTATATAGTGTCAAAAGACACAGGTGTCTGTAATCATGGCCAGGAGTGGCCTAATATCATTGGTTAATAATCAAATATGAAAATGTCATACAAAGAACAGCATACAAACAAATGGATAGCATACGATCATAGATTAATTTGACTATACAAGTTTACAAACAATTACAATGGCAAAGTCACAATAATCACAAGAATGGCTTCAGATCAAAGTCTACATTGAGACAGAAGGGCTCAAGGGTCTTTAAATTAAAGATCCAGGCAGCCTCTCGTTTTAACAATAAATTATCAAGGTCACCCCCTCTCCTAGGGAGGGTGACATGTTCAATGCCAATATAACGCAGAGACGAAATCGACTGGCCTGCCTCCAAGAAGTGGGCCGCAAAGTTTTTACACCTAATGGTGCTACGATGCTCTGAGATACGTACTTTATGGCTTTAGAATGGCATGGCTTTAGAAGCTTCTGATAGGCTAATTGACATAATTTGAGTCAATTGGAGGTGTACCTGTGGATTTATATCAAGGCCTACCTTCAAACTCAGTGCCTCTTTGCTTGACATCATAGGAAAATCAAAAGAAATCAGTCAAGACCTCAGAAAAACATTTGTAGACCTCCACAAGTCTGGTTCACCTTGGGAGCAATTTCCCACGTTCACCTTGGGAGCAAGGTACCACGTTCACCTGTACAAACAATAGTACGCAAGTATAAACACCATCGGACCACACAGCCGTCATACCGCTCAGGAAGGAGACGCGTTCTGTCTCCTAGAGATGAATGTATTTTGGTGTGAAAAGTGCAAATCAATTCCAGAACAAAAGCAAAGGACCTTGTGAAGATGCTGGAGGAAACGAATGCAAAAGTATCTATATCCACAGTAAAACGAGTCCTATATCGATATAACCTGAAAGGCCGCTCAGCAAGGAAGAAGCAACTGCTCAAAAACCACCATAAAAAAGCCAGACCACGGTTTGCAACGACACATGGGGACAAAAGTCAAACTTTTTGGAGAAATGTCCTCTGGTCTGATGAAACAAAAATAGAACTGTTTGGCCATAATTGTTAAGTTTGGAGGAAAAAGGGGGGGGGGGGCTTGCAAGCCGAAGAACACCATCCCAACCATGAAGCACGGGGGTGGCAGCATCATGTTGTGGGGGTGCTTTGTTGCAGGAGGGACTGGTGCACTACACAAAATAGATGGAATCATGAGAAAGGAAAGTAATGTGGATAAATTGTGGATAAATTGAAGCAAAATCTCAAGACATCAAGTTGGCAAGTTAAAGCTTGGTCTTCCAAATGGACAATGACCCCAAGCATACTTACAAAGTTGTGGCAAAATGGCTTAAGGACAACAAAGTCAAGGTATTGGAGTGGCCATCACAAAGCCCTGACCTCAATCATATGGAAAATCTGTGGGTATAACTGAAAAAGCGTGTGCGAGCAAGGAGGCCTACAAACCTCACTCAGTTACACCAGCTCTGTCAGGAGGAATGGGCCAAAATTCACCCAAATTATTGTGGGAAGCTTGTGGAAGGCCACCCGAAACGTTTGACCCAAGTTAAACAATTTAAAGGCAATGCTACCAAATACTAATTGAGAGTATGTAAACTTCTGAAATAAAATAAAATAAATCCTTTTCTCTACTATTATTCTGAAATTTCACACTCTTAAAGTAAACTGGTGATTCTAACTGACCAAAGACAGGGAATGTTTCCTAGGATTAAATGTCAGGAATTGTGAAAATCTAGGATAAATGTATTTGTATACTTCCGACTTCAACTGTATATGATGTACTGTTTTATCTTTAGCTCATTCAGTACAAACATAGTTCACTGTTTTATCTTTTCTTTTATATGTAATGTGGGTGCTTTGGTGTTTGGACCCCAGGAAGAGTAATGGGGATCCCTAATAAATACAAATACAAATGTAAGTCAGTTTTGGTGGTCATAATGTATTTTACAGGTGATTCAGCTCTACCAGCCACAGGATTTGAGACATTTTTACATGCATAGTAGGTATACTGAACAAAAATATAAATGCAACATGTAAAGTGTTGGTCCCATGTTTAATGAGCTGAAATAAAAGTTCCCAGAAATGTTCCATGCGCACAAAAAGTTTACGTCCCTGTTAGTGAGAATTTATCCTTAACCAAGATAATTAATTCACCTGACAGGTGTGGCATATCAAGAAGCTGATTAAACAGCATGAACATTACACAGGTGCACCTTGTGCTAGGGACATTAAAAGGCCACTCTAAAAAGTGTAGATTTGTCATACAACACAATGCCACAGATGTCTCAAGTTTTGAGGGAGCGTGCAGTTGGCATGCTGACTTCATGAATGTCAACCAGAGCTGTTGCCAGATAATTGAATGTTAATTTCTCTACCATAAGCCGCCTCCAATACGTCCAACCAGGCTCACAACCGCAAACCATGTGTAACCCGCCAGCCCAGGACCTCCACATCTGGCTTCTTCACCTGCGGGATCATCTAGGACCAGCAACACGGACAGCTGATGAAACTGTGGGGTTGCACAACCGAAGGATTTCTACCAAACTGTCAGAAACTGTCTCAGGGAAGCTCATCTGTGTGCTGTCGTCCTCACCAGGGTCTTGACCTGACTGCCGTTCGGCTTCGTAACTGACTTCAGTGGGCAAATGCTCACCTTCGATGGCCACTGGCATGCTAGGGAAGATTCACGGGTGAATCAGTGTGTATGGCGCCGTGTGGGGGCGAGCGTGTATCAGCGTGTATGGCGTCGTGTGAGGGCAAGCGGTTTGCTGATGTCAACGTTGTGAACAGATTGCCCCATGGTTGCCGTGGGGTTATGGCCCATTATCCATTGTCATGCCATTCATCCACTGCCATCACCTCATGTTTCAGCATGTCGCAAGGATCTGTACACAATTCCTGGAAGCTGAAAATGTCCCAGTTCTTCCATGGCCTACATACTCACCAGACATGTCACTCATTGAACATGTTTGAGATGTTCTGGATCGACGTGCACAACAGCGTGTTCCAGTTCCCGCCAATATCCAGCAACTTCGCACAGCCATTGAAGAGGAGTGGGACAACATTCAACAGGCCACAATTAATAGCCTAATCAACTCCATGCGAAGGAGATGTGTCACACTGCTTGAAGAAAATGGTCACACCAGATTCTGACGGGTTTTCTGATCCACGCCCCTACTTTTTAAATTATTTGTACTTTACCTACTTTTTTCCCCAACTTCGTGATATCCAATTGTTAGTTACGATCTTGTCTCATTGCTACAACTATCCTACAGACTCGGGAGAGGCGAAGGTGGAGAGTCATCCAAAACACGACCCTGCCAAGCCGCACAGCATCTTGACACACTGCTCGCTTAACCCTGGAAGCCAGCCGCACCAATGTGTCGGAGGAAACACCGTCCATCTGACGACGAAGTCATTTGTATTGGTATTTGTAACCAACAGATGCATATCTGTGTTGCCGTTCATGTGGTATCCATAGATAAGGGCCTTGTGAATTTATTTCATGTCTGATTCCCTTATATGAACTGTAACTCACTAAAATCTTTGAAATTATTTCATGTTGCGTTATATTTTTGTTCAGTGTAGTTACCATGGCAACGCACAGTTTTTGTTAAAAGGGTAGTTAAAAATGAACAACAATGCTTGCATACTGAAACTTAATACTGAAATGCCCATTGACAGTAAAAATGACAAGAATTCTAAAAAACTATGTAATATGAGTTGTGCAGAATTAAATATATGAATACATTTCCCCCCATAAAAGACTGACCTAAGGTAACCTTAGTGTGGATCTGTTGCTGTACTTTCTCTCCAGCTGCTCAGTTCTGTAAAAACTCAGCAGAAAGCCCTACACGAGGGAATCCCCTCTCGGCTATGGAGCAGAAGTGGCCTCTCTATCCCTTCCCATTCTCTCTCCCTTCTCTGTCTGGTGCTAGGTCACTCTGTCTGGCTCTGAAACTCTTCTCACAGACACACACACAACATACAGACACACACATACAGACTTTGAGTCAGAGAGGAGTGATGTACAGTGTGTCAACGTGATGACCATCTCTCTCTCTCTCTCTCTCTCTCTCTCTCTCTCTCTCTCTCTCTCTCTCTCTCTCTCTCTCTCTCTCTCTCTCTCTCTCTCTCTCTCTCTCTCTCTCTCTCTCTCTCTCTCTCTCTCTCTCTCTCTCTCTCTCTCTCTCTCTCTCTCAGTGTAATAATCTCTAAGAGCTCACAGCCTCCTGCTGCTTTTATCACAGTCAAGGACAACCCACAGTTGGAGTAAACACAGACTTGAAATGACTAATACTGGTGTAGTAAATTTTCAAACCGAATTTTTGAAAAGCTAAATTATAACAGAGATTTGATTGTACATGCATATTTATTTTGTTTTGTTTTAATGTATTTTGTTTTGTATTAATGTGATGGAAGCCGTCCTACCTGGCAGTGGTGAGAAATCAGGTACTATCACCTCTTACATGCTGTCATATTAAAGCCTCACAAACCAGACCATCACCAGAGAGTTAAACCACTGAGATTTAAAGCCTCACAAACCAGACCATCACTAGAGAGTTAAACCACTGAGATTTAAAGCCTCACAAACCAGAACATCACCAGAGAGTTAAACCACTGAGATGTAAAGCCTCACAAACCAGACTCCTCTTTTTGCGGCCACACAACCTACACTGAACCTTAATTTCACCATCAACACAAAACCTCTTATCTTCACACCATCTCATCCACCATCCCCTTGGCTTTCATGCACGATAAAGACTACTGCAGGGCTACCTCTGCTAACTTAACCAACCCAGCAGAAAGATGTGTGTTACATGTAGCTAGGGACCAACCGAGGCTCCTTTAATCAGCATAATGACACAGCGAACAGTCAGCCAGTCAGTCAGCGAGCGTTTGATCAGGCTAATCACCACACGACAAGCCAGACTCTAGCCTCCTAATTTGGTTTATAAACGCTCACTGTTGTCGTCGTTAGCCTGTCGTTAGCCTGGCCCGCCCTGGCGCTGAGGAGCCCGAGGGGCCAAACACAGCAATCAGAGGATTAGCGAGCAGTTAGGGCTCCTCAGAGGCTCTGAGTCACAGAGAGAGTGAGGAAAGTACGCTACATTGCACTGCATGGGGCAGGGTGCTAACCACTCATGGGCAACATCACTAGTGATTAGTCACAAAGATTATGAGAGGAAACATTCAGCCACATGGACACATGGAACTCATAGAGAGACAGAGAGAGCTGCATGCAATGGAGAGAGATAGTGTCCCGTCTGTCCGGACACAGTAAAAGTTCAGAGAAGAGACGAGAGTTCAAGTAAAATCACAGTGATGACAGCTGGTCTCTTCTCTTCTCATGATTTCATTCAAACTCAATTGGGTTCAATTTGATGATTGACAGTAATGATTTTGTGTTCAAATGAGTGGTTTTATTGCAGGTGATGAAAATAATGTATGTCTGTGAGACTCTTTAAACTCTCTGACTGAGAGGAGCCACACCCTTCCTGCATCGGAATGAAAGCCTTCAGGCCCAGTGCAGTCGCTCGCTGCTTTCAGAGTTGTCTCAAGTCTGCAGTGGAAAGTACCATGGACAGTTGTCAGGAAACAGGCGCTGGGTCACGGTTTTATTCTAGTCTCGCTCTCCAGTGAGCTAGACAGGGCCGAGGAGATTGAACTCCAGTGAAGAGAAATACGTGCGATTTCAATATCTAGAAATTCTTTGATGCATCTTTACACTTGAATGCGTGACAGAACCTGGGATGACCTCCGGTAAATACCCAAACAAGGATGAAGGAGTTTAACAGGGCAGGGTAGCTACTTAGACAGCAAATGAGATAGTGAGTGAGTGAGTGAGTGAGTGAGTGAGTGAGTGAGTGAGTGAGTGAGTGAGTGAGTGAGTGAGTGAGTGAGTGAGTGAGTGAGTGAGTGAGTGAGTGAGTGAGTAGACAGTACAGACAGTGGTGGAAAAAGTACCCAATTCTCATACTTGAGTAAAAGTAAAGATACTTGACTCAAGTGAAATAGTGAAATTGAAAGTCACCCAGTAAAATACTACTTGATTAAGAGTCTAAAAGTATTTGGTTTTGAATATATTTAAGTATTAAAAATAAATATAATTTCTTCAAATATTAAAAAAAAAAAGTTATATTATGCAGACAAGAATGCATTTTTATTTGTTTATTTGCAGATAACCAAGGGCACACTCCAACACACAGACATCATTTACATTACTTAAGTATTTTTACTTAAATATATTGTATTTTACAGTAGGCACCAATGTGTTAGAATGTCCTGAAGGCAAAGGGGGTGGTGGCCAGTTTATGGTCCAAAATGTTTTTAACAACATGAACCAAAGATTATCATATTGGCACAGTCAGGATTGTTTGGTGAATTCCTCACCAGACAGCCTTTTTCTTCTTAGCAGTCATACCACTCATACGTGACATACCTTGTCTTGTTCCTTCATATTTCCATGGGGACAGCCTATACTCTACAAAAAAATAAAAACATGTGGCTTTTGTTGCAGGAAGGAATGAACAACAGCATTCCGTGAGTAACCACATGAAAGGTTCCTCTGGCCATGAAGGCAGGCTCCCCTGCCTCCTGCTGACACGACTGTGACTAATTAACTAGAGAACAGAACTGACACTCCAGTCTATACATCCTCTTTCCTCTCCACCTCTCCTCCCCTTTCTTCTGCTCTCCTCTCCCCAATCTCCATCTTTCTTCTCTTCTCCTCTCCTCTGCTCCCCTCTCCTCATCCACACTGTTTATTGTACAGGGCTCCTCTCTGGGTTCCGGCAGAGGGGACAGCCACACACGAGGACAAAGGGGCATTGTCTGCTGGTGAAAATGTGGTTAACAGGCCCGGCTATAATGGCTTGGCGGCTGTTGGCAGCCATGCACACTTCCTAATATTCGGTTCACATGCGATTTCATTTGGGAAAAAAACTGAGTTATGGGGCTTTGCCTTTGTGCGAGAGGGACGCCTCAACTTATTTTCAGAGCCGGCGGGCTAGGGTTCACCCCTCGCTGGGTCTCTCATTGCGCTTCTATATTTGTGTGCGATGTCGAGCTACAGGATCACAGACATACTCCCATTTTGGCAGGGGGAAGGGAAAAAATGTCTCTGTTTGCCAGTCAAACGTGCTTGGCTGTCAGACTGAAAGGCTTCCAGAGCTCCGAGCTGTCTCCTCTTCTCGTCAGGGTGACATGTTTGATCTCTCAGAGACCATTTAATACACCGAGGGAAGTTCAACTGCTGGGTGGTTTGATAGGCAGTGCTGTGCAGCAGGGCACCAGGCAGCAGCTCAGAGAGGAAAGGGTTGCTCACCTCACTGTGGACAGTCTGGATGTAATCACAGTGTCTGTACACTGAATCTAGAAATGTCTCATGGCATTACTTTTGTCCCTGCCCACCATAGGTGTGTGGTTACCCAGTGTGGAGTGAGGAAGTGCAGCATCAGTGAGCTAACATGTCTTGGGGCTGTGTTGAGTACAGGGGTGGTGATGCAGTGCGTAATGACTTCACAAACGTGGGCCACGTCTAGCCACAGTTGCACATCGAGAAGCTGTTTGTTGGATTGGTGAAATGGTGGGCGAGGACTTCATCGACTCATGCCACAGTCTCACAGTACAGTGTGTGGGATGTGGGGCGGAGGTGGAGGGGATTGATATGGTGACCTCATAAACATGCGCCACAATCACACATAGCAAACCAGCGTGGTGGAGTGTTAGTGTGGTGGAGTGTTAGTGGAGGAGTGTTATAGTGGTGGAGTGGGGAAGTGTTAGAGTGGTGGAGTAGTAGTAGTAGAATTTTAGTGGTGGAGTGTTAGAGTGGTGGAGTAGTGGGGTGTTAAAGTGGTGGAGTGTTAGAGTGGTGGAGTTTTAGAGTGGTGGAGAGTTGGAGTGGTGGAGTGTTAGACTGGTGGAGAATTAGAGTGGTGGAATGGTGGAGTTTTAGAGTGGTGGAGTGTTAGTGTGGTGAAGTGTTAGAGTGGTGGAGTGTTAGAGTGGTAGTGTGGTGGAGTGGGGGAGTGTTAGCGTGGTGAAATGTTACTGTGGTGGAGTGTTACTGTGGTGGAGTGTTAGAGTGGTGGAGTGTTACTGTGGTGGAGTGGTGGAGTGGTGGAGTGTTAGTGTGGTGGAGTGTTAGACTGGTGGAGTGGAGTGGTGAAGAGTGGTGGAGTTTTAGAGTGGTGGAGTGTTAGAGTGGTGGAGTGTTAGTGTGGTGGAGTGTAAGAGTGGTGGAGTGTAAGAGTGGTGGAGTGTTAGTGTGGTGGAGTGTTACAGTGTTGGAGTGTTTGAGTGATGGAGTGTTAGAGTGGTGGAGTGGTGGAGTGTTAGAGTGATGGAGTGTTAGTGTGGTGGAGTGTTAGTCTGGTGGAGTGTAAGAGTGGTGGAGTGTTAGTGTGGTGTAGTGTTACAGTGTTAGAGTGATGGAGTGTTCGAGTGATGGAGTATTACTGTGTTGGAGTGTTTGAGTGATGGAGTGTTAGAGTGGTGGAGTGGTGGAGTGGTGGAGTGTAAGAGTGGTGGAGTGTAAAAGTGGTGGAGTGTTACAGTGTTTGAGTGATGGAGTGTTAGAGTGGTGGAGTTTTAGAGTAGTGGAGTGTTAGAGTGGTGGAGTGTTACTGTGGTGAAGTGGTGGAGTGTTAGAGTGGTGGGGTTTTAGAGTGGTGGAGTGTTAGTGGGGTGGAGTGTTAGTGTGGAGGAGTGGTGGAGTTTTAGAGTGGTGAAGTTATGGAGTGGCGGAGTGTTAGTAGTAGAATGTTAGTGGTTGCGTGGTGGAGTGTAAGAGTGGTGGAGTTTTAGAGTGGGGGAGTTTTGGAGTGGTGGAGTGGTGAAGAGGTGGAGTGTTCGAGTGGTGGAGTGTTAGTAGTAGAATGTTAGTGGCGGAGTGTAAAAGTGAAGGGGTAGTGGAATGTCAGAGTGGTAGAGTGTCAGAGTGGTGGAGTGTCAGAGTGGTGGAGTGTTAGAGTGGTAGAGTGTTAGTGGTGGAGTTTCAGAGTGGTGGAGTGTTAGAGTAGTGAAGTGTTAGTGTGGTGGAGTGTTAGTGTGGTGGAGTGGTGGAGTGTTAGAGTGCTGGAGTTTTAAAGTGGTGTAGTGTTAGAGTGGTGGAGTGTTACTGTGGTGGGGTGGTGGAGTGGTGGAGTGTTAGAGTGGTGGAGCGTAAGAGTGGTGGAGTGTTAGTGTGGTGGAGTGGGGGAGTGTTAGAGTGGTGGAGTTGTACTGTGGTGGAGTGTTAGAGTGGTGGAGTGTTACTGTGGTGGAGTGTTAGAGTGGTGGAGTGTTAGTGTGTTGGAGTGTTAGTGTGGAGGAGTGGTGGAGTGTTACTGTGGTGGAGTGGTGGAGTGTTAAAGTGGCAGAGTTTTAGAGTGGTGGAGTTTTAGAGTGGGGGAGTGTTATTAGTAGAATGTTAGTTGTGGAGTGGTGGAGTGTTTCTGTGGTGGAGTGTTTGAGTGGTGGAGTGTTAGTGGTAGACTGTTAGTGGTGGAGTGGTGGAGTGGTGGAGTGCTAGAGTGGTTGAGTGTTAGAGTGTTGGAGTGTTAGTAGTAGAATGTTAGTGGTGGAGTGGTGACGCATTAGAGTGGTGGCTTGTTTCTGTGGTGGAGTGTTGGAGTGTTAGTGTGTTAGAGTGGTGGAGTGTTACTGTGGTGGAGTGTTGGAGTGGTGGAGTTTTAGAGTGGTGGAGTGTTAGTGTGGTGGTGGAGTGGTGGAGTGTTACTGTGGTGGGGTGGTGGAGTGGTGGCGTTTTAGAGTGGGGGAGTGTTAGTGTGGTGGAGTGTTAGTGTGGTGGAGTGGTGGAGTGTTAGAGTGGTGGAGTGTTAGAGTGGTGGTGTGTTAGAGTGATGGAGTGTTAGTGGTAGAATGTCAGTGGTGGAGTGTTAGAGTGGTGGAGTTTTAGAGGGGTGGAGTTTTAGAGGGGTGGAATGTTATTAGTAGAATGTTAGTGGTGGAGTGTTAGAGTGGTTGGGTGTTATAGTGATGGAATGTCAGAGTGGTGGAGTGTTGGAGTGTTAGAGTGATGGAGTGTTAGTGGTAGAATGTTAGTGGTGGAGTGTTAGTGGTGGAGTGTTAGTGTGGTGGAGTGTTAGTGTGGTGAAGTGGTGGAGTGTTAGAGTGGTGGAGTGTTACTGTGGTGGAGTGTTACTGATTTGGAGTGTTAGAGTGGTGGAGTGTTAGAGTGGTGGAGTGTTAGAGTGGTGGAGTGGTGGAGTGTTAGAGTGGTGGTGTGTTAGAGGGGTGGAATGTTATTAGTAGAATGTTAGTGGTGGAGTGTTAGAGTGGTTGAGTGTTAGAGTGATGGAGTGTTAGTGGTAGAATGTTAGTGGTGGAGTGTTAGTGGTAGAATGTTAGTGGTGGGGTGTTAGAGTGGTTGAGTGTTAGTGGTAGAATGTTAGTGGTGGAGTGTTAGTGGTAGAATGTTAGTGGTGGAGTGTTAGTGGTGGAATGTTAGAGTGGTGGAGTGTTAGAGTGGTGGAGTGTTAGAGTGATGGAGTGTTAGTGGTAGAATGTTAGTGGTGGAGTGTTAGTGGTGGAATGTTAGAGTGGTGGAGTATTAGTGGTAGAATGTTAGTGGTGGAGTGGTGGAGTGTTAGTGGTAGAATGTTAGTGGTGGGGTGTTAGAGTGGTTGAGTGTTAGTTGTAGAATGTTAGTGGTGGAGTGGTTGAGTGTTAGTGGTAGAATGTTAGTGGTGGAGTGGTGGAGTGTTAGTGGTAGAATGTTAGTGGTGGAGTGTTAGTGGTGGAATGTTAGAGTGGTGGAGTGTTAGTGGTAGAATGTTTGTGGTTGAGTGTTAGTGGTAGAATGTTAGTGGTAGAATGTTAGTGGTGGAGTGTTAGAGTGGTGGAGTGTTATTAGTAGAATGTTAGTGGTGGAGTGGTGGAGTGTTTCTGTGGTGGAGTGTTCGAGTGATGGAGTGTTAGTGGTAGAATGTTAGTGGTGGAGTGTTAGAGTGGTGGAGTGTTCGAGTGGTAGAATGTTAGTGGTGGAGTGTTAAGAGTGGTGGAGCATTAGAGTGGTGGAGTTTTAGAGTCGTGGAGTGTTAGAGTGGTTGAGTGTTATTAGTAGAATGTTAGTGGTGGAGTGTTAGAGTGGTGGAGTGTTATTAGTAGAATGTTAGTGGTGGAGTGTTAGAGTGTTGGAGTGTTATTAGTAGAATGTTAGTGGTGGAGTGGTGGAGTGTTAGAGTGATGGAGTGTTAGTGGTAGAATGTTAGTGGTGGAGTGTTAGTGGTGGAATGTTAGTGGTGGAGTGTTAGAGTGGTTGAGTGTTAGTGGTAGAATGTTAGTGTTGGAGTGTTAGAGTGGTGGAGTGTTATTAGTAGAATGTTAGTGGTGGAGTGTTAGAGTGTTGGAGTGTTAGTGGTAGAATGTTAGTGGTGGAGTGTTAGAGTGGTGGAGTGTTATTAGTAGAATGTTAGTGGTGGAGTGTTAGAGTGTTGGAGTGTTAGTGGTAGAATGTTAGTGGTGGAGTGTTGGAGTGTTAGTGGTAGAATGTTAGTGGTGGAGTGTTAGTGGTGGAATGGTAGAGTGGTGGAGTGTTAGTGGTAGAATGTTAGTGGTGGAGTGTTAGAGTGGTTGAGTGTTAGTGGTAGAATGTTAGTGGTGGAGTGTTAGAGTGGTGGAGTGTTAGAGTGGTGGAGTGGTGGAGTGTTGGAATGTTAGTTGTGGAGTGTTAGAGTGGTAGAGTGTTAGTGGTGGAGTGTCGGAGTTTTAGAGTGGTAGGGTGGTGTCTTGATAAACAGTGTTAGAGTGGTTGAGTGTTATTAGTAGAATGTTAGTGGTGGAGTGTTGGAGTGTTAGTGGTAGAATGTTAGTGGTGGAATGTTAGAGTGGTGGAGTGTTAGAGTGGTAGAATGTTAGTTGTGGAGTGTTAGAGTGGTGAAGTTTAGAGTGGTGGAGTGTTAGTGGTGGAGTGTCGGAGTTTTACATTTACATTACATTTAAGTTATTTAGCAGACGCTCTTATCCAGAGCGACTTACAAGAGTGGTAGGGTGGTGGACGATGGCTTGATAAACATGCATCAACAGCCCAGCCATAGCCCGAAGCAGCAGACATATCTACCTTTATCTGACCTTAGCTCGATTCACAGAATTCCTCACCAGTGGCTCAATTATGCCTATTAACAATGATTAAGCAAAGAACATTTTAAGGAAAGTAACTAAAGGGAATTTGGTCGCAAGAATAACTGTCAAAGAAACAGAATATCGGTATCTTCATAATATCCTTTTAGCCTATTTGTGCGATGCGCAACTAAACACATTCTGAAAACTCTACCACACAGACATAGAATTGGAGCTGCCTCCCTGTCCCAAGCGGTTCCCTGGCCCTGGCCTCAGCCTGCGTGTGGTAGCTGAGGCTAGCTGGAGCTGTGATCTGGCTCCGGCACAGCTCTGGCAGTGGTGTGGAATGGCAGTTAAACTGTCACTGGGAGGAACTATAAATCTGCTGCTGAAGGTGAATGTAGCGTGATGCTGCTGCTGCCACAGGTGTGCTGCCTGCCAGTTAGTTCCTCTGTATTCTACAGCCGTCTGTCTACCGTATCTCCCCCATCCAGAGGAGGCTAAGATCACGGCTCCTGTAGCCGGACACAGTTGGCTGAGGCTAGCCAGAGTGAGTCAGCCAGTCGGGGGTGTGTGTGTGTCTGTGTGTTGGGGGTGGGGGTGGGGCTGCTGTCACTTTGGCAATGCCGAGGCACATATTGCAGCAATTACCACAGCGGAAAAATGTTTTTCTGCAACATGCAATTACTACAGATTACAGATTGCCTTCCTTGCATCAGAAGAACTCACCAGAGAGAGGAAGAAACACTGGGATGGGTGCCTGCACAGACAGACAAACTTATAGACAGACAAAGAGACAAAGAAATAAGAGAAATGATTACAAGTCATACTAAAAAACCTCAAACGATGGATGAGTTGGTGCATTCATGAGACACATTTAGAGACTAAGGTCATGGACAGTTAGGGCCAAGTAAGGATCACTCTAAATACAATCAGCTACTTCACCATGAAGCTAAATATTCCTATTGGAGGATAAACAAGTCTCTTTAAGTTTGCAGAGTGCAGAAGTTGAAGTGTATGATTTACCAATTACAAAATGACGTCAATGTATACAAAACATGGTTCAAAGCCTAATCAGACGTGGCAGTATAACGGAGTTGATGAGGCAACCTTCAGGTCAGGTCATCAGTCTACTGCCCTCAACAATACATCATCCTGGATCCGCTAGCTCGGCAAGAAAGGGCCCACAACTCACACGCAACCAACTGGATCAAAACTCAACCAAACGTGCTCCTATAATAACACAGCTCTTTTCGTGACTTTATCATCCAATGGTACTCTTAGTGGCTTTCCAATGAATAAACACCATGCATAACCACATCACAGCCTTCTAACTGTCATCGTGGAGCGAGTGTACCCGACAGATGATGTGTGAGGGCGGACCAATGGTGACATGAGAGTTCACAGAGAGAGTCCTCAGGGCAGGCCTGGAGGTGTCCCCTTGAACTGCTACTAAAGGACAGGGGTGACAGGGGTGGGGTCTAACCACGGAGTAAACCCTACACCCTGATCTAAACCTTCAAATCAAACACGCACCACTTGAAACTATTTCTTACACAAGATCTTTGATCTGGTATTGATAAAGCATGTCAATGTGAGGTCACACTACCGACAAGTCAATTGATCTTTGTATACCGATAATGTTCATGCTACCAAATTGAATTATTATGCAATCGTTATGGTGTAGTACTTTTTTGTCTGGTTTAGTGCAGCCTTTAGAAGAATTGGACACATGCTAGGGTGTATCAGAGGGAGAGTATATGAGTACTACTACAACAGAACATACAGTACAGTCACCTCACCCCTAGTCACGTCTGCAGCAGCCCCCTCTAGAGGAGAGTCTCTCTCTCTCTCTCTCTCTCTCTCTCTCTCTCTCTCTCTCTCTCTCTCTCTCTCTCTCTCTCTCTCTCTCTCTCTCTCTCTCTCTCTCTCTCTCTCTCTCTCTCTCTCTCTCTCTCTCTCTCTCTCTCAACATGGGCTTTATTGACATGGTAAACATATGTTAACATTGTCAAAGCAAGTGATAAACAAAGGTGAAATAAACAATAAAAATTCATAGTAAACATTACACTCACAAAAGTTCCAAAAGAATAAAGACATTACAAATGTCATATTATGTGCAAATAGTTAAAGTACTAAAGGTCAAATAAATAAACATAAATATGAGTTAAATTTACAATAGTGTTTGTTCTTCACTGGTTGCCCTTTTCTTGTGGCAACAGGTCACAAATCTTGCTGCTGTGACGACACACTGTGGTATTTCACCCAGTAGATATGGGAGTTTATCCAAATTTGGTTTGTTTTTAGAATTATTTGTAGATCTGTGTAATCTGAGGGAAATATGTGTCTATAATTTGGCCATTGTGATAGTGTTGCGTTTAGGAGGTAGGTGTAGGAGTCAGGCGCAGGAGAGCAGAGATGTCTGAGAAGTGTACTTTAATAGGAAAGTCCACCAACACAAGAATGGCACAATCAAAAAAGGTACAACGTCCTCGACAACAGAGAACCCGCAACAAACGCACAGAGGAACAAACAAAGTTCCGACAATAACACTCTTAAGAATCCATGAAAACAAAGAACGGCACAACCTCACCGAGCACATCACAATGAAAGAATAAGCAGGCAACAGGGTAAATATATACACACAGAAAATAAAGTAAAGGAAATCAGGTGTGAAACAAAACCAAAGACAAAACAAACAGAAAAGGAAAAAGTGATCGGTGATGGCTAGTAGACCGGCGACCGAGCGCTGCCAGAACAGGGAGTGGAGCTACCTTCGGTAGAAGTCGTGACAGTCATACATTTGGCAGGAGGTTGGGAAGTGCAACTCAAATTCCATCTCATTTTTTGGGCAGAGTGCACATAGCCTGTCTTCTCTTGAGAGCCATGTCTGCCTATGGTGGCCTTTCTCAATAGCAAGGCTATGCTCACTGAGTCTGTACATAGTCAAAACTTTCCTTAAGTTTGGGTCAGTCACAGTGGTCAGGTATTCTGCCACTGTGTACTCTCTGATTAGGGCCAAATAGCATTGTCTGTTTTTTTGTTAATTCTTTCCAATGTGTCAAGTAATTATCTTTTTGTTTTCTCACGTGTTGGGCCTAATTGTGTTGCTGTCCTGGGGCTCTGTGGGGTCTGTTTGTGTTTGTGAACAGAGCCCCTGGAACAGCTTGCTTAGGGGACTCTTCTCCAGGTTCATCTATCTGTAGGTGATGGCTTTGTTATGAAAGGTTTGGGAATCGTTACCTTTTAGGTGGTTGCAGAATTTAACGTCTCTTTTCTGTATTTTGATAATGAGCGGGCATGGGCCTAATTCTGCTCTGCGTGCATTATTTGGTGTTTTACATTGTACACCGCGGATATTTTTGCAGAATTCTGCATGCAGTCCCAATTTGGTGTTTGTCCTATTTCTCTCTCAAGTGCTGAGAGTTAAATGTCAAATGTCTCGGAGTGTGTCGATAACAGTGATCTGACTGGCCTCTTCATCGCGACCAATGTCTTCACTCAGTTACTGTAGCTAGCTGTAAGGCCCAGAGACAAGACAGAGACAACCCCAGCCGCCATTATTTTACTTTAATAAGCCCATGGCTACACTCCGCACCTTTTGAAACATGTAGGCTGTGGATTAAAGATGAATGAGCTGAATGTGCTGGTTGTCTATCTCTGCGACTGCACTATTTCAGCTCGTCATGCTTACATAGTAATTAGCTGCTGGTTTTGGAAATGTTACAGGCTCATTCATCAGTTTATGGGATATATATTCTGACTGCCTAAACGGATCCCCAATGAGACCGTGACTTTCTCATGAATCACATGCATATACTTAAGTGAAGGCCTACAGTATTCAATTTGTGATTTACCCCAAATTAGTTTAAAGTCATTAGAAAAGACAGATTGTGTAATCTCAATAAAGGAGTAGTGGTGCTCGTATCTGAGGCAGCTAAATGGAACATCGTATGATGAAGGAGTAATTGGCTAACACTTTAGATCTGAGAAGAAGGTATGATAAAAACTAGCAATGTGGCTCCTATTTGCTGGTCTACATCATAATGGACAACAATGACCACCAACTGCAATGTGCTGACACATTATATAATCATCATTTGAGAAAACATCAGCAATCGGAGATCAGAATCCCCATACAAAATGAAACAATCTTTACTGTTTCTCTGTGAAGGATTACTTCTGAAAGTCTCTCTATAGTCTGTGTGTAAACATCCAAATGCTAGAATATGATTTGGCTTTGGGACGAGGGACAGAATGCTTTGATGACTTACGTCATGTTTGGAAAACTAATCACTGACACTCTTGTCATATCAAGCTGCAGAAGTCCATTTCATAGCAAACTGCATTTAAAAAACGACAGCGGGTAAACAGCTCTGGCATTTCAACTATACCACAGAATCCATCATTGGTACAGAAAAATACCCTGATCCCAAATGTAGAGCTCATTTAATCTTAGAGGAATAAAACTCCATTTCATAGGAGTCGTCCATTCAGAACACTCATATTTCCACTGAGCAGAAAACCCCCGGCTGAAATTCGAGCAGACACTTTTCGGAAGGAATGCGTTCGGTGGGTTGAGGGCCAGACTCGCCCTGTAATTTGTGAATGTACAGAAATGTGCGACCGCCACAGCAGCTAAAGATAGAAATCTTAGTCTTATGTCATCATTTAACCTCAAACTATTTCTAATTGCCCCACAGCCCACTTTTTCAAAAGAAAAGATCCCCTCCAATGGCACATGTGCACACGCCTGAAAATAGCTTGTGTATTTATGTGGTTATTCATATACATATTGAGAATTAACATTTCACTTTTGTATCTCCTCACATATCTGAAAGTGTCTCCCCATCAAAGCCTCTTTAAAGTGACATCAGCCATGGGAGATATGGCTGGGTGGCGGGTATGATAGCGTCGGGTATAGGTTTACAACTCAAAGGCGTGTGAGGGTTTCTCAGCTAATGGGGATGATATTCAAACTATTAGCTTTTACATTCTGTCTCATTATTAGCCAAACCATATGAAAATGGAGAGGAAGATAACTTTGCCACTCCCCTTGATCTTCCATGGTTCGGGGTGTTGGTTGGCGACTGCAGGGCAAGGCAGGCCTGAGTACGCTCATTTGAAAACATGCCTCAAGTGGGAATGAAAGGGCTGAAAGTGTGTGATGCTTTCTCCTGTGATTTCTCTTCTGAAAACCTTGATGGTAATATGGTCCTAAGTTCTTGAAAACAGAGGGGGACAGAAGGGCTGGAGGTTTATATGCCAGTGCACAGTTCACAGTAAGAGTTCATATTATTTAAAGGAGGAAACTTAAATGGGAATCTATTCATTTTGGTTGGAGCTCTCCCTAACCATTCTTACTCTAACCCCCCAAACTCTTTCCAAACTGGAGGCATGTAGTGTTTTGACTGGGCCTATAGAGGCTAGTGCTGAAAACTCTGGGTTTTAAAAGTAGAGGGTAAAAACTAGTCTAGCGTCTGCGTGAGGTGGGTCTGGGGCTAGACATCCTCCTGGAGTTCTGCATTCAGTTGAGCTGAACCCACTTGGATCATTAAAAATCGTTCAGGGGCACGACAGGCTACGTCCTCAGTGTCTGTGTGGCTGAAACTATAGAAACTGCGTGTTGCAATGTAGGAGTATAAATATGACAGGAACCCGAAGCGTGTGTTACCGCTGCGCAGGGTAGCTGGTCGTGTGGTCATATATTAATAATAAACGGAGGCAGGAGGATGACTGAAATGTTGCCAATGTCATTGTCTCACTTTAGTTCTTTCATTGCCTCAAAATAGCGAACAATGATAGGCGATACTTTTGAAGACATGAGGTCCTGAAATATGCACCCTGCAGCTTCAGCTAATTTAGCCTACATTTTGAGATCATATAGCATTTACATTTTAAGATGTTATTATTGTATTCAACAGTTGGTTGAATAGTTACTTTCTAACTACTCAGATAGAAACTCAGAAGATATTAGGCATATGAGTTTATAATTAGAAGAATGACCTGTTTTAGACAAATGTCCCTTGTTCTCCGAAAGCCACAGGCCTTGATCTTTGAGGTCATTTGGCAATTAAGAATTTTCTCTCTTCATAAAGAAACAGGTTTGCTGACAGCTCACCCCGTTGAGGGCTCACATCACCATGCAGTCTGCACTCTAGACAACCGCCTAGCAGAAGTGCCTTCAGAAAGTATTCAAACCCCATTTTGTTGTGTTACAAAGTGGCATTAAAATGGATTAAATTGTCATTCTAAGATTTTGAAAAATATATATATGACAAATAAAACACTAATATATCTTGATTAGACAAGTAGTCAACCCACTGAGTCAATACATGTTAGAATCAGTCTTTCTGGGTGAGTCTCGAAGAGATTTGAACACCTGGATAGTACATTATTTGCACATTATTCTTTAAAAAATTATTCAAGCTCTGTCAAGTTGGTTGTTGATCATAGCTAGACAGACATTTTCAAGTCTTGCCATAGATTTTCAAGCCGATTAAAAAAAAAAAAGAACTAGTCAACTCAGGAACATTCATCTTGGTAATCAATTCTATTATATATTTGGTCTTGTGTTTTAGGTTATTGTCCTGCTGAAATGTGCATTTGTCTCCCAGTATCTGCTAGAAAGGAGACTGAACCAGGTTTTCCTCTAGGATTTTGCCTGTGATTAGTTCTATTCCGTACATTTTTATCTTAAAAAACTTCATAGTCCTTGCAAATAAATGACAAGCAGACCTATAACATGATGCATACACCACCATATTTGAAAACATGAACAGTGGTACTCAGTTATGTGTTGTATTTGCCACAAACATAATGCTTTGTATTCAGGACATAAAGTAAATCTATTTGACAATTTTCTTTGCAGTTTTACTTTAGTGCATGTTTTTGAATATTTTTATTCTGTACGCAGCGTTTCCCAAACTCTCTCCTGGGGACTCCAAAGGGTGCACGTTTTGGTTTTTGCCCTAGTATTACACAGCAGATTCAAATAATCAAAGCTTGATAATGAGTTCATTATTTTAATCAGCTGTGTAGTGATAGGGCAAAAAAGTAAACGTGCACCCCTTGGGGTCCTGAGGACCGAGTTTGGGAAAAACTGCTGTACAGGCTTCCTTCTTTTCACTGACATGTAGGTTAGTATTGTGGAGTAACTACAATGTTGTTGATCCATCCTCAGTTTACTCCTTTCACAGCCATTAAACTGTAACTGTTTCAAAGTCACCATTGGGCTCATGGTGAAATCCCTGACCTATTTCCTTCCTCTCTGGCAACTGAGTTAGGAAGGACACCTGTATCTTTGTAGTGACTGGGTGTATTGATACAACAGCCAACGTGTAATTAATAACTTCACCGTGCTCAAAGGGATATTATATTCAATGTCTGCTTTATTTTTTACCCATCTACCAATAGGTGACCTTCTTTACAAGGCATTGGAAAACCACCCTGGAATTTGTGGTTGAGTCTGTGTTTGAAATTCACTGCTTGACTGAGGGACCTTACAGATAATTGTATGTGTGGGGTACAGAGTAGCAGAGATGAGGTAGTCATTTAAAAAATAATGTTAAACACTATTATTGCACACTGAGTGTGTCCAAACAACTTACTATGTGACTTGTTAAGCACATTTTTACTCCTGAACTTATTCAGGCTTGCCATAACAAAGGGGTTGAATACTTATTGACTCAAGACATTTCAGCTTTTTTAAATTTGTATTAATTTGTACAATTTTCGAAAAACATAATTACATTTTGACATTATGGGGTATTGTGTGTAGGCCAGTGATTAAAAAAATCTAAATGCAATCAATTTAAAATTCAGGCCACAGGCCACAACGAAATGTGGAAAAAGTCTAGGGGTGTGAATACTTTCTGAAGGCACTGTATGGACAGACAATGGCTGTGTGATAATTGTTATCAATGTGTTTGGCGCCAATTCGTGTTGTTAAAATATGATTTAAAATGGCTTCCCTCCTAACGGTCTCGGCCTTGGCAGGCGTGAAGAGTGTATAATTGTCTCATCCCATCTCCCTCGCCACTCTACCCGCAAGACTTTGGCTTCGTGACTGTCTGACTGACATCAGTATAATAAAGAAAATGAAGGGTACATCTAAACCCACTCCCATCCCTTCCTTACCACAATTTCCTTACTATCTAAAATAAAAAACAACAGAAGAAACGTACACGCGCTACACGTGCGCGCGCACGCACGCACACAAACAAACACACACACACTTAGTATATTCAACATAAGTGGGAAAAATACATTTGAATGTACATTTAAATAGTCTAATTATGAGTAGTCTAATTATTGTCATGGATAATTATATATCAAACACTATTAACCTACATTAGTAATCGCATTCGGAATTAACTTCAGTAACGCAATAATATAGAGCCTACTGCCTGCAACTAAACAGTACTTTGGAAAATTGAAGGCGAATAAATTGATCTTAGATCCACACTTTGGGAGATAAATCGACCTTAGATCCACACTTTGGGAGATAAATTGACCTTAGATCCAAACTTTGGGAGGTAAATTGACCTTAGATCCACACTTTGGGAGGTAAATTGTAACAGCTTGCATCAATGAATCGTTGCAAGGTATTTATTCCATCCTTGGATGTGTTTTGTGTTATTCATTTCTGACATAATTCTGATGGGAGCGGTTTTTAATATCTTTGTGGTTTGTGTGCATCTATGGATCATTTAACACCACAAAATAACCCCAACAATCAAATGCCTCTTGATTTAAAAAACAAGTTATCCACAAATATTTGACATTTCATTTTAATTTTGAATTTGTATTAATATGTACTCTAGGCCTATATCGAATGCGATTGTAGGTAATCTCCATAATGTTTTTTGCTGACTTTTGTATGCTTACTAAATAACTGCTATTTGATATGTGGGCTATACAGTCATATATTTGTTTGTTCCATAATTTATTGTGCGTTGGACAAAATGGTAAATATCCCTCCATACACCTGCGGTGGAAAAAAGTCAAAATTCTAAAACAAAATCCACGTCCTTAATCGAAATGATCGGCTATGGGAGTAAAACAACACATTTATTCATAACTTCATTAGAAAGTAAAAGGTGACATTAAACGAATAAAGCTTGAGTGATTTTTACTTCCCCTTAGAAGCCTATACATCAATTCAGAAAATAATGTAAATGTTATTATTTGGGATCCCGAGTACAATTTCTGATGAATTTTCAACAACAAAAAAACGTCAAGTTCGACACAGGTGATAATAGGTCGTCTATGACTCACATTTTCTCGTCTTGGTGCAGGTATATAGTATATATGTTGTTATTTCTAATTTCTCTGATGGTATAAATGCCGTTTCTCTATCCAGACCCCCTCTGTACTGAAGGCAGGTCCATTTGACAAAGACAAATTGCGCCAACTAGCGCCTGCGAGACATCATTGCCTGGGAAGGAGTGAACAGGGTGTGTCGTTTCTTGTGCAGTACATAAGTAACCTATTAATGGATGGAATTCCAATTAATAATTGTCTGTGGCTACTGTACTTGGCACAATTGTAGTTGTTATGTAAGCCTATTAGTTTCAATTTGGCGTGATGGAATGAAAGTGATAAGACAATTATATGTAATTATATAGGCTATATTTACAAAGATGCACCTACAATGCATATTGTGTCAAATGGAGGCCAATATTATTTATTTATAGTACTCATCATTAGCCTAATTCAGCCCATTTCCCTGGATATGGGGGTAACAAATAATATTTTAAAAGGAAAAGAAAGAGAACAAAACGTATATTGCTAATTCCACTATTACTCTATATTACATAATACTAAACCAAACACATTCATCCATAGATGGCTTTGATGTTCTCTGAAAAAAGCAGGAGTAGATTGCAGGGACAAGAATGGGAAATCATATCAAATTCACAACTCATATTGATCAACCATATGTCATTTGAAAGGTGCATGAACTCCTGACATGATAAATAGCACATTGCAGTTGATTGACAATTATGCATTCAGATGTAGCAGCCTATTCATTTTAGTAAAACTACATTTAGCTAATAGTGAGTATAAGCCCATAACAATATCATAAGTAGACCTACGCTGTATTATATGACTGGCCTACTTATCATCAAAATATGAATGATATATGTTTCCCTAAATGTCTCTTCTGCAGTCACCAAATAAATGCGCCAGCTTGAATTATTGTTATCTTTTCACACTGTATGTAAACACACTGCGGTGATGTGCTAATATAAGCAGAATGCATTATGTGATTCTATTTCTTCGAAGTTAGTAGCCTATATAATTTTACCGGTGTCATATATAAGCATACAGAAGGAAGACTGATCAATTATAACACGACGTTTTTTTAAAATCTTCAATAAACAAATAGGCCGAACTTTTATTTAGCATTATAACTTCACCATTCAGCCGCGATGCCGGATGTAATTTCAACACTATAATGAATGCATGAGAACAGTTGTAATTTTACGTATAAATGTAGCCTAACTGTGCAAAACATTAAAACAACTAAGCACATAGTGTAGAAAAGCACAAGATACGTAGTCTGTCAATAATATATCGTGTGAGTATAACAGAGTAAGCAGAGAGCGCTTCAGTTCGTTTATATTCCGGAGACGTTGATTGGTCTAATGAAAGAAAGTCCAACCCAGGCCACTCATTGGTCGAAGTCATCCGCACACTCCAACCACTAAACAGTAAAATGACTTGAGTAAATAATATCACGGCAGTCTTCACTCTCGCACCACCACTCAGTCAAGCGCCTATTTCAACCTAGAGAGAGAATAGTTCACAAGAAAATAGTTTTGGGATCTCGAATTACTTTTTAGTTTCATTAAGGATAATATGTGGCAAGTGGCAGGACATTTGATACCGAGGAACAAAAATCATTGAATAAAAAAACTTCTTCACTTGACGTCCGCGTGTAACCATCGGAATTCTTCGTATCAAACTCTGCGTCGAGAACTGTGAATTACTGAGTACACTCTAGACTACTTTGGCGAGACTCGATGAGCATAATTCAATTGAAGGAGCTCATTCAGTCACCGAGGTTGAAACAAGATTGAGAACATTCTGCTGTGAAGTTGAAGCGCAAACAAGCAGCACTCGAATCGTCAGCTTCCGTGAATATTGCAAAAACGACTGGATTTTATCATTTGCCTTAGACCTTTATTTTCTAATATGCGGCCAAAATTGTAGTGTGGAGGGGCGTCGCATCAAGTGCTGAATAGTGCAGAATAGAAAGTGAGCCATAGCATAGGCAACCAGAACAGAGCACAGTGAGAAAGAGGTTAGATCGGAGTTTGCGGTTTCTTGGTTTTGTTGTAGTCAGTGAGAAACAGAAACCAACTTGATGTTTGTCAGGTAGCTACATCCTGAGCAGATGATATAACACGCAACCATTAAACTGTATCGTCTCTGCAAGGTACGACATCTACTACACGCACTGGACAGTCCAGGACTCATCGTGATAGATTAACCGGGGGCTGCGTGCGCTCAGCTCCATCATCGCGTAAACCACTGGACTTCGCCGAGACCAAAGGAGCAAGTGTCAGAGAACGAGAAAATATACATATATATTTTTTAAAGACCCCCGAACACTCGTCAAAAGCCCTAGAGAAGTGGCCGTGACCCAAGCTGTTGTGATGCATATTCCCGTAGACCCTACCACCACCAGACGGTTCACACCGCCCTCCACGTCGTTCCCCTGCAGCAAGATTGGAGACGGCAGCGGGACCATGGGCACCCCTGGACCGCTGAGGACACGACCCGAGGCCAGGAATGTGGTGGACGTCCTGTCAGACCACGCTGGCGAACTGGTCCGGACGGACAGCCCAAACTTCCTCTGCTCCGTGCTGCCCTCACACTGGAGGTGCAACAAGACACTCCCTGTGGCTTTCAAGGTAAGGCAAATTACTAATTACAAATGGGCACTTGTAAAATAATGAACGAGCTAATGACGTATTACTGCTACCGCAGAATAATTTGAACTCAAGTGTCAAATGCCATTTTTTATGTTTTCTTGAGCTTCATATAGCCAACAGGGCATAAACTGGCATTAGTATTACAAAGTTTACGCAGATCCATGTTATGTAATATAAATAATGTAATTAAATCGAGTTGTGAAAATCCTAGTGGCCTACCAAAGTGATAACTTGGCAGTAGCTTTTTTTTGTAGCTTTTTTGTTGTTGCATTTGACCCAATTGAATATGACATTTACACAGCCTAGTGTTTGGATTTGCACGAACTGCAAATAGGCCTACATACAATGAAGGAACAATTAGCATACAACATAATACAAATAATTATAATTTAGTAATAATAATGATAATAATACAATTAATTCATTATAGTTGATAAACTAGTTATTATTAAATTGCTATTTTGAAAGGCCTTTCAGTGCAGAATAAAATCTGCATATTTCGAAGCAATGAAACGATGCCTCACTGCACGTTATCAATTATATTTATACACCAGGAAGTGATAGAATTCGTGGGCTAAAAGTGTAATGTTTTGTAAAATAGCCTAAATATATTTTATTGTATCACATCCAAATGTAAAAATGCTTGTTGAGGTCGTATTCTTATTTATTAAAATGTGCTAACATTCTTTTTAAAAGCCATTTGGATATTGGTCGACCAAATGTAAAAGTCATTTCCATAGCTTAAAATATTGTTTCAATTGCAAGCTTGCTTCAAGGAAGCATCTTACCATGTAATTTAACCCACCTATAGAACAATAGGCCTTTATATTTGGATCCAAATATTTTTTTATTAAATATTTTTAAAAAAAATTAATGGTTTGGAAATCAGGTGTAATATTTTAGTTTTATGGTGCGTTTTCTTTTCTTCCACCGGATGTGGTTTGGTGTAGTCTGTGTTTGTTTAGCATGGTGATCCAGGTTGACCGCGTTGTGTTCTCACAGGTTGTCGCACTCGGTGATGTGCCCGACGGGACTTTGGTCACAGTGATGGCGGGGAACGACGAGAACTACTCAGCGGAGCTTAGGAACGCGTCTGCGGTGATGAAGAACCAGGTCGCCCGCTTCAACGACCTGCGGTTCGTGGGCAGGAGCGGACGAGGTGAGCGGAAGGAGTCACGCACCTCTCTATCTTACATCATTAATAATGAAGAGTTTACTTCACATACAAAACACCTTCCTGCATGCGTCATTGCACTGACTATAGCCCGAGTATACCTCATTTTGGTAATCGATTTTAAACAAAGAAAGTGATCAAATAAATTAATGGATAAAATAAAAAAGTTAGGGGACGTGAGAATCAGATGAAAACCACGTCGAAATTCATATCCTGGTGTAATTAAAGAGCGTACAACCATTACAAGTGTTTATTGGAAGACGGGAAATCCAGAGCACAATATAATTATTCCAAATGTTAAGATTTCGTTTGAAAATGCCTAATAGACATAGAGCGAAACCCAATTTCAAACTACAGCCTAATGCTGAGTGAGGCATTACCACAGTTATTTCTATAATTGACCATCACGCACGCCCCTCTCAAAAGATGATCGGGTTAGTAGCCGCAGCCTGTATATTATATGAACATTATACCATTGTCTTTACATGTCCAAATCACCAAAATGCCTGGACCAGAATATTCCGTTCAAGGCTTGGGACTTGCTTGTTTACACACCTTTAAAAACTAGCGCTCACATAGCTGACGTTCGACCAGAACCTTCTCTCTTCCCTCTCCTTCCTCATGGCCCGCGCATTCACACTTTAAATAGTTGCTGACTGATGAATGGAAAACGCTCTAGTAGATCCTTTCATTTTTGTAGTCAATTATCCCACCCCAAGATTCCCTTTTCCCCAACAGTCTCTTTTAACAAGATAGGCTATGCCTTGTTTTTATTAAAGCGCCGCTTCATAGCCTGAGATGAAAAACGGACCGTTGCATGATCCAGCGCTCTCCCCACGCCTTTCATGCAGATGGAGAGCTCAAGGATGAGAGCTCAAGTTTATTGTTCAACAATCGGTCTTGTTGAACAATAAACTGTTGCTGTAAGCCTTTCAGAGAATCTGGAATACATTCTCTCAATAATTCAAATCATGCCCACAGTTCAGCTCATCAAAGAGGTGGTCCCTTTAATTCACAAACTTAAAAGGGAGGCATATCAGAAGGCACTTTTAATTCAGCAAGTTGACTGTGGTGGTCATTACCAAAGTGCTTGTTCCACAAAAATCTGCTTATTTCCACAATTAATCACACATAATGTTCCTCCTGAATCTATGTCTTACTGATGCATTTCACTTACCAAGGCCCTCTCTATTCTGTCTAACCCAGGAAAGAGCTTCACTCTAACCATCACAGTCTTCACCGGTCCTCCTCAGGTGGCCACCTACCACCGTGCCATTAAAGTGACTGTGGATGGTCCCAGGGAACCCAGACGTGAGTACTTACAGGGTACATGAGAATATTTGTCTTGTCAGAAGTCTAATGTGCTGCTATATCAGGAGCTGTGTGTAGAGGGATTCACAGAGAAAGAGAGAGGCTATTCTTGGTGTTAGGGGATGAGAGAACAGGGTGCCATCATTGGAGACTAAAAGAGATACATGAGTCATATGCAGACGATACAAGAACATGTAGCCGTGTGAGTGCGTGTCCATGTGGGTGTGTGTGTGTGTGTGTGGGTACGGTCAGTGTGTGTGAGGATCAACAACAGTTGACCAGCAATTGCAGTTAATGGGAGACAATGCTGTGTGTTGGATGGTGCAGCAGTGTTCGTGTCTGTGTGGTATTAGGGTGTGGGGAGTGGCACTGTCAGAGGAAACGGTAAAGTGTATTAATGCATAATCAGAGACCGCTAAGAGGAGCTGTGTGTCTCCAAGCAGCTAATACCAAACGCTTATGGCCTCAACCTGCTGCCTCTGGTCAAATGGTCATACCTGGGTGACCACATAAGTGGCTCCTTGACTTAATACTCTTAAAGAGATGGTTTATGCTAACAGATTTAGCCCAATATGCTAAAGCCGTTAGAGCCATCATTTGGGTAGTGATGCATATCAAAGTGGTTTAATGTGTGATCATGTGAAAGACTGGAGGATTGTGTTACAAGGATGAGTCAACCTCTAAAGGCTGCTGGTGTGTGTGTGTGACCATGCATGGCTGACACCAGTCAGATCAGATGGGTATAGGGTTTAATGATCCTTCCTGTTGAGAAATCATGTTTATTATGGTTCTACTGTACAGGTTTTTAGTGGCTGCCCCGGATGGGTGAATTGCTACGCTTATTTGGGATAGGGTGGATTCAGCCCAGTCAAAACCGACCAACTGGCCAATGCAGGGAGCCAGGCGGTTCTGTATGCCACATGGAGGGGACATGGGGATCCTAGCAAGGGGCGAGGGGGTGAAGGGCGAGGGGTGGCGCATCGCCTGCCAGGCTGGAGGCTATTTGAGGAGGCGTTGAAAATGGAGGAGAACAGCGTGGAGAAAGGGAAGGGGGAGGAATAGATAATAATATCCTTTGTGTTTGTGTGAAATGTGATAGAGTTGCTGGCTATGTCTGTATGTAGTAAATGATATGTACTGCATTTTGTTTGTGTCTGCGTGCATTGAACTGCGGAAGAAAAACAGGCAGTGTGTTGGCTTCCTGTAGTTAGAAACAAGCATGCACATACGGTAAAGCAGAGTCTCCTCTCTGTCTACATGTCATGTCTGCACTCAAGGCATCAGAGTGGCCTTTTATTCACTATACACCCTGGTGGCCAGGCCCCATCCTGCTATACACTGACATGGTTTAATCTAGGGAAGGGAAATGTTGTGTTTAAAAAGGTTTAAAAGGATGATATGAGTGGACTCAAATAGAGAATGGCACCACCACGTTTGTACTTTATAATGACAATCCTTACATTATTCCTTCCTAAATATTTCAGTGTAAAAAAAAAATACATCAAAAATTAAAAACACACAACACAGACTTTATGATATCCACAGTTAACCAGCTGTCTGCATATACGTTTAAGTATAACATCAAAGCAGATGACCATCCCTCTATCCCATTGTGAGATGAATGAGAGCCTGTTCCCTGGTTGGCCTGCATACGTTCACCTGTCGGTTGGCTGGCTGGCTGGCAGAGTAGAGCGTGTCAGGCTGCTCAGGGCTTTACTGTGTGTTTGTGTAGGGCCTGCATTGCCATGGCTGCCAGCAAAGAGGCTGGTACAGGGGGAGGGAGGCGTTTTATTAACGTTTACAAATCCAGCTAGGAAACCTGACGGACAGGAAGGAAGCTCCCCAGCGGCAATGATCTGCCAAACACACAACGCTCACCTCACACAGCATGATCCAAAAACCCATACACAGAAACACACAGAAACACACAGAAACACACAGAAACACACACAAATACACACAAATACACACACAAATGCTTTGCAGACACACATTATTTTTTCCAACTAATGTTGAAAGTATTAGACATTTTCCTCTTCCCCTCAAATACACTATGTTGCTTTTGTGTCACTTCGTCCCAAAACACTCCACTTGCTGTCCAGTAGGCCTATGAGCAACATTTTACAAAGTGAACCCTACAGCACAGTCTCTTTGATTAGAGCCACCCCGTGCTTTCTGAGAAGCAGCTTTGTGTACGTCAATGTTCTGCTGACGATCAGAGAGAGAGAAGGAAGACGTGCGATAGGAAGCAAGATATGACTGAAGTGTTGAGACCCTCCCTGTCGCTGCTCGCATGCAGTTGCCCCCCCCCACCCTTCCCTCCCCCTTTCCTCTCTCTCTCCCCTCTCCTCCCTACCGAGTTCAGCTGAATTAATCCCCTAACCGTATTTAGCCTCCGTCTTCTCTCTCTGAGTGATGACATCACCCGTCACATATCCTCCGAGGGGAAGGGCTGTTAGTACTTTATGTATCTCACCCAGAGTTAATCAGTTCCTGAGAAAGAGGAACTCACCAGAGACGAAGGACACAGGGCTGGGCCGAGAACATACATGACTATGAGAAAAACAGAGGAAGAGGACCACTTGTTTCGTAGCTCAACCCTAGGTGAGAGGCAGCAGAGGTAGCCATGGTGCACGACACTGTGTGTACAGTTCATCAGCTTGCATACATGCAAACAGAGACATGTGTATGCACATTCATGCATTCAGTCATGGCAGGCCCTTTACTGCTGTCTCTCCTGTTTCTATGATACTACCACACTCTTTCCCACACACAGTATTGTACTTCTACAGAATTCACTTGATCATTGCTGTGTTTTGTTGCCAATATTTATTCTGTTTGGGTGTGTTCACACAGCTTCAGAAGATTGGGGGGGCAGGTAGATTCTATTTGCATTTGGCACGCAGACTGTACAAAGAATGCAAATAGACAATGACATTTGCATTGCTATTTTTCTTGACAGTGCAGTCTCTCTTCATAGTAAACAAAGAGAGGCGAGTGTTAATGTGTTTATATGCACACAGCTGTGTGTGTGTGTGTGTGTGTGTGTGTGTGTGTGTGTGTGTGTGTGTGTGTGTGTGTGTGTGTGTGTGTGTGTGTGTGTGTGTGTGTGTGTGTGTGTGTGTGTGTGTGTGTGTGTGTGTGTGTGTGTGTGTGTGCGCACCTGCCAGGTGTGTCCATACCCTAAGTCAGCAGCTCGGCCACGCCTATGCTCCACAAATCACATGAAAGGTTCGCCCTCAGTGCCAATTGCTATCTCAAAGGCCACTTTGATGTTGAAATTGAGATGGGTGTTTTTGAAAAAGCCTACAGGTGTACCAGTGCCAGGAGAGAAAAAAGTGTCACGTCTGTCTGACGTTGGGTGCTTTCCTGCCTAACCACATAGCCAGCCCAGCCATCCTCACTAAAACTCCCAGATGCACAACCTGCAGACATGGTGACATAGCAGCAGCACTTATGCCAAAGAAGAAAAACACCTCCTTTAAGAGACCCGTGATGTCATCTGATGTGGAATTGGACAGGGGCTGTTAAAGACATAAAGGACACACATTTCTAAGGCCAGTCAAGCCGGAGGTATGGAGAGAGTGTTGTTTGGAATGACGTGAGGCAATGGCGAGCGCTCTCTCTGGACTCAGTCTCTCCATCACACTTGGCCTCTGCGATTAGAAACAGAGCAAATATTGACTGACTGACAAATCCGCTGGAATGCAGTCGGTAAATTGAATATGTTCGATTGGTTTCAGAAGAAACCTATATTCTGGGACAAACATTCACATCATTCACTCTGACTAGGTACAGGAGTGGGGCAAGAGGGAGCTGGCATATGCCATGTATACAGTGACTCTGCTATAATACTTCCATCTGCTAGTGTCCTCGGCCATAGAGTTAGAGGCCCGAGGTGAGGCCTGTAGAGCCATGGCATGATTAAGTTCCTTCATTAGTGGAGAGGTACGGCTGAGAGGGTGGAGGTGATGCTTCTTTTACCCTGGCTGATGCGACCTATACACCCATCCATCAGCATCGAGTACGACCTCCTAAAGGGAAACACTCGGCCTCAGCTACCCCCAAACCTCTCAGCTACCCCCAAACCTCTCAGCTACCCCCAAACCCTCCATACACGCACTAAGAGAGACAAACAGGCAGACAGAAACAGACACAACACACCACTGTAGATAATCCCACTAAAGCTCCCTTGTGAAAGCACTGCAAATGAGCCTAAATACCTCAGCCTGGTCCAGACGAAGAGAAAGAGCCCATCACAGGCTCTTTTTCCTCAGTTCTCCCCATCTGTGTCTCTCTGTTTGCTTTTCTGAAAGTCGTTGTGACATGACTGCAGACGTTTCTATCAAGGAGGAGAAAAGGACGAGCATAGCATTGTCTACTGCTTTGTTATGCCCCCTTTCTACTCCTCATGTTAGTTATATAGGCTCAAGTCTGCTCCTGTCTGGGTGGACACACACACCTCGCTATGTGCACACACATGCCCCGGGGGGGTTTCCTCCAACAACCTTTTCACTTTGTATTCGCTGACGTCATACGCAGCAAGTGGACACGCAAAGAATTACAGAATTATTTACAGAGGCCTCTGCCCGTACTTTTAATTCTGCCTGATGGTGCAAGTGAGGCAACCTAGACGCTTTTTCTCAGAAACAGAGAGAAGTACGGCAAATTGCATACCCAAACTCAGCCCCCTTTCATCCCCAAATGTCTTTCCTGTTTACCTACCAATGGAGGGAAGTATAAGCCCACTCTGTTTACTGCTTCTTCCTTATTTACACTCACCCATACAGGAGGGAGTCATTACGACCTTTTAGACCTAATTTAATAAAAGTTCAGACCTCGATATAGACAAATAAATAGCCCATGATTTGGAATGTTCTCTCTCTTACTGCATTATGACAAACAGTTTTTCTATGGAGAGGGGAGGGGGTGAATAGTGTGAAGGAGTACCTGTGGCTTACTGGAAAACGCTGTGGATGACTGCGGTTGACATATTTATTTTTCTGGGACTTAATGGTAAGGAACAGTCAGCAAATAATATGTGTTTTGGAGATGTTGGTTCCAGAGCTGGAGGAGTCAGTAATCCCTTGGGTAAACATGGGGGAGAGAAGCCTTGGCTCTTCAGCCTCTGGTTCAAACATCACTTTAACAAAGGCAGCAAATACTAACCACTGGCCAGCCTGTTATAGCATATTAATGTCTGGTCCGGACTATGGGCCCAATTCAGATTTAGGAAATCTATTCCTTTTTTACGCTTTTTGATTTAAACTCTTCTCAGTAGTTGGTATTCAGACTTAACATATACAGGTGCATAATGGGCTTTGCAGATGGTGGTTCCCTTACGCACACTGAATAAATGTAATTCAACTGCTGAAAACCATCCAACTTGCTGGCCAGAATATTTTCTTGTGGAGTTTTCATTCAATAGTGTTTTCAGTAAGGACATTTATCTAAAGCCATCCCCTGTAAATATGGTGTACCTTTTAAATATCATTTTCTCGACAGACAGGTTCAGAATAGGGATCAATGACAGAAAGCCATCTAAGTACACACATATTCATCTCCTTTCAGCGCCAATCGGTAGATTAAAAAAACACTCTGATCTTGTACATTATTTAGGGTTAGGAAAATATTTATTAATCATACATAAACAGGGTTGGAGAGCCTTTATGAACAAAATACATTGTTGAATAAAAAATACAGGGGTTTGATTCATCCTGAAATGTGCCTTATTCAATTGTTCAATCCATGAAATATTGGAAGGTGAGAAAAGTGTACAACAGGAGTTGAACAACAGTCTGCCCTAATCCTCAGGTTTAAACTGCTAGGTATATGGTCTGCGTTCCAGAATGATTCAAATAGGCTACATGCCCTTAATTATTGACAATCATGCAATACGCCATAAGGCACACGGGCGTGACAGAGGAAAGAAAGGTCAATGGAATGGAATGATGCAAAAAGTAGGCTACAAATGGAAGAAAACTAACAGTCATTGCACTGTATGTGTGTATTACTGACGGTGGCTGCTGATAGTGTTTCATATTTAATATGCTAGAAATGGTCATTTAAAAAAAGAGGAAAGGTCTGGGCATATAATGAAAAACATTCTACAGTGCATAAATAAACTCTGGGGCTTCAACGATACTGTCAGTGTGAACATGTTTCCATAGGCTACAGCCTGGGCTTGGGTCTCCAAATGTGATCCCCCCCAAAAATGACGAAGCTATAGGCCTACAATTCAAATTCTGAATAAATACAGCTATTTATACTTTACTGTGGAAAAGAGGCCGAAATTCACTTTTCAGTGATCATAGGGTAAAATAGATAAAAAATCATTGTAATTTATATTTCCAATCCCCTTATCCAAACGGATTAGTCATATACCCAGGTCTTATCAATACAGTAGTTCTAATCAATGTATAAATTACAGTGCATGGAGATGGGTGTTATTTCTATCGTACATTTTTTTTAAGTAAACGTTTTCCCGCAACCTTACAGGTCGCTCGTCCTTATTCGTGGTGTCCTCTCATGTAAAGGGGGTGGAATTATGAGGGCATTAAGTCAAGGTCAGAATACGGTATATCTGTAGACACACCTCTGCCAAACCTTCAATTCTTAGATCTTCAACCCAAACGAATAGCGGGTGTAGAGAGAAAAAGACATTGGAATTTCCCCTTATGAGAATGTGGACAGGGCCTTTTTCCTGTGGCACTCTGCTGACCTTGATCGGAGTCAAGATTAAAGTGTAGAACAACATGATATTGCAACAATAAAACAAACTCGTGCTTGTAAACATTCACATGCACTTACACACACGCAAATACACAAGAAAATTCACACCTCCCATTTGACACATCTGGAGTCTACCTTCCTGTCATTTGTCACTGAGCAGTGTGTGTGCGACCCATGAGCGCATGTGTGCAGACGGGCCTTGTGTGTGTGCAGACATGCCTTGTGTGCGTGCAGACGGGTCTTGCGTGCGTGCAGACGGGCCTTGTGTGTGTGCAGACATGCCTTGTGTGTGTGCAGACATGCCTTGTGTGCGTGCAGACGGGTCTTGTGTGCGTGCAGACGGGTCTTGTGTGCGTGCAGACGGGTCTTGTGTGCGTGCAGACGGGTCTTGTGTGCGTGCAGACGGGTCTTGTGTGCGTGCAGACGGGTCTTGCGTGTACTCGTAGCTAAGTTCATGCGCACCGAGGTGTGAATAAGAAACCGTTTGACACATCTGCTAGCATTGCGTTGACGCATGTGACGACGATGGTTGCTTTCCTTTCACACAGACCTGAGAGGACACCTCCCCTCCCCATTACCAACACCTCATTGCTTAGCCAGCCCTTGCTACCCCTGCACACACATCCCTGCAACCCCTACAGCCTCGCACCTCCAGAGCTAAAACAACACTCTCAGTGCAGCTTATTTCTTTAATAGGATCTGTCACCGGGGCAAAAAAGGGCCCTCTCTGTTCTGCAGCAGAAGTGCTGAAAAACAACTCCCCTCCTCACCCACCTTTACTGCCTCCGCCCTACTGACACACATCACCCCTCCCCAGAGGAGAGACACACACGTACAGTAGTGTAGTGGGACAAAAGAGGGCTGATTGCTCAGTGCTACAGGCCTCTCTTTATTGTTAGTGGATCCGGATGTATGGGGCCTAGCCTACACCCCTCCACTCACACTGCCTGCCCTGACCTGCACCACTGTAGGGCTGTCCCTGTGTGGCATAGCCCCTATTCCTCACTAATCACACACACACACACACACACACACACACACACACACACACACACACACACACACACACACACACACACACACACACACACACACACACACACACACTACCAACACACACACAGCCTTATCCCTTCATCAAGACGGGAAGACTGGATCACGGTCTCACATTCTCTCTCAGCCCTGCTGTAGACGGGAGGATTTCAGGCTGAGGATGGTCCCCAGGGGAAGCATTGCTAGCATCTGCTCAGAGATAGACAGACAGACAGCAGTAACAGGCTGGGAAGAGAGCCAGGCTTAGCTAAGCTTCCCCTGATAGATTGGTGTAGGCTGTGGAAATCCCACCAGTACACAGACCTCAGTGTGCAACATGGGCAGAGTGACAGTCGACTAGTCACAGCCACGTAAGTATCATGGAATCCCATGGTGGAATTTACTACTTGCTAAAGGCCCTCCGTCTCATGGTGATAGTTTACAGTCTGAAATAATGCATCCATTCAGTTCATGACGTGGACACCGGACGTCAATATATATAACAAGAGACATTAAAAGAGTTCATTGTGTGTGTGTGTTTACGTGTCTCTGTGTGTGTCTGTAAAACTCATTTAGCCAGACTAGACAGCCACAAACACTACTAAGAAATAAACCTCACATCCTTCTGGGTCAGCCTTAAACTGATCTATGATTGGACAGCCTCTAAAACCCAACTCTGTCATTGATTTGAGTTGTAGGGGCAGTGTGATCGCTAAAGCCTCAGGCGTCTCGATGGCACCAGTAGTAGAGTGAAAGGGGAAGTCAAAGGGGGTAGGGAAAGGCAGGAGGCAAAATAGTCAAGAGAGGAGGAAAAGGAAGACAGGTGCGCAATGCTTCGCTCAACAGATGTTGAAACGTCTTCGAGTGCCAACACAAAGCGGAAGTTTGCTAGCGAACCGACCGACGCCACTCCAACACCCTCTCAACTGTCATTCTGAGGCAGGTTGACGTTTCTGACTGACGAAGAAACCATTTGAGAGAGTTCATAGTTCAGGATAGAAAGTACAAGGCCTATTGCCTTGAAAGGTTCCTCCCTTAATACACGCATATTCAGACACATCACTGAACAGAGTCAACAGCAGCATGTTAGTTGTATGTGTTGTTTTTGTGACTCTATGAATCATCTCAGCAGCTGTATCCACACACGACAGACAGGGAGAGGCTGACATCAACATGTCATAACAATAGAGTGACAAACACAGAAATCTGCTCTACAGCTGTTGGTACAGTGCCAACATATAAGGTACCTAACTTACTATGTACACCTATATTGTATAAAGGCAGAGCTCTGGTCCGTCTGTGGAGGCTAATATCAAGGCCAGGGTGGACTGACCAAATGTCAACGTCCGGCGTCGGTCGGTGCCCAGTGGGTGAGGAAGCTGTTAATAGTAAATGGAAAGAAAGGGGGCTCATGGGTAGGTGTCGGTAAGAAAGAAAGAAAGAGAGAGAGAGAGAGACAGAGAGAGAGAGAGAGAGAGACAGAGAGAGAGAGAGAGAGAGACAGAGAGAGAGAGAGAGAGAGACAGAGAGAGAGAGATAGAGAGGTTGTCCAGACTCAGACTATTAACACTCTTGGTTTGACAGAAATAGAAATAAAACAGTTATGAGCTGAACATAACAGTATGCCAGTGGAAGGGCGGATAGTAGCAGGTGACCTAACTGTGGTTTGTGATGATTTCCCATTGTAGCCAATTCAGTTGCAGTAATTCCATTACAGCATTTTTGGTAATTCCGTTATCAATTTGGAGTTTGAGTTTTAATCACTTAATAATTCATAAACAAAATGTATATCAGTAAAACACTATAACCAATTGATAGGCCTACCTTTACTTGTTACTTCTGTGAACTTTTATTATCCTCCCTCATGAGGGAGAGAAATGAGAAAATATGTTGTTTTTTGGTAAGACCCCTTTTAAATCTGTTTATCCAGAAATCAAAGCCTTTACTTATTCAATTGTTTTTAAAAAAAATGTAACTATGCCTTAATTTCCCCAAAATATAGACTCTTAGCTTTCATTTTACACCCAATTTGATAAGCTCCTATGAACTTGGGTCCATTTACATGGACATGCCCATAGTCCTTATAGAGGTGTGCTAGACGTTTTCAGTCTGATATAGGCACTCAACCAATTCTAGTCTGTTATCAAGTGCCTTTCAAGTCCATTTATACGACGAATACAAATATTTACACTTCAAATATATTCAGCACAGCCCTGGGTCCGGGCCAAGGCACGTATTGCCCTTTGCAGTCCAGATAGAGTTTCACTTTGCCCCTGAAAACTCGCCCAGCCCTTTACTAAAAAAAGCTTGTGTTCAATGTGTCTCTCTTTGGAAGGGAACATATGTTTCTTTCTTTCAATGTTAGAAAAAAAAGCTGTATCGTGTGATCATTCAGCTGGACCCGGGCCGTGTTTATGAGCTGTCATTAACACTCTCTGAGCAAACACTGTCTATGTGTTCCACTGATATGGGCTTTAGAGGGTTAGGGCGGGACTTGCTGAGATTGGCTCGTCTGAAGGGGTTGTGAGCTCTGAGTAAGAGTTGCCCATAGGCACAGCTCTAGAATTCCCAAATTACTAACCTTCATCATCCCGCTCCTTGTGGCTCAATGCAATTTGTAGGCGATCAGGGTTGATCATTTTGCTCTTCAGTGTTTCAATTCAAAGGGACCAGTCACAGGGTCAGTTTCCCACACTAATGTATCTTATCTGTTATACTTGAACCTATCTACATGTTCTGAAGAGCACAGAAAAACATTGGGGACATCAAGGCCCTATGTCTTTAGTTAATCTGCTGATAAAATGGTATTGTATTGGGCAACAAAACAAACAAAAAAACACAAACGCTGGGTGGGTGGGAAGGGCACAGCCATTATTTCTAAAGCGATTTTCAGTGAAATGGATTTTCAGTACATCATTAATACCAGACATTTTGTATCAACCTTTTTATGTGTTCGTCACAGTCCTCATAATGCTGTAAGATGATGCAACAGCCATCTAGAGAGGAAGCTAGTAAATCTACAGCTTCTGGCATCCATTTTACCTCTTCCATGTATTGAGGGCTGGTGTTTGAACCACATCATCCCTGCCTCCCCGTTGGCCTCCATCTCCCAGCTCTATCTTGTGGTTATGATATCATAGAGAAAAAACGGTGCATTCTCTCCTAAGTGCACCCTGACACATAAAATATTCATCCACCACACAATCCCCTCCGAAATGGGTCCGCGGTACGCAGAAACCCATGGTCAAGACCCTGCAAAGTGGGAGTCAACCTCTGGCAATCTACCAGACACACTCATGGAAAAGCTGGGGTCAGACCCGAAAAGAGGTTTAAACACTGCGTTGAACAGCAAGCAGGCCATGGGCTCTGTCGGTCTCTTAACCAAGGCCAAGACAGGGACTAGAAAAGCCAATCATCCATTCTCCCTCCATCGCACCAATCCATTTCCTCTCTCTGAGGCTTAGAGTGGTGATGATATCTAACAGAAGAAAACAGGAGGAAGGTTGTGTATACTGTATAAACTGTGTTAGCTTCCAGATGGGAAACTGCTGAAGTTTTCTCTTCTATAAAAAAAAGTAAATGAGAGGGAGGGAGGGCGAGAGAGAGAAAAGGAGAAAGAGGGGACAGACAGAGAGTAAGTCGGGAATGAAGAGGGGGAAGAGAGGAGAGCTAGAGTCGACCATGTGAGTTGATTAGTGGTGTTAACAGTAACTGTGGGGTTTGGGGTAATGAGCACCAGGCATGGTCCTAATGAAGCCTCAGCTCTGCTCCTATAGTTCTCTCTCATGGCTGGCCAAACCCTCTACTGGAAGTACAGTACAGTGTGTCGCCACACACTCCCTGCCAGCTGGACCTGAGCCACTAGATCCACTGCTGTGTGTGTGTGTGTGTGTGTGTGTGTGTGTGTGTGTGTGTGTGTGTGTGTGTGTGTGTGTGTGTGTGTGTGTGTGTGTGTGTGTGTGTGTGTGTGTGTGTGTGTGTGTGTGTGTGTGTGTGTGTGTGTGTGTGTGTGTGTGTGTGTGTGTGTGTGTGTGTGATCATGCGGTACAATCACTTTCATCCCCAAAGCGCCAACCAATTCATCCCAGACCACCACAGGCCACAGAAAAAGTGACCAATTCTACATTTTTTTCCCCCTGGTTGTTTTTTTTCTTCTTCCACAGAGCTGGGATGTATCATTTCCCTGACCTCAGCCGTTTGAGGTGGTGTAAATCTCTTAATAACTGCACTAACTATTGGTCTATATTTGGAGGGCCGTTTCTCCTGGCCTCCCCTGCTCTGGGGTGGAGCAGACAGTAGCCACAGTGTCTGTGTGGGAGATGGAGCCAGCTAAGCTCTGTAGCTGCCTGTGTGTGTCCCACTTTCCTTCTCGGTGGTGTGGGGACTGGGAGGGGGACTGGGTTCAGAAATGTGTGAATAACAAGATACTAGTTGTAAAAGTGTGTGAGTATAAGTGTGCTTAAGCGGGTGTGTCTGGAGTAGACTGTGTCCCTGTGTCATAGTGAGATGGTGGGTGTATAGGTGGGGTCACTCACTTTTACTGCATCCTACTACAAGTCTGACTTCCAACACAGGGAACACAAACAGCTGGAGATGTCCAACAGCCCTGGTCTCCGCATTCAGACACATTTCTCATCCATACGCGCGCACACACACGCACGCACGCACGCACGCACGCACGCACGCACACACACAGTTGGGTAGGTTAATTTTTAAATTTAATCCGTTACAGTTACCTGTCCAAAATTGTAATCAGTAATGTAACTTTTGGATTACCCAAACTCAGTAACGTAATCTGGTTACATTCCGTTACTTTTAGATTACTTTCCCCTAAAGAGGCATTAGAAGACAAACATTTATATTACCAATTGAAAGACATCTATTGCAGGATAAATCAATGTTAGAGTTTACATAGCTGGCCATAAATGGGTGTTGCATTTTACTTTATGGGTTGGTTATGCAGGCTTCTTCTATATCGCTTTCTACTACATATAACAATAATAATGCAATTGTATATTTACATTAAATTCCAAAGTCTGTCAGATTTCCAGTCATTCCAATGAATGTAATACCCCTTCCAAAATAGGACTTGGAAATATAGATTAGCCAAATTGTTTTACATGAGCATACGCCCAAAACTAAGGACTTATTAGAAAGCCCTACTCTGTTGTTTATGATTTTTGTTGTCATGGAGGACTGATTGGATTCATTGCCTCGAGTTGAAAAATAAATGCTGCACTCATGGAATGGCTTGCTATGAGCACTACATAAAAGTGCTATTTGAATGTGAAAAATGAATGCCATATACTGCATTTGCTATAGACCTATTGTTTACATATTTGTTGGTTACACTTTGATTTCTTGATAATATATGCAGATATGTAAGTCTATCAAAAGTGTGCAAGTTTGAGCATTTGTCCATTAGGCCTATGTTTTTTATCAGCACACATTCGATTTAACAATAAATGCCCCACTAGTCTTTTTAAATGAAACTAGTGGTTGACGGTATGGAACACAATACCTCAGAGGACTTTAGATGGAGGGACCCCATCAAACCTTTTTTTCATAGGCTTGTATCTGCACTAGTTGCAAAAACAATGATTGATGGGCAGTTTAAACGTAATCAATTCAACCATTACTGGGTTCAAATACACATACACATTTGTGAACAGCCATCCACAACAACCACAATCCGTAAGGAGCAAATACCTAAATGAGAGAGCAGCAGTGTGATTCACATCAATGTGCTATGTAGATATCAATTATAAGTGATATCCATATCGCCCGGAGGCTACACCACTACTGTCATCCTGACCTCTTACCTTTATTCAAGTTGGATAACTATTGGTCGCATCATTGGAAGACATAGCTTAGCCTACTAAAGCCGATTCCTGCTATTTTCCTGTGATCCATCAAACACATGCGGTGTGTCATCATAGTGGTCTCTGACTTGCAGTTTCAAAAGTATCTGTCATCGGATTACAATATTTTAGCTGGTAACGGAATGGATTACAGTGTTTTTTTTTAACATGTAACGGATTACGCACGCACGCACGCACGCACGCACGCACGCACGCACGCACGCACACACACACACACACACACACACACACACACACACACACACACACACACACACACAGGGGAGGGTGTTGATCCCAGTGTGAGTATGTGAGTTAACATGTGTGGGTGTTTTTTTTACTGGCAAGAGAAAATGTGTTGGTGTGTGTGATGGGGGAGGTGATTGTGCGGGTTATGGGTATTTATCTATGTTTTGTTATGTGCATGCATGTGAGTGTTGATTTGAATGTGTCTGCATCTAGCCATTGGAAGCATTGTATACTGTTCAATTCTACTTGGGAGCCAAGCTCAGTCCACATCATTGGTGTGTGTACGTCTGTGTGTGTGGGAAGGGGGGCAGGGGCGAGATAGAGAATTCTATATTGTATGAAAAGAGAAGAGGGAGTGGTAAACGGGAGGATACATTACCCATGGGTCAAGTCGCAGGGAGGGAGGATATATTACCCTTGGGTCAAGTCGCAGGGAGGGAGGATATATTACCCTTGGGTCAAGTCGCAGGCAGGGGGATATATTACCCTTGGGTCAAGTCGCAGGGATGGAGGATATATTACCCTTGGTTCAAGTCGCAAGCAGGGGGATATATTACCCTTGGGTCAAGTCGCAGGCAGGGAGGATATATTACCCTTGGGTCAAGTCGCAGGCAGGGGGATATATTACCCTTGGGTCAAGTCGCAGGGTGGGAGGATATATTACCCTTGGGTCAAGTCGCAGGGAGGGAGGATATATTACCCTTGGTTCAAGTCGCAGGCAGGGGGATATATTACCCTTGGTTCAAGTCGCAGGGAGGGAGGATATATTACCCTTGGGTCAAGTCGCAGGCAGGGGGATATATTACCCTTGGGTCAAGTCGCAGGCAGGGAGGATATATTACCCATGGGTCAAGTCGCAGGCAGGGAGGATATATTACCCTTGGGTCAAGTCGCAGGCAGGGAGGATATATTACCCTTGGGTCAAGTCGCAGGCAGGGAGGATATATTACCCTTGGGTCAAGTCGCAGGCAGGGAGGATATATTACCCTTGGGTCAAGTCGCAGGCAGGGAGGATATATTACCCTTGGGTCAAGTCGCAGGGAGGGAGGATATATTACCCTTGGGTCAAGTCGCAGGGTGGGAGGATATATTACCCTTGGGTCAAGTCGCAGGGAGGGAGGATATATTACCCTTGGTTCAAGTCGCAGGCAGGGGGATATATTACCCTTGGGTTAAGTCTGGAGAGAGGATGGGCAAAATCCATATCAGTCTGTCTGCTGGCCCCCTTTATATAGTGATAAAATATTCAAATCCAGCCATTACTTCACATTAGAGATGCCAGGGAGAAAACCACAATGTTTACATGCTCTTTCAGACATGTGTCTGTTGCATTGATAGTTACATATTACATATCCTCCATTAGAGGAGTCCCTCATCCGGACTCACGTATGGCATTTAGGTGTGTGTAGAATATACACTGGCAATATTTATGTAAACTATTTAATTTTCTATTGTGACACCACATGTTAAATACATGTCTTTTTTATTTCACCTTTATTTAACCAGGTAGCCAGTTGAGAACACCTTTATTTAACCAGGTAGGCCAGTTGAGAACAAGTTCTCATTTACAACTGCGACCTGGCCAAGATCAAGCAAAGCTGGAGAGAGATTGCACTGGAATTAGCCTTTCAAGTATAACTTTTAAGAAAAACTATACAAAGTGATTGGGGTTTGAGTGTAGTGATTTGTCTTTCTGATCTTGTTCAGATCAAATGTAATCGAGGTGCCAAATATGCTTTTTCTCGTACATTCCCACCTCTCATCACACACACACACACACACACCACACACCACACACACACACACACACACACACACACACACACACACACACACACACACACACACACACACACACACACACACACACACGCCACCGTCCACACAGTGTGTTCCAGTCTGATGAGTAATATAGTCTAGGAGCAATTCCTGGGTGTTTCCCTCACTGAGTAACTGCTTGGTCAGACCTGAGTCGCTGTATGACGTATAGTCACCATTTCGAAAGCAGACCCAGTCTGGGGTTGCACTTCTGAGTGCAGAATTTTCTCATGCCGTAAAGTTAAACAATTTCATACTATTATTACCATAATATAATTATATTATTGTGCTAGTACTATTGATATACACCGGAGTATTAGTGCTATTCCTATATGAATGTTTATCGGATTTTAACGTAAAGGCAATTGCAAGTTTAGCTCAACGACAAGTCCAGTGCCTGTCAACATTCTATGAGTATTGTTATATTTCTAAGAAAGCTTTTGTATAATCTGACTGAATCAGATTAGTTGGTGGAGGACAGTGGCCTTTATTCATGTATATAATTCTGTCACTGTACTATTTGTTTTCACACTAATTATGTCTTAGAATAGAATGGGATGCCATTGCCAATATAACCATTCCACTTCTAAACAAACCCTCACAAAACCTAATAAGCTGTAAACTGCTGGTGCCCATGGACAGACTTGAGGAAATAAAACTCAAATATTACAGCAGACCTAACATTTGGATGTGTTATTGCTTTTACTATTTTTGACCATTTGGTACCGCTGAGAAAAAAATAATAAAGAGCTATGATTTCCCGGCTGTGTAGGTGGTAACTTGGCTCTCCTCTCTCTCTCTTTTTCTCTCCCTCTCTCGCTCTCTTTCAGGACACAGGGTGAAGATGGAGGACCCCCAGAAGATGCAGTTCTCTGATAGGCTGACAGAGATTGAGCGCTACCAGCGGGCCAGCCTGAGGATGGGGCCTGGTAACCCCCAGCCCCGGCCCATGCACCAGAGCCACCTGGGGCCCTCTACCCAGTCCCAGATACAAGGTAGGGCCGCTGACCAGACAGGAACAACTATCACACTGACTCACTCACACCATCTGTCCCAAGTCAGTGTTGCTCACTCATCACAAAACACTCCACCTTCTGCTACAGCACTGTATACAGGGGTTAGCGGTACAAATGCTTCTCCCTGCCGACAGTGAGAGCTGACTTTGCTATCAGTTTCAAGTTTTATTAGTCGTATGTACAGGATACACATGGTATACACTACAAGTAAATGGTTACTTGCAGCTTCCTTCTGGACAATGAAAAAACATTAAGAAGTAATAAAAGAGAAGAATAGGAACATAAAGTAAATGGCTCAGTAGAATAGAATAAACCTTTTGGAATAAGTATAATACAGGAGTTTATGTGTGTGTGAATGCTTGCTAAGGTGTAGAGAGTCAGGGGTCAGTCCAGGTGGTCCATTTGGTCAGTCCAGTTCAAGCGTTCAGCAGTCTGATGGCTTGTAGATAGAAACTGTCTCTGAGCCTGTATCAGACCTCATGCTCCAATATCATCTGCCCTGACGGTAAGGGAGTGAACAGCTCATGGCTGTGGTGTTATGAGCCGAGTTAGCCTGTATGGTCTGACTGTGACACATAATGAACTGACAGTGTTGTTCTCACTTTATGGGCTGAGTTAGCCTGTATGTGGCAGGCTGAAGCCCCAGGTTGAGTATAACCCTCCCTACTGATATGAGAGCCCAGACCCGGGGGAGGGTCCAATACATTTACTGGCAGGGGCCGCACACTCATGCCAGCTCTGTCCCCGGATGCCCTGCATCGGTCACAGGGTCCAGTCTGGGGCCAGGTGGCAACCTGATCACTGCCAAACAGCCTGGCCAAGGCACTGGGGCTGGAGCTGGTTCACCACACCACTCTACAGCCTCAGGAATCTCACAGCCGCCCGCTTCCTCCGCAATCACGTCAGTCTCAGACTGACTGGCACAACAGGGCAGATCTGCAATGGAGACAGCGGGAAGGAGGTGTGTGTGTCTTAGGGGAGAGGGGGTACGTGGGTGGAAGTTTGCTCTCAGACATACAGTACCAGTCAAAAGTTTGGACACACCTGCTCATTTAAGGGTTTCTTTATTTGTACTATTTTCTACATTGTAGAATAATAGTGAAGACATCAAAACTTTGAATTAACACATATGGAATCAGGTAGTAACCAACATTTTTTAAACAAGTTAAAATATATTTGATATTTTAGATTCTTCTTCTTTTAGATTCTTTTCCATTTGCCTTGATGATGGCTTTGCACACTCTTGGCATGCTTTAAACCAGCTTCACCTGGAATGCCTTTCCAACAGTCTTGAAGGAGTTCCCACATATACTGAGCACTTGTTGGCTGTTTTTCCTTCACTCTATGGTAAAACTCATCCCAAACCATCTTAATTGGGTTGAGGTCAGGTGATTGTGGAGGCCAGGTCATCTGATGCAGCACTCCATCACTCTCCTTGGTCAAATAGCCCTTACATAGCCAGGAGGTGTGTTTTGGGTCATTGTCCTGTTGAAAAACAAATGATAGTCCCACTAAGCTCAAACCAGATGGGATGGCGTATCGCTGCAGAATGCTGTGGTAGCCATGCTAGTTAAGTGTGCCTTGAATTCTAAATAAATCACTGACAGTGTCACCAGCAAAGCACCCCCACACTATCACACCTCCTCCTCCATGCTTCATGGTGGCAACCACACATGCGGAGATCATCCGTTCATCTACTTTGCGTCTTACCAAGACATGGCGGTTGGAACCAAAAATCTCACGTTTTGACTCATCAGACCAAAGGACAGATTTCCACCAGCCTAATCTCCATTGCTTGTGTTTCTTGGCCCAAGAAAGTATCTTCTTATTGGTGTCCTTTCGTAGTGGTTTCTTTGCGGCAATTTGACCATTAAGGCCTGATTCACACAGTCTCCTCTGAACAGTTGATGTTGAGATGTGTCTGATACTTGATACAATCTGAGGTGCAGTTAACTCTAATGGATGTATTATCCTCTGCAGCAGAGGTAACTCTGGGTCTTCCTTTCCTGTGGTGGTCCTCATGAGAGACAGTTTCATGATAGCGCTTAATGGTTTTTGCGACTGCACTTGAGGAAACTTTCAAAGTTCTTGAAATGTTCCATATTGAATGACGTTCATGTCTTAAAGTAATGATGGACTGTCATTTCTCTTTGCTTATTTGAGCTGTTCTTGCCATAAATGGGGCTATCTTCTGTATACCACCCCTACATTGTCACAACACAACTGATTGGCCCAAACACATTGAGGAAAGAATTCCTCAAATTAACTTTAAACAAGGCACACCTGTTAATTGAAATGCATTCCAGGTGACTACCTCATGAAGCTGGTTGAGAGAATGCCAAGAGTGTGCAAAGCTGTCAAGGCAAAGGGTGGCTACTTTGAAGAATCTCAAATATAAAATATATTTTGATTTGTTTATCACTTCTTTGGTTACTACATGATTCCATATGTGTTATTTAATAGTTTTGATGTCTTCACTATTATTCTACAATGTAGAATATAGTAAAAATAAAGAACCCCTGGAATGAGTAGGTGTGTACAAACTTTTGACTGGTACTGTGTGTCAGAGCTTCTTAACGTGATGGCATGTCTGGATGTGTGCAGACAAAACACGAACAGACACACACGAGGCACACACACATACACGCTGTCCTCTTCCACCCACTCCCTAGTTCTCATGCAGGGGGTTAAGGCTGACAGACAGAGTAAGGCTACTTCCCAGTTAATGAGTCTCTATCAGTGTGTTTAGGAGTGTTTTGCTATCTGTGGGTGGAAGTGTATCTCTCATGGGGTTTAGCCTTGTGCTCCTGACTCACCACTGTGGACCTACCTATCGTACAGCTCAGCTTACACAACTGTGGTTATCAGAACCAGCTTGGACTTAGTTTAACTGATGCTGTTGTCTCTCTATAAGTGTAATGTACTGAACATGGCCAAGGAAAACCATCTGCCAGTGCTGTGGACCAGTAGGACCAGGATTAGTTGGCATTTAGACAGAGATACAATATACATTTCATGATATTAAGTTTGGGTTCTGTACGTACTTTACTGCGTGTTGTCTGCCAATGGAAGGGCCATGGCAGGTAAGCTTATCCAGAGGGACTTATCCATAAGGGATTTCTTAATATCTCCAAACTGTCTAGCAGGAGAGGTGTACAGACAATGCTGGGATGGCATGTGAAGAAAGGCTCTGTACTTGTCTGCATAGCTCCAGGAGGATTAGGGCAGGAATTACTTCTTCATAGGCCTGTCAGATCTCAAAGACCTGCACCAGTAGAACACACACGCGCACACACACACACACACACACACACACACACACACACACACACACACACACACACACACACACACACACACACACACACACACACACACGGCACGCTCACAAACACGTGGGGCGTATATATATGCACAAACCCCCACACACAAACACACACACCTCCAACATAGACACAACACATTAATGTGGCTCAGAGCCGCCAGGGATGAGAGGTATAGAGCTCCAAATTAGGTGCTAGGGGCCCTCTCTGAAGAGTGTGTGTCTGTCTGTCTCTGTGTCTCTGTGTGTGTGCGTGCGTGCGTGGAGGACTGTAAAACCACACACCTTAATCTCTGATATTACCATCATGACTTTGTAGCTCAAGGCTAGTGCTAAAATAATTCAATAACAATGAAGATACATTCACCCTCCTCTCAGCTACTCAGTGACATATAAACCTGGGCATCTCCATGCATAATAATTCAATAACTATGAAGATACATTCACCCTCCTCTCAGCTACCCAGTGACATATAAACCTGGGCATCTCCATGCATAATAATTCAATAACTATGAAGATACATTCGCCCTCCTCTCAGCTACCCAGTGACATATAAACCTGGGCATCTCCATGCATAATAATTCAATAACTATGAAGATACATTCACCCTCCTCTCAGCTACTCAGTGACATATAAACCTGGGCATCTCCATGCATAATAATTCAATAACTATGAAGATACATTCACCCTCCTCTCAGCTACCCAGTGACATATAAACCTGGGCATCTCCATGCATAATAATTCAATAACTATGAAGATACATTCGCCCTCCTCTCAGCTACCCAGTGACATATAAACCTGGGCATCTCCATGCATAATAATTCAATAACTATGAAGATACATTCACCCTCCTCTCAGCTACCCAGTGACATATAAACCTGGGCATCTCCATGCATAATAATTCAATAACTATGAAGATACATTCACCCTCCTCTCAGCTACCCAGTGACATATAAACCTGGGCATCTCCATGCATAATAATTCAATAACTATGAAGATACATTCACCCTCCATGCATAATAATTCTCAGCTACCCAGTGACATATAAACCTGGGCATCTCCATGCATAATAATTCAATAACTATGAAGATACATTCACCCTCCTCTCAGCTACCCAGTGACATATAAACCTGGGCATCTCCATGCATAATAATTCAATAACTATGAAGATACATTCACCCTCCTCTCAGCTACTCAGTGACATATAAACCTGGGCATCTCCATGCATAATAATTCAATAACTATGAAGATACATTCACCCTCCTCTCAGCTACCCAGTGACATATAAACCTGGGCATCTCCATGCATAATAATTCAATAACTATGAAGATACATTCACCCTCCTCTCAGCTACCCAGTGACATATAAACCTGGGCATCTCCATGCATAATAATTCAATAACTATGAAGATACATTCACCCTCCTCTCAGCTACCCAGTGACATATAAACCTGGGCATCTCCATGCATAATAATTCAATAACTATGAAGATACATTCACCCAGTGACATATAAACCCTCTATGAAGATACCCTCCTCTCAGCTACCCAGTGACATATAAACCTGGGCATCTCCATGCATAATAATTCAATAACTATGAAGATACATTCACCCTCCTCTCAGCTACCCAGTGACATATAAACCTGGGCATCTCCATGCATAATAATTCAATAACTATGAAGATACATTCACCCTCCTCTCAGCTACCCAGTGACATATAAACCTGGGCATCTCCATGCATAATAATTCAATAACTATGAAGATACATTCGCCCTCCTCTCAGCTACTCAGTGACATATAAACCTGGGCATCTCCATGCATAATAATTCAATAACTATGAAGATACATTCACCCTCCTCTCAGCTACCCAGTGACATATAAACCTGGGCATCTCCATGCATAATAATTCAATAACTATGAAGATACATTCGCCCTCCTCTCAGCTACCCAGTGACATATAAACCTGGGCATCTCCATGCATAATAATTCAATAACTATGAAGATACATTCACCCTCCTCTCAGCTACCCAGTGACATATAAACCTGGGCATCTCCATGCATAATAATTCAATAACTATGAAGATACATTCGCCCTCCTCTCAGCTACTCAGTGACATATAAACCTGGGCATCTCCATGCATAATAATTCAATAACTATGAAGATACATTCACCCTCCTCTCAGCTACCCAGTGACATATAAACCTGGGCATCTCCATGCCAGCTTAGACAACACACAACTACAAACCCGGCTCAAACTAAAATAGTACCTTTTGTGATAAATACATTTGGAAACAGGGATGTATTTACACATAAACACGACACACGCCTCTGCTTTTGGCAGTCGTCGCAGGCAGAGATGTATTTTGCGGAGGATCACAGGGTAATAGATTGAGTGAGGCGTCAACACTTTATAATTACATTGATTCCCATCTTGCTGTTGCAAAAAAACAATGTTTTCCATTATCCACACATAAACCTGGACTTTCCAGCTGACGACAACGTGAGAAAATACAATATCTCCTAGTGAAGCCCTTTGCTTCATATTGTTGTCTGAGCCATGAAACAGAGACAGAGTTGTTGTCAACACAACGCTTTTGAGACGTCTGCTAAACGCTGCGCAGGATTCTCAGACGTACACACACACACAGTATGTGGTAACAAACACACACACAGTATGTTCTAACAAACACACACCACACACACAGTTACGTGCCAATGTTGCAAGCTCTGCTAGCGCTCTAGACAGCCAGGATAATTAAGAGCTCATTACAGCGCATGCAGTGACAGGATTCAAGCCCTGGCAGACACTGCGCTTGCTCGGCTAGCCGCTTGTTTTTGTTCAGCCGTGACCACAGGTGAGGCTGCCGTGAGGAATGATCCTACGGGAGGGCGTGTGGGGAGCTGTGTGTGTGGCTCTGCCAGGGCAGTCAAGCAAATCTCACACTCAGACAATCGACAACAAAATTGTTATTCTGGTTTACTAAATGTCAGGTGTGTGGTGTGTGTATGTGTGTTTTAATGATTTTTAGAGAATGCCATCTCCTTAACACACCCTGGGTATAAAATCTACAGCTCATTCCAGTCTTACCAGCCAGACAAAGATGTTAAGATTAAATGGAAAAAAGATTTGATCTCAACGGGATGCTACAGAAATAATCCTGATTTCAGTTTTCCTCTTTCCCTTTTCAAAAGGAGACTAAACTAAACAAGCTCACCAGAACAAAGTTGCTCTTTTAACTTAAATGTGTTTTAAGAAAAAAAGACAGCAGCAATTGAATCATCCCAAAGAAAGTATTTTGCCTTTTGAGGTAGTATCATTTAACATGCTATTTGTTCCAACACCTGTGTTTTTCTGACTGGAGATGAATATCAGATACTAGCATACCTTTCGGCCATCTAGTCAAGTGCTCCACTGCTTTGATGAGGGCCCAATAAACTGTGTGTGTGTGTGTGTGTGTGTGTGTGTGTGTGTGTGTGTGTGTGTGTGTGTGTGTGTGTGTGTGTGTGTGTGTGTGTGTGTGTGTGTGTGTGTGTGTGTGTGTGTGTGTGTGTGTGTGTGTGTGTGTGTGTGTGTGTGTGTTGGCTGTGAGTGATAAAACACACTCTAGTTGTATTAATGATATAATACTGTTCACAAGGTCGAATGCTAAGCCGTGGCACCTGTATGGTATAGGTTACAAAATAGCAGGGGTCAAAATAAAACAATTTACTGGTAGTTACCGTAGATACAATGGCATACATCTGCAGCAGTTCTGCTGTGGTGAAAGGTCAAACAGGTGAATCTATCCCGGATTCTCTCTGGTTGTGAAAGTCCTGCTAGCTAGAGGGAGGTCCTACCCCTCCTCTCCTGTCCACAGTGACCACACTGTTTACTTCACATAAACAAGCCGGCTGGCCCCCCAAGCGAATGCCTGCTCCAGTCTACCACTAACAGCCCTGATCAGACCCAGAGCCCCTAACCGCTAGTCCAGGGTCAGATATTATTTAATCCTCCTAATGGTAAATGTTAGGATGTGGAGTTGGGTAATCTGATCCTGGATCTGTGTCTACCTCAAACCTCAAAACCAAAACCAACACCCAGCAGGACATTATCAACCAATTATAACCAACAAAGAGTCACTGTAAGACACAAGTATGCCAGTCCCTGGAACATGCAGCCGGGCACATAGCACATGCTTATAGAGGGAAAGGTCAAAGCATCGTGCCTCCATGTCTCTGTTTAGTACCAGATGTGCTTACTAGGTTATTGTGTTGGTTTGTGGGTCATTGACTGTCTGTCAGGACAAGACCAGAGAGAGGTGGCCATGCTGTGAGTCTGGTGGAGATGCTGTTGGCTCCAAGCTCCATTTGGGCAGCAATGCATGCTGGTCCGTGCCAAACCCATACAGGAAAGGAGCTCTCAGGCCAAATGCAACCAAAACTAGCGGGAATCCAGACCAGCGACGAGAGATTCTGTTTTACTTCTCCAGCGCTGTATTTACATAATATATCAATGGTCGCCATGGGGTTTATTTGTTATGGTGCCTAAGAGCTGCACTTGTGGTTACTCTGTTTTTGTGACCTTAGTTAGATCTGAATTATTCAAACTGAAAATGTTTTTGTTCTCCAATTTAAAAAAAACTCTTTTGAAGCCATCTCTAAACAGTAAGCTGGAAAAAGAGAAAAGAGAGCTTTTTTTCCCCAGACTCAACTGTTTGTGTTAGTTATAATTTAACATCAGAGCCGGGTCGAGCTTTACATTTCAGCAATTACAGAAACTACATGTGCGCAATGAACAGTCTCTATTGAGTCTGAGGAGAGGGGAAAGGGAGGCAGGGCAGGGGGCTTTCAAATAGAACATAGGATTTTTCAGTCGATGTGTTTGTTTTTACTCATGTTTAAGTGAGGGCTCAAAAGACATATCAAATGTCCCACATAGCTGAGCCAAGGCCATGTTCCTCCCCTCTCACTCGCTCTTTAACACGCTCTCTCCCTCTCCCTTCCTCGCTGGCGTCTCTCTCTCTCTCACTCTCTCTCTCACATTCTATCTCTCCGTGGTGACGCCTAGGGCCTAAGCGAAACAGGAAGCCAGCACAAGGCCCAGCATTCACTGTGTCTCAATGACACGCTTCATTACGACAGGCGCATTACATGTCTCTGAGGCGCTGCCGAATCCGGAGTCATGAGGACAGACGCCATTTTGGCCCTTTCATCTCCAAATGCACTTCAAAAAGCAGAGCATGCGTTTATTTGTGTCTTCCCAGCCATCACTGATGCCACCCCAAAAACGTTCATATTTGTGACGCAGCCGTCGTCTTCTACCCCTAATGCACCTACCCCCTTCCCCCAATCTCTATCCCCACCCAGGGGGCTGAGACTCATATTAACAGGGGTAATCTGTGCCGCTGGTATTGACGTTGTCCACCAGCCAATCAAAATATTTGAAGGAAATGTTTATTTTCTTGAGCGGATCGCACCAGCTGCTTCGAAACCTTTCTGAATAACCCCATTTATGTGTAAGAATTTCCCATTGTGGGGCGAAGCGCGGGACCTCTCAGAGGCTAAGTGCTGATCCGGGCCTTTGGAGAGGAAGTTGAGTAGCTCCGGGGGTGAGAGAGCTTTTACACACCCCAACCCCAGCCAGCCTGGGCCCAGTGTGGGCATAGGTGAACATCCCCCTCCACCTCCTCCCCCTGTTTCTGGCCCCTCTCAAGGTCAGGATCACAACTGCTAATATAGCGGTTAGGATGTTGTTCCTCAGCTCATACTATAGTGTAGTGTTACTGTAGCCCGGCTAGGGACAGAGACATGACCAGAAACTCTCCAGGCCTTAGTTACTGTATGTTCATGTCAAAACTGCAATATAAATATACTGAACAAAAATATCAACGCAACAGCCAACAATTTCAACGATTTTACAGAGTTACAGTTACAGTTCATATGAGGAAATCAGTCAATTGGAATAAATTCATTAGGTCCTAATCTATGGATTTCACATGACTGGGAATACAGATATGCATCTGTTGGTCACAGATACAGTACCTTTAGAAAAAGGTTTGGGCGTGGATCAGAAAACCAGTCAGTATGTGGTGTGACCTCCATTTGTTTAATGCAGCGCAACACATCTCCTTCGCATAGAGTTGATCAGGCTGTTGATTGTGGCCTATGGAATGTTGTCCCACTCCTCTTCAATGGCTGTGTAAAGTTGCTGGATATTGACAGGAACTGTAACACGCTGTTGTACACATCGACCCAGAGCATCCCACACATGCTCAATGGGTGACATGTCTGGTGAGTGTGCAGGCCATGGAAGAGCTGGTACATTTTCAGCTCACAGGAATTGTGTAAATATCCTTGCGACATAAGGCCGTGCATTATCATGCTGAAACATGAAGTGATGGCAGCAGATGAATAGCGAGACAATGGGCCTCAGGATCTGATCACAGTATCTCTGTGCATTCAAATTGCCATCGATAAAATGCAATTGTGCTCGTTGTCCATAGCTTATGCCTGCCCATACCATAACACCACTGCCACCATAGGGCACTCTGTTTACAACGTTGACATCCCCAAACCGGTCGCCCACATGACGCCATACACGTGGTCTGGTTGGATGTACTGACAAATTCTCTAAAACAACGTTGGAGGCAGCTTATGATAGAGAATTTAACATTCAGTTCTCTGGCAACAGCTCTGGAGGACATTCCTGCAGTCAGCATGACAATTGCACGCTCTCTCAAAACTTGAGACATCTGTGGCATTGTGTTGTGTGAAAAAATACTGAACAAAAATACAAACGCAACATATAAAGTGTTGGTCCCATGTTTCATGAGCTGAAATAAAATATCCCAGAAATTGTCCAGACCCACAAAAATCTAATTTCTCTTACATTTTGTGCACAAATTTGTTTACATCCCTGTTAGTGAGCATTTCTCTTTTGCCAAGATAATCCATCCTCCTGACAGGTGTGGCATATCAAGTAGCTGATTAAACAGCATGATCCGTACACAGGTGCACCTTGTGCTGGGGACAATAAAAGGCCACTTTAAAATGTGCAGTTTTGTCACACAACGTCACATACGTCTCAAGTTTTGAGGGAGTGGCAATTGGCATGCTGACTGCAGGAATGCCTACCCAGTCATGTGAAATCAATAGATTAGGACCTAATTTATTCATTTCAATTGACTGATTTCCTTATTTGAACTGTAACTCAGTAAAATCGGTGCAATTGATGCATGTTGCATTTATATTTTTGTTCATAACAGGAGATACAGTATATGACTGCCAACATCTAACCGTTTCTCTGCTATCAGTATGTCTGAATCTGTATATGAACTAGTGTTTTTTTGAGAATGTGTGGGCATGTGTGTGCATGTGTGTGCGTGTACAAGTAAAAGCATGCGTGTTTGAGGTCCACGGTTCATTCGTGCAGTTTGGCTTGTAACAATTGCCCCATCTCTGTCCGAGAGCAGACTAACACTCTTTGCATGTCAAATTGTCAGCTTCCTGCGGTGTGGCCATTGAGTGTGAACCAGGGTCTCACGCGCTGCGCTTGTAAGGATTCTTCTCTCCCTGACAGGCTGACTGGACAGGCCAACAAAGGCCTCACACCTCCTCCTCCCAGACCCCTGAGAAACCAAAATATCTCTGTTAGCTCCATCAGCCCCTCAGCCCTGTTTTCCCAAGCCCTCTCTCTAGTCTCACTCCAGTGAGAGCTCCCCTTCTGCCCTCCTCTCTGCTCAGTCAGCACAGGCAAGCCTGTCACAGGTAGACAGCCAAACCACCACACTCAGATAGCTTTGACATGTTGCTGGCTTTTTTTAGGGCATTGAAGAGATCTGCACTCCCCTCACTCGAACACAGTACATGCACAGAACCTACAGAATCATAACCGGAAACAATTCTCTCTAATCCTCTTCTACTGTGCATCAGAATTAGAAACACTCATGTAATGAGGTCGTTGTCATACACGCCCAGACTACAGTAGTGTCAGGCTAGTGTCATGTCGAAATTCTCCTTCATTAACACATACTATCTATGTCCATTGCAGCCCTGTGGTCTGACCAGATTGACCCACCAACTCTGAAGACATGCAAGGTGGAGGACGACCTCAGATGGTCAAGTAAGAGAGATATTATATCTACTCTACCTGGGGCCCCTATCCCAAACTGCTCTACGTCGCCTTACTTCTCACTTGTGCTTTCTCTCTATTGTTGTCGCTCGTTTTTTTTTGTTTTGTTCTCTTTCTTTCGGCCTCTCTCAGTCACACACCCTCGCACAGCGGTAGGAAGTGAACAAGTATCCTGCTCTACTTATATGACCCCGGTTTTAGAGTCATATCTCTGTACAGGCCTATATGGGAAAGAGGTTTGCTTGTGTTGTTTGTTTGTTTCTGAGGCTTAATCATAACATGCCAGGCCCAATCACTGAGCAGTACGAGAGGCGTGGTGAGCAATAAGAGATGGCCATAATTACTAGTCTGAGAAAACAGGCATGAAATGTACAGAGAGGGGATGATTGAGGAGGCTTGGGCTACATACACAACATTACCCTAGCCAATTCACACTATCCAACATCTTCAGGAGTAGCTGAGAACAACAATTAAGACACTCTGCTTCATATCAATAGTCAGTCAATCATCTCTTTGACAAGGTGGAATTAATATAGAGATAATGGAAGAGCTGGGACGAAGGATATGCAATGGGCGTTCCACTCGTTGTGACATTTTGGGGAATGCGTTTTGGTTTGCCTTCAGAGCTCTGGATCCCAGAACATTCCAAAACACCCCCTTCCTCCCTCCCTCCCTGGTGTTTTGGCACTCTTCTTCTCCTGCCCCACAGCCACCCACCCGTTCTCTTCCCAGAAACCACCGAAGCACACTGCACCAGACCTGCTGAGTCATCTGCTTACACACCATTCAATGTTACTCCTTGATGATCCTCATACTAAGCCCCTTCTGTATGACTCATCAATTAGGCTTGTTGGAAAATCATGGTTTTCAAAAGGTTTGATAAGAGAAAGCCCCCGTTGTAAAACAGACTTTAGATGTGATTTCCAAACACAATGCAGCAGTTTCATCATTTTTCAATGACTAGAAGATGGAATGTACGCAGAGATGGAATGTATAGATTGACATATTTACTTTTGACACTACGCGAGCGAGACATTCCCTTGACAGATATTCACTTCAGAACAAAATACTCACTAGGGTGTGAAAAGTGGAATTGCCGTTTGATGGGGACTAACGGTAGTGGGGAGAAGTCCTCATGTCTAATCATGAACTTCATATCCAATTACAGAGAGACAGATTTTTAAACTATTACAATCAATAATAATATTGAAGAGTGCACATGCCACCTGGCCAGAACTCATTGGCCAGCAGCATACCACTCTGCATTCAACTGCTGGCTTGCTTCTGAAGCTACGCAGGTTTGGTCCTGGATGGGAGAGCAGATGCTGCTGGAAGTGGTGTTGGAGGGTCAGTAGGAGGCACCTTTTCCTCTGGTCTAAAAAAATGCCTCAGGGCGGAGATTGGGGACATTGCCCTGTGTAGGGTGCTGTCTTTCAGATGGGATGTTAAATGGGTGTCCTGACTCTCTGTGGTCACTAAAGATCCCATGGCACTTATCGTAAGAGTAAGGGTGGTAACCCTGGTGTCCTGGCTAAATTCCCAATGGTCACCTCATCATCCCCAGCTTACAATTGGCTCATTCCTCTCCGCTGTAACTATTCCCCAGGTTGTTGCTGAAAATGACAATGTGTTCTCAGTCAATTTACCTGGTCAAATAAGGAAACAACAGTTGATTTAGTTAACAAACTCATAAATCACATCTGGTTCATTGATGCATTAGGAACATCTTGGTGTTGTATCATCACAAACTCCCTAATGCCTCAATCGTGTTGCTAGTGATAGGTAGAGCCATGCAAAACCTGCTGGGCTCACATGCTACAGTGACTGCAATGGAGAGGGCTTTGGGGTTGTTGACCGTGTTGTTCTAGTTCAGAAGAGCCACGGTAAGAGGTGAAGGCTATTTGCATCAGATGCGAAGCTCCAACCCCAAGGCCTGAGCGCTTAAACAAACATCTAAGGATCATTTGTGTTCATTTGTGTCTCCAATTCTTTGGCATGTGGACCAACATTATTTCCCTGGCAATGTATTTCTTGGCCAAACTTTCGTAACATAACTTTTCATTCTCACAACTCATCAACAAAAAATCTAATCTACCCTTAAATCAGTGATGGTCTGGGAAGCATGGGACAGTCACTCCTCTCTGGCTGCGGTCTGAGGGAAGGAGATGAAAGGAGAAGAGATCTCTCTCTCCATCTCTCTCTCTCTGGGCCAGTCTGGTCTGAGGTTTTCTCCCCCTTTCCCACCCCTCCACTTATTTGCCTGAGACACCATTCCCTGGACGCTGCTCGTCACAGTTTGCATTCAGCCTGAGTAAACATTTCACAGGTGAGGGCCTGGATTTGCATCCCCCCCCCCACACACACACACATACACACACCTCACTGGCGAACTCAGCTCGCCCTTATGTTAACAACCAAAATCAGTTTCTCCCCTAAGCAAATGAGGCAAACCTCCCTCCATATCTGGGTTACACGCTTGACTGTGGACTAGTGGACCTCAGAGAGCAAGCGAGAGAGACAGAGAGAAAGAGATTTCCCCCGCTCCTGCGGTGTGGCAGAACTCAATATGGGAACGTGCACACAAGCAAGGGAGCGAGAGAGAGAGAGAGAGGAGAGTGAAGGAGAAAAAGGAGCGCGCTAGAACAATGTGTTCTCTATTAAAAAAAACTTGATTCCCAGCCGCCACCCCTTTTAGAGTGGGAACATCACAGGCGGCGGGCCGCACCAGCCAGCCCTCTGGGGTCCATCCCCTCTCCTGTCCCTGCAATTTAGTCAACACGTTTCAGCTGAGCCTAATGGAGATCATGTGTTGGGTGGGCCGCTGCTACCAGCAAGGCCGCATCAGGACCAAAGATCCAACACTCCTCCTCCCCTGTACCCACAGCCCCGCTGTTACCACAGCCCCAGAGCCCCGGAGCCGCAGAGCCTCAGCCTATAATTAGCTGGCAGAGAGATGAGGAGGGGGCTGTGTGTGTAGATCAGGGTAGCTAACAGAAGATTGCAAAACTGTGGTTCTGTGTGTGAGTAGAGAGTTGCTGATCTACCCGTCTCCTCTAGAGGGAGCAGCTGAGCTGCTGAGAGGTAAACCCGTGGTGGTGACTGGCTGGCCCACCGCCAAGGTTGTGATGGGACACAACCCCATTAAGGTGTTGTGATAAGTGTCCAGTTGAGTTTCCCCTGACAAAATACAGGAGCCTCTCCCCGCCGCAATTTAGTCAACACGTTTCCACTGGCGACAATTAAATAGAGATCATGTGTGGGGTGGGCCGCCAGAGCCATCAAGTCCCCGTGCCACAGATACAGGCTCCACCCTGAAGCCTATATTTATCAGGGAGACAGAGATGGAGAGAGACAGAGAGAGAGAGAGAGAGAGAAAGGGAGCTTTTTGGGAGTCCGGTAGGAATTAGTGGGCCGACTCCACTTATACTGAATCAACAGCAGCTGAAGGTTTGGATTTTCTTTGCGTGAAATCAGATACGGGGCCCGACTCTGGTGCCTGGTAGACTCTGGAAAAAGAAACAACACCCCCAACCCTCCTCACTAACCCCCCTTCATCCGAAAAGGAAGAGATTTTCAACTGCAGAAAATAAATGTGTTCTTGAGAAAAGAAAGCAGGAGCCGTGGAAATTGCAAAGGAACATATTTTTTTGTTGCTGAAAACGGACCCAATTCTCCAGACGTAGGGGAAAGACATTTCAACAAGACTATGGCACGCAAGTTCAGCATCTTCCCCCCTCGGGGCTGTGGCGTGCAAGCGCTTGCTGTTTCACAAATACAGCCTGTCTTTTCTCTGCCATCCAAATCCACATTTTATACTAGAGTCATGTGGGAACACTGAGCCCGTCCAAACCAAATCCAGTGGAATTAGACAAACAAATGAGTAGGTTCAGACGGGGGGGGCAGGTGCAAGGAACCATGTCACACCTGTTGACAATCACAATGTAGGTTGAGCACTCCCAAGCCACAGCAAAAGACAAGGAAGTCAATCAAATTCCAGAGCATACATGCATACCTGCATGTCCACCTTACCCAATAACTAACTATTCATCAGTACACATATGCCATTCTTTCCTATGTACTAGAAAATCACCCATGCTACAGGCCACAAAAAGTTCTACTGACAAGATCAGCATCCAGCCCATTACCCTATGTACATCTAGATTAAAACATACACCGATTCTACAATACATTAGGAACACCTTTTGCCCTCAGAACAGCCTCAATTCGTCGGGGCATGGACTCTACAAGGTGTTGAAAGCGTTCCACCGGGATGCTGGCCCATGTTGTCTCCAATGCTTCCCACAGTTGTGTCAAGTTGGCTGGATGTCCTTTGGGTGGTGGACCATTCTTGATACACACGGGAAACTGTTGAGCGTATAAAACCTAGCAGCATTACAGTTCTCGACACACTTAAACGGGTGCTTAAATCTTAAAAGGTACTTAAATCTTTTGTCTTGCCCATTCACCCTCTGAATGGCACACACACACAATCCATGTCTCAATTGCCTCAAGACTTAAAATTCCTTATTTAACATCTTCATCTACACTGATTGAAGTGGATTTAACAAGTGACATCAATAAGGTATCATGGATTCACCTGTTCAGACTATGTCATGGAAATAGTAGGTGTTCTTAATGTTTTATACATCAATACACTGTGGGCAACAGCATATAGGGAAGGAACGGGATGATTTACATTGCAGTAGGATAGCAAGAGGGGGAGACCTACCAATGATGACACAGGTGAGCATTGGCAAAACCAAAATCCATAATAAAGTCAAATGCCATAATAAGTCTCAGATATAGGCCTATGCTGCATATTTAATGTCATACAACATATATTTCTTATTCCAAAAACCATGGCTTCAGTTACAAGAAAACCGTGAGACGTGACCTAAGAGATGAGTGACAGTTGTCAGGTGTTCTATGGCTCGTTGGCCTACTTTCTCAGAGGTGATTGACTGCCGCACCCTGAGCAAACCTTCATTCCTGATTGCCTGCCAAAAAGAAGTGAAACTGATCGAGTAGAGAGTTAAGGTTTAATGTCACGTGCACAAGTACAGTGAAATGCCTTTCTTGCAAACTCAATGTAGTATTGAAAATAACCTAGCGTAGAACAGAAACCACACAATAAATACAAATTGAAGAACAGGGGAAAGTAAGAAGTTATATACAGGATAAACAGATCAGTAGCAGCGTAAACGAAGGTTGTGTGTGTGTGTGTGTGTGTGTGTGTGTGTGTGTGTGTGTGTGTGTGTGTGTGTGTGTGTGTGTGTGTGTGTGTGTGTGTGTGTGTGTGGTCAGTATAAATGTGTGTGCATGTCATGTGCGTGTTGGAGTGTCAGTGTGCGTGAGTGGGTCGAGTCCTGAGAGTGTGCATAGAGACAGTCAAAACCCAACTAAAATACAAGGGTAGTCCGTTTAACAGAGATATTAAAAGTCAGTTTATTGGTTTACAGAAGCCTACATCACACGGAATGAAGAAGAAAAATCACTGTTGTCAATATTGGTAATTGTAAGTGGAGCCTTTATGGGTTCTCTACCCGACTGATCCAACAGGTAGGCTCGCTGAAGGCCTAGGTGCATACATTCAATGCATGGTGTGTGTATCTGTCCCTGTATGTACCTATCAAACCCAGATACTACAGTACAGTAGGTGGCAGCATGCTGTAGCCAAAACAGCCAGCTACCAGATCAATGGTAGAGAGAGACACACAAACACACGAATGAACTGGCTGACCCTGTATATAGTATGCTTACTTACTTTCTCCTGTTCTTATTTGTATTTCTTGTGTGTTTTTGTTCTCTTGTTATTTTTAGTATTACATTCTTATTGATTAGTGCATTGTTGGGGTCAGAGCAAGAAAGGCATTTCACTGTACGTGACATTAAAACTTGAAACACACACATTTGGAAAGAACTGACAAATCAGCCTAACCCTGCAGTCATGCATGTTTTTTGGGGGGGGCGGTATGGTGTTGTGTTTAAGGAAATATGCTGGTGACAGGAGCTGCCCCAAATCCCAGCGAGAAAAACTGCAGAGTCAAACCCTTGAGCAAGATCAGTTGAATAAATTAGGGAATGTTTGGCTGTGAAATTTAAGTCAAAACAGCTGGCTTTTGTGTGCTGTGTTACCTATGTGACTACACTTCAGGATAGTTTAGCACTGACAAGAATGTGACATTGAGACGGCTTGCATTACTTTTACAAAATACACAAATACATAGAAATCTCTCCCTCTCCCTCCCTCTGTTTGTCTGAATGGGATGGTTACCTCTTTAGTTTCCTGTTCTCTCTCATCAGTTTGATGTACGGTATGTAGAGTTACACAACAGCACACGCTGCACAACAAGCTGTCAGTGTTTACTCAAAGCACCACTCTGCTCTGACAATACCTCTTTTCATTCCTCCAAACAACAGAGAACGCTGTTCCTGTACATTACTCTAGTTCAGTTCAGTTCTGTAGGAGGGCTATGTTAAAGGCTGAGAGGACACTCATAACTTCATCTGGTTCACAGAGCTGTGTGGTGATGTGCTGTCACAGCTTGATGTCTCAGATGTCTCAGGCCCCACACTGTCAGTTGGGGATGTGGTACTTCACTACAGCTTCCTGTCAAAGGAAGGAACTCTGTCCCTATCTCACTTTGACTCTGAAACATTTCCATGAATTCGATCTATGTGCGCCAGGAGTTTCTAAACCAAATCTGTCTTTTCTTTCTCCCTCGCTCAGGTCCCACCGCTGACCTCTTCCCCCAGAGGACCACCTTCCCTTCTCTGTCCCCGCTGACCGACCCCCGTTTCTCAGACCCACGTATGCACTACCCAGGGGCCTTCACCTACTCAGCCAACCCCTCCAGCACGGGCATCGGAGGCCTCAGTGTGACAGGCATGTCCGCCTCCTCCCGCTACCACACCTACCTGCCCCCGCCCTACCCTGGAAACCAGAACCAGGGCAGCCACTTCCAGTCCAACTCCTCCCCCTACCACCTGTACTATGGCACCGGGTCCGGCTCCTACCAGTTCTCCATGGTGGGCCCGGCCGGGACCGGGGGTGAGCGTTCCCCCACCCGCCTGCTGCCTTGCTCTGGAGTCTCAGCCTCTGGAGGGGGCAACAGCCTGATGAACCAGGGCCTGAACAACCAGAGCGAGGGGGTGGAGGCAGACGGCAGCCACAGCAACTCCCCCACGGCCATGAGCGGCACTGGACGCATGGACGAGTCTGTCTGGAGGCCTTATTGACTGTCAGACAGCTAGAGGAAATGCAGGAGAGAGAAGAGAGAAAGAGCAAAAGTAAAGAAGATGAACGAACAAAAAAAGATGAATCCTCCCCCAAAAATAAATGCTGCATGTTTGTATTTTATTTCTCGCGCACTCGCTTCGTACCCTTTTCCTAGTTGACCAAAGACATTCACTGTCTGTCAGGATGCCATGGCCAGAGGTGGCCTTTATGCAAGCCATGGATATATCCTGCACTGTGACAGGGACTACTCTCTGAGGCTCTGAAACCATACAAATCTCATGCTTTTCAATTGATGAGTAAGACATGCAAAATAACTGTAAATAGATGTTATGGTGTTACAACAAAAAGCCATAGTAATATATCAGGATCTTTTGAAAAACAGGTACATGCATACCAAAGACTATGAAAGGCAAAACCTTCATAGCCATTCACTCTATGTAGCTGATGAACTGAAAAAATGCTAGTGCTATTGTGGTTAACTAGCCAACACGACCAAAACGATCCTTTTCCCTCAGATGACAGTACCTTTCTTGGCATTACAAGCTAAGCATCCAGACCAGTGACTGTACTGCCTCAACGGCCTTTCACTGTCAGGTGATAACAGAGGTCAAATATGATGTTTGCTTCACGAGTGTCTCAGAACCTGCCCTAGATGGCTTGTGGCTGTATTGCTAATGTAACATAACAGTTGATTCTGAAGCTTTTATTTGGTGTGAGGTTTGGAGGTTCACCCTTCAGTCCATGAAACATCATTAAAAGCAATACATGGTCTCAAAGTAATTCTGCATTGCTTGACAATTTAATGTACTATTTGTACTGATGTCCGAGTGAAGCTCCCCTGTAAAGTTGTTAATGTATTGATAATCTATGCAGTAGAATAGCTGATATTTTGAAGACTGTACAGGACATTAGCAGATTTCTTTTTTTTAAGCAGGAATTTTATGGATTCCTTTTGTTTTAGTTTGTTGGACTGTTTTCTTTATTTTTACTTATGATATATACACTGAGTGTACAAAACATTAAGAACACCTGCTCTTTCCATGACATAGACTGACCAGGTGAATCCAGGTGAAAGCTATTATCCCTTATTGATGTCACATATTCATTTCAATCAGTGTAGATGATGGGGAGGAGACAGGTTTAATAAGGATTTTGAGACATGGATTGTGTATGTGTGCCATTCAGAGGGTGAATTGGCAAGACAAAATATGAAAGTGCCTTTGAATGGAGTATGGTAGTAGGCTTATCGGTTTGTGTCAAGAACTGCAACGTTGCTGGGTTTTTCACGCTCAACAGTTTCCAGTGTGTATCAAGAATGGTCCACCACCCAAAGGACATCCAGCCAACTTCACAAAACTGTGGGAAGCATTGGTGCCAAAATGGGCCAGAATCCCTGTGGAACGCTCTCAACACCTTGTAGAGTCCATGGCCCGACAAATTGAGGCTCAATATTAGGAAGGTGTTGTTAATGTTTTGTACACTCAGTGCTTTTTTTTTCATTCTGTATGCAAACTGTTTTAGTATAGTATGTTTGAACTGGATAAAACAGTTTACTTTTTTATATTTATTTGAGCCAAATTTAAGGAAATGTTCACTTATGCCCAAAATCATTTAGCATTCTCTCCAACTTCTCTTTTTATATAACTATTTTGTTCATTTGTTGTTTAATATAAAAATTTGAATCTGTGTAATATATTGCTCCTAAATTATGAAAAAAATACACTTCTATTGTTATTATTTTGTATTCCAATGTAGCGTAGATGCACTAAAAACTTTCATGATATTCCACCATCAGAACCACAGATCTCAGCATTCATTTCACCAATCACATTACTTATCAAGATTAAAGATCCCCCCCCCAGCCTCCTTGAGGCCCCAAAGTCATCGCACTGTTCTAAACATTCAATTATCATAATAAACTCTTACGTACACAGATGTTCCTTTCAGAGAGAAAAAAATGGTTAAATACCTAAGACACACAGTTGTCAATCCAACCCACATTATGTGGCTATGCAGATCTTGTTTCTTTGTATATCAGACAAAGATACTAACCTGCATGAAGAACGACTGAAACCTCAGACTTTAATTGGCTTCATCTCAAACCATTTTGGCATGTCTGAATAAACTGACTCACAAAACATTAGAGATGAAGTAAGCTCATTTTCAAATGCACACACACACACACACACACACACACACACACACACACACACACACACACACATATGAGAACAAGCTTCTGATATCCTTACTAGAATCACAGTAGATTGAGCAGTGACAGAGGTAAAGGTACAGGTCTGCACATTCTCAAGGGCCTTTCCCCATGCTGTCGCAGCCATGATCCCTGTACCCCAGGGGGACACCTAGAGTAGGGATGAAGATAAGGGAGGTCAAAGTGGGATCCTCTTACCAACAACATGGGCAATCCTAACAAAAAAACAAGCCCCTTTGTTCTTCATGAGCTGTGAGTCCTTTGAAGCCTTTATAAACAGGATCTCTCTCCATCCTATTGTAATTTACTGCTCATTAGTGCCAGCAGCTCAGGGCTCTGCCCAGGATTAAGATGTTGTCAGGACAGAGCATCTTTGTATGAGCTGTGTTAAAGCCACTTAATTAAGTCATGGTGACAGGTGTCTCATGTTACAAACTGGCAGAGTTTTTTTTTTTTTGTGATAATGAGGAGGATGAGACTTGTTGGGGCTTCTTGGGAGCCCATTTTCTACCATTTAGGGATGGTTAATCACATACAGTATCTACTTCCCTATGCCTTATTCTTGTTCAAGACCATCAATAATATCAATATTCATTCCTATCTCCTGGTGAGTGGAGGGAAAACATTGCATGTCCTAGACTGTGTTCCTACTCATCCCTTTGGGTTTGAAGGCCTAACTTTAGATTGGGCAAAATTCATGCAGCTATGAGAAACCAAAGATGTACCTGATATGATGTGGTTATATCAAAACCAAAGAAATGCCTGTAATATTGTTCCATTGCAAGTTTGGATCTGTTGTTTTACACAAATTGTTTGTGGTAACTTTTGTAAAGCCTTGGTTGGTTTCCAAGATCTGTCGAAAACATGTCCACAACTCTTATGAAAGAGGTTGTGTGTATATCATATGACATTTGCAAAACAGGGGGAGGCCAAATGATACAATTTAATTGTATTTTATTTTCTGTTGGATCTTTTGATGTTTATTTTAAAGAAGCTCCTCTTCATTTTGTTATACCATAATGTTAATTCATTTTGCTCTCTTTCCTTTTTCTTAATGCTCAAAGCATGTATGTCTGAAGCTGATATGTTAATTTAATTTTCATCCATGTAATATCTTTAAAGACTGTATTAAGTGCTTGTAAAGTGTGCGGATAATGTAGTTTTTAACAATTTTCATTAAAAAAAACATCAATTTCAGCTTTTTCCCGTGATCGTTGTTTTTATTCTAATTATAATATAGCCTAGTGGTTAGAGCGTTGGACTAGTAACCGGAAGGTTGCAAGTTCAAATCCCCGAGCTGACAAGGTACAAATCTGTCGCTCTGCCACTGAACAGGCAGTTAACCCACTGTTCCTAGGCCGTCATAGAAAATAAGAATTTGTTCTTAACTGACTTGCCTAGTAAAATAAAGGTAAAATAAAAAAGGAGAAAAGTTATGTCAACACAAATTATAACACAATAGCACAATAGAACCATTGAGTAATACTGGAGGGGTCTCAAATATTTACGACCAAATTCTTCAACATGATTAGCTTCACTGCAAAGACATTCCACTGGATAATACTTCTTCAATTCTGACATTCAATATTCAAAAGTCTGGATTGTAAATACCTCTATGGTTAGCAAAGGGAAGGTGTTGAAAGTGAACACGGTAACACGTTGGCAAAGGTTATAATTCAACCCCTAGAAATACAAACAGGATCACCTCAGAAGACTAATGGGTACAAAGCAGGAAAACATCTAAAAGTTTAATCAAACTCAATGCATTCTAATTCATGACTTTCTGGCAAATTATGTTCTCATCCAATGCACTCTTAGGCTTAGACCCAGAAATACAAAACCCTTCTCTCTGTGTTGTCATCTCATCATCTCAATGGTGGTGCATTACCCAAGCCTACCCTCTTAATTATCCCCCAGTCTACCATCAGTACGCCTCTCATTGGCAAATTACCCACACTCCTCAGTGCCTCACAAACGCCGCAGCTGTCAACACGGCAGTACCCAGGGCGTAAATAAAGCACGTCCCAGGAATCTGACACCACCCTGGCAATCTCAGCACAGTGCACCTTGGCAAGTTGTCACTTGTTAAAAAACAAAAGAGTCAAAGTTAGGAATGTCGGTGTTCTTTTCCACTGTAAGGTTGGGTGTTAATTTATGCAGTGCTGATGGCATCTATTTGGGCCATTTGATGTCTGCCCACAGGATTAAACACACTCTCTCGTAGGGTGGTCTGATATCAGTTCTGTGGTTAACCTGAAATACAATGCCCACAATCTCTAACTCTTAAACTAGTTCTACCTTTTGAGATGCCATGAAAAGATCCGCTGCTTCCTTCACTCCCTTGTTTCTTTCTCCCTCCCTGGTATGCTGCTTCCTTCACTCCCTTGTTTCTTTCTCCCTCCCTGGTATGCTGCTTCCTTCACTCACTTGTTTCTTCCTCCCTCCCTGGTATGCTGCTTCCTTCACTCCCTTGTTTCTTCCTCCCTCCCTGGTATGCTGCTTCCTTCACTCCCTTGTTTCTTTCTCCCTCCCTGGTATGCTGCTTCCTTCACTCCCTTGTTTCTTTCTCCCTCCCTGGTATGCTGCTTCCTTCACTCCCTTGTTTCTTTCTCCCTCCCTGGTATGCTGCTTCCTTCACTCCCTTGTTTCTTTCTCCCTCCCTGGTATGCTGCTTCCTTCACTCCCTTGTTTCTTTCTCCCTCCCTGGTATGCTGCTTCCTTCACTCCCTTGTTTCTTTCTCCCTCCCTGGTATGCTGCTTCCTTCACTCCCTTGTTTCTTTCTCCCTCCCTGGTATGCTGCTTCCTTCACTCCCTTGTTTCTTTCTCCCTCCCTGGTATGCTGCTTCCTTCACTCCCTTGTTTCTTTCTCCCTCCCTGGTATGCTGCTTCCTTCACTCCCTTGTTTCTTTCTCCCTCCCTGGTATGCTGCTTCCTTCACTCCCTTGTTTCTTTCTCCCTCCCTGGTATGCTGCTTCCTTCACTCCCTTGTTTCTTTCTCCCTCCCTGGTATGCTGCTTCCTTCACTCCCTTGTTTCTTTCTCCCTCCCTGGTATGCTGCTTCCTTCACTCCCTTGTTTCTTTCTCCCTCCCTGGTATGCTGCTTCCTTCACTCCCTTGTTTCTTTCTCCCTCCCTGGTATGCTGCTTCCTTCACTCCCTTGTTTCTTTCTCCCTCCCTGGTATGCTGCTTCCTTCACTCCCTTGTTTCTTTCTCCCTCCCTGGTATGCTGCTTCCTTCACTCCCTTGTTTCTTTCTCCCTCCCTGGTATGCTGCTTCCTTCACTCCCTTGTTTCTTTCTCCCTCCCTGGTATGCTGCTTCCTTCACTCCCTTGTTTCTTCCTCCCTCCCTGGTATGCTGCTTCCTTCACTCCCTTGTTTCTTCCTCCCTCCCTGGTATGCTGCTTCCTTCACTCCCTTGTTTCTTTCTCCCTCCCTGGTATGCTGCTTCCTTCACTCCATTGTTTCTTTCTCCCTCCCTGGTATGCTGCTTCCTTCACTCCCTTGTTTCTTTCTCCCTCCCTGGTATGCTGCTTCCTTCACTCCCTTGTTTCTTTCTCCCTCCCTGGTATGCTGCTTCCTTCACTCCCTTGTTTCTTTCTCCCTCCCTGGTATGCTGCTTCCTTCACTCCCTTGTTTCTTTCTCCCTCCCTGGTATGCTGCTTCCTTCACTCCCTTGTTTCTTTCTCCCTCCCTGGTATGCTGCTTCCTTCACTCCCTTGTTTCTTTCTCCCTCCCTGGTATGCTGCTTCCTTCACTCCCTTGTTTCTTTCTCCCTCCCTGGTATGCTGCTTCCTTCACTCCCTTGTTTCTTTCTCCCTCCCTGGTATGCTGCTTCCTTCACTCCCTTGTTTCTTTCTCCCTCCCTGGTATGCTGCTTCCTTCACTCCCTTGTTTCTTTCTCCCTCCCTGGTATGCTGCTTCCTTCACTCCCTTGTTTCTTTCTCCCTCCCTGGTATGCTGCTTCCTTCACTCCCTTGTTTCTTTCTCCCTCCCTGGTATGCTGCTTCCTTCACTCCCTTGTTTCTTTCTCCCTCCCTGGTATGCTGCTTCTTTCACTCCCTTGTTTCTTTCTCCCTCCCTGGTATGCTGCTTCCTTCGCTCCCTTGTTTCTTTCTCCCTCCCTGGTATGCTGCTTCCTTCACTCCCTTGTTTCTTTCTCCCTCCCTGGTATGCTGCTTCCTTCACTCCCTTGTTTCTTCCTCCCTCCCTGGTATGCTGCTTCTTTCACTCCCTTGTTTCTTTCTCCCTCCCTGGTATGCTGCATCCTTCACTCCCTTGTTTCTTTCTCCCTCCCTGGTATGCTGCTTCCTTCACTCCCTTGTTTCTTCCTCCCTCCCTGGTATGCTGCTTCCTTCACTCCCTTGTTTCTTTCTCCCTCCCTGGTATGCTGCTTTCTCTCTCTTCCTTTTTACCTTTAAACTCTTTCTTCTCCTCCCAAGCTACTCTTTTCTCTCATCTCCTCTTTTATTCTCTCCTTTCTTTTCACTGTACAGATGTAGGAACTTAATTTGATCACCACGTTGAGGGAGAACTTTCCTGCTATGCGGGAAACTAAAAACTTGGTGTATTTGAGGTTTAAAAAGGCTTCTGAAGTTTGTAATTTCTAATTAGAAATTTCAGACTTGATTTTCCCTTTCAAAAAAATGATCAAACCCTACAAAAATATCCATTATTTACTCCCCATAATAATTAATATTTCCTGTTGCTGCAGGATCATTTTCCTGCTGTAGCAGACTGGCTCAAATTAAGATCCTACATCTGTATGGGTTTAGCTCTGTCAGGCCTTCTGTGGGCAACAAAGTCTCAGGATGCGCACACACAGGCTCCAGACACCACTGCATTCAATTAACTCAGAACACCCCCACCCACACACACACACAGAATCCCCGCTGACAGATCTCACACCGGTTAGATTCTCACACAGAATGAGTGGCGCTCCACTTCACAGTGTATGACTGATCTGTGCTGTCTCAAACACTCCCATCCACTTCCTTTAGTCTCATCACAAAGCCAGTGTCCCTCCACGCTGCTCCCCCACGGCTCAGGAAATACAAAGAGAAGATGGTAAGCTTTCAATTAGCTAGAGCTCTGGGGAATTTTACAGCTGTTTTCACACACTCTGTGAGCATGTGCTTCACATGTGAGGGCCAGAAGAACTCCCATCTGGCTTTGGCATTGTCATAGACATACGACGAGAAGAGTTCAGTGTTTTTAATGTTCCCTCTGTTCCCTCGTTGTTACCCTCTTCCTAAAACTGTAGCTCTCCATGAAGACGGGAAACACACTCAAAGTTGAATGGATGTGATAGAAGTCAGACGGCTTGATGAATGGTCTTACAGTATGAGGAGATTGGGAGATTTATTCTTCAGTGAGCAATCCCACAGATACATGGCAATCAAACATACTGGTACACAAACACCAAAATGCATGTGAGCAAACACACAACTCATCAGCTAGATGACAGTAATACAACATAAAACTTTGGATTACGGCATGTAACCCCGGTTCTCTGAAGGAGACATCTCACCATTGGACATGTCCTCTTTTGTGGGTCATTGGTTGAAGCCTTATTCAATCACACCTAACAGGCCAATCAGGCTCTGCATGTCTATATAACATCCTGCACTGCTCCAGTTTCCTCATTCTAAGAACCACCTCTTACACGAATTGTGCAAGAGGGTAAATCTTGTGAGATGTCTCCCTCATCTTCTTCACAGAACCGGGGTTAAATACCGTAACCCAAAGTTCTCATTCAGTCGACTAAGTTCGACATCTCACTATGGGACACTTGCAAAAATTCCCGATAGCCAATAGCTCGTTTCCTGAAAAGCCTGTTGTGGTACATAATAATGTACATAATCCATCCTACTCAGCTCCAGCGCCAAGGAGTGTGTGTACCAGGGAGGGCGCAGTAACGTCCAGGCAATAGAACCTCACAAAAGTGTGAGGGGAAGCCCAACTAGCGGCAGCACATATCTCCAAGACAGATGCCTCTGAACAGTGCCCTTGACGTGGCAATTCCTCTAGTGGAATGTGCCTGGACAACCAGGGGAGACTGCAAACCCCGACAACTGTACGCCTTGGCGATAGCCTCCAATGGGAGAGGCATTGTTTGAACCAGAGGCATTGTTTGAACCTGTTGTTTTGGCAAAGCAAAACAACTGTTGGTCACAACTCCAGAATGGCCTCGTCCTGTCCATGTAGATGTGGAGGGTGCGCATCGGACACAACGTGTTAATGCGTCGCTGCTCTGGAGAAAGGAACGGTGGTGGGTGGAGGAGAAAGAGGTCAGTGGCTTGACTACTATAAGTCTTGGGAATGACCTTAGGAATGAACGCAGCGTTAGGACAAATCATAACCTTGGAGTAGTCAGGGGCAAACTGAGTGCATGACGGATGAACCGAGAGCGCATGAAGGCCGCTAAACGCACTTGGTCGTACCCAAGGCGAGCAACAGGGCTGTCTTATAAGACAGAGTCTTAAGATCCACTGTCTCCAGGGGTTCAAAGTGATTGCCTGTAAGTGCATCCTGAACCAGTCCCAAGTCCCATGATGTGGCAAGTGGCTTGGAGACTGGACGGAGACGGCACGCTCCCTTCATAAAATGCCAAACCAGAGGGTGTGCCCCAATCGTCGTCTCACCTCGTCCTACATGGCAGGCTGAAATCGCCACCAAGTAGACCTTAACGACAAAGGCCTTGCCCTTGTCAAGCAATTCCTGTAGGAAGGAGAGAATGTCAGGGATGGAACACTGAAAGGAGACCAATTCGCGTCTCTCACACTGCCTCTCGAATACCCTTCACTTCAGGTCGTAAAGACCCCTTGTAGAAGGGGCTCTGGCGCTCTGAATTGTGGCAACTACGTTCGGAGGCAAGCCCACCGTACTCCGTTCGTGGACTGCCCCCCATCCCTTGTCACTACTTTACGCATGAAGGCTCTCACAGTAGGGCAGAAAGGCCTTATGGGTCTCTCCAGCATTGAAGTGCTGATAGACACTTTGCAGAGAGAAGCACGCGCCTGTGCCAGTGGAGAGACAGGTCCAAGCAGAGTGAGGTCACCTAATGCTCCTCATGAGGAGAAGACCAAGCAGAACTACCATACTCATGGAGGCCATGAGCCCAAGAAGACTCAGACACATCCAGTACATGACTGATGTTCCCAGGCAAACTCAGAGGCAGTGACGAAAAGCCGTCGCTCTCGCCACGTCGAAGGCATACCTTAGATATCACCTGTGTGCAGGATGAACTCTGATGTGGAAATAAGCATCCTTGAGGTCTGTGGTGAACCACTCATTTGGCAGAATTTAATCTAACAGCATGCGATGTGTTAGCATCAAAGCCCTGGGGGCTTCCTCTCTCAGAACCATTCAAACGGCTCTCTGAGGATTCAACCCGCTTGCCCTTGTGGAATTGTAGTCTGTACTCCTGGTCTACGGTGAGTAGGACTGCACACTCATGTCACTGCTCTCTGTGAGGAGCAAGGGAACCCGCCTGTCCTCTGGGGGGGTCTCGTCCCACAGGGGGCCTGCCAGGCCTGGTGGCCAAACAAGGACGGCGTCGAGAGGTTGATTGTTCAGAATGTTCCTATGCAAAACAATCATCCTCGGCCGTGGGCCTGGATGTGATGGAAACTCTTTATTTGAGAACTGAACTTGGGGAACAGTGGTGCTGACCCGCCCCAACGAGGGTTTATGGATCTTGAGGTGGGGGGCTTCCGTTGTACACCGCTGCCGTGTGTGACCTGTCGCAGGACTCCCGAGGAGACTGGCCTTTCTTTTCCTAGCCACCGTGCTTCTACAACTGCATTGCTTGCTGTTTGGGGTTTTAGGCTGGGTTTCTGTACAACACTTTGAGATATCAGCTGATGTAAGAAGGGCTATATGAATAAATGTGATATGATTTGGTGGGAAGGTCAGAGGAGCTCTGCCGGCTCCTTGAGCCGCCGCACCTTGTGCTAGGTGTGCCGCTTCTTCCCCTTCCCTCTAGATGGAAGGGATCTCTGCTGCTCGTTGCTTGGAGTGAGGCCTGTGCCCTGAGGCACCATGTTTCTGGTGAGCGGACGGAGTCTGTCCCTGGGTTGGAGCTGCCAGAGAAGGCTGCTGAGACTTCTTACGGATCCTCCAGTTCTGTGAAGGAGGCCTCATGGTGACAAACTGGGAGAACGTGGGCTTCTGGGGCTTTGTTTCTGTGGTATCAGGAAGCCCAGAGCCTCAATCTCCTATTTCTTAGACTCGAACCTGGTGGGATCAATCTTCCCCTTCTCAGACACCCTTGCGTTGTTCAACCAGAGGGCTCTCTGGTCGACGTTTGTGTGCGCCATGACCCTCCCAGAAGCCTCAGCGGTACACTTGAGGGTCCAGGTGGTATGGTCGGCAAGGTGACTTTGCTCAATTAGCTTCTCCTGGGTGATGGTGCGACCATTCGCCAGGGAGTTGCACAGCTCCTTAGCCTGCACCGCCATGTAGATGGACAGGAGGGCAGCTGCGTTCACGGAACACCCCGCCTGAGCTGCAGATCGGTAGATCCTCATACATAGACATGGTGAAGCAGTCATTGGGATGAGTGAGCTTGGGGGCAGAGGAAGTAGAGCTCAAAGCCTTCGGGTCGAAGTGCTCAGCCAGGGAAGGCTCCACAGAAGGCGGGCTGAGCCATCCCGATGATTCCATGCCGTGCCTTGAGTGGCTCCACCCAGGAAGACTGGTACACGTTGTCCGATGGATGTAGAATTTCTCTGAGAGGAGATTGTATCTATCCTAGTCTTCTTAGAAGTTGGGGAGGCGTGAGATTCTCAAAATCAAGTTGGGTGGCAGCATCTGATTGCCTCGAATAAGGGGAGGTCAGTTTTGACTCCTGCCCTACCTCTTCAGTCTGGCTGGGGAGCACAAACTGAGCAGAGAGGATCAATTATTCAAGAACGTACTCCATCTCCTGGTCAGAGAGGGCATTGCCTGATGCGGCAAGAGACTTGCAGTCGTCCTCACTTCCGGATTCGTTGGAATTAAGGTCCGCCCCCTGGGAAAGGGGAGGGTTCTCCAAAACAGCCTGAAGCACAGACAGAGGGGACGCCTGAGTAGCTTCTCCCTCCTCTGGGACTTCGCTGTCAGCAAAGTCGTCCTCGAGCAAGGATGAGGCCTGGGCAATACTTTCCATGTACTTCGCTCTAAGGACACCGGAGCCCATACGAGCACAATGCACACAATTTGTGTGGTCGACAAGAGCCTCCATAGCGTGTTCAACGCCGAGGCAAGTAGTACAGAGCAGATGGGAATCGGTACCGGACATGTGATGCCCACAATTGCCAGAGCAAGCTTTGCTAGGCTTGTGCTGCTTTTCTCCCCCTTCCCTGATAACTTGGCCGGTAAGCCTGTCGACATCTCGTTTCGCCCGGACAGACTAAAGCCAATCGAGTTACCAGGGGGCTAGCTAGCCACTCCATGCACTGCTACTACAACGGAAAGTCAGAAGAAACACAGGTTAATGTGCGCTTGAGCAAGGCAAGTAGAAACAGAAAACTTTATTTAACAGGGTGGTGGGAAACAAAATGCCGTATTTATACTTTCAGTGTAGTGAAAGTAGAGCCAACAGCGACGCTATCTTCACCTGAGTGATGATAGCCAGCTAGCCGAGCCACCGCTTGAGATACCAAGTGCCGACTCTGTGTGTAAACCAAGTATCTCGAAGTAGAACGGACGGCTGGGTTATCTTTCACACGGAAATGAAAAAGGCTTCAATGGTGTGGTAACACACTGAAGAAACAATACCGCTCGTGCTAGCCAAACACACCGAATGGGGGTTTCGCCCAGAGATTGCTAGCTAAAACACCAGTGGTGCTCAGGACACTCAAAAGTTCAGGTAGCTAACTCTGAGTGATGGGAACTGACAGAGAGCTAGAGACCCCGGGTAGAAGTAGCTAAAATGTGTGGGAACCTGATATTAGCAGGATGATAAAGCAGTGGAGCTAGCTAGCTAACAATGCCAATTGTGAGTTGGCCAGGCAAAAGGTGAACTGTAGCTGGCTAACGACAAAAAGCTCTGCTAACAAGCTAACTCAGGTAACTTCACTCTGTAAAGTGAAACTGAATTCCTGAAAATATAAAAATTTGCCACTCAACGCTCCATGGTGGGGTAGTAACCCACACCGAAAGGAACAGTTAAGTTTAGAGCTAGTTTTCAAAGAAAGCTGCTTAACAGGCTAGTAACCAAAGACACGTGAAGAACCAAAAAATTAGGAAACCAGAGCAGTGCGGGGTGTTATATAAACATATGGGGCGTACATCCACAAAGCTCTTATTGGACTGTTAGGTGTGATTGAATAAGGCTTCAACCAATGACCCGCAAAAGAAGGTGTGTCCGATATTGAGATGTCAAACCGAGTCAATTGAAAGAGAAAATACTATTTTTCAGTTAGAGAAGAAGAAAAGATGAGAAACGCTATTTATAAATACAAACTGGGAAGAAGTAAGTAAAAGGTTTTTTTTGGAAAGAGTGCATGATCGTAAAGCCATAATTTCTCATGACCACAGCGGCCCAGCGGTACCTGCATACGAAACCCATTAGAGCTTATTCTGGAGCTGCTGATCTCTCCTCCCAGAACTCGTGAGAAGAGGCAAGTGGGCTAAAATGGGTTTGATTTGGGTGCTTAGTATGACTGGGTCTATTTTCTAACTGGACTGGTGGTGGGAAAAGCGGCTGCTGTCCAAAATCACGGTTCCCACACATTGACCGAGAACGGGAAGAGCCAAGGGCTCTTGGTCTATCAGAGTAGTGATACAACCCCTCTCACACTGAGGAACATGATATATGAGAGAGAGAGAGAGAGAGAGAGAGAGAGAGAGAGAGAGAGAGAGAGAGAGATGCAGAAGAAGAATGGGTGAGAATCTCCCACTTAAAGTAGTTTCTCATACAATGTAACTCTACAGAGACAGTTCTCTGTTTCTCCAAACACCATGCAGTTCCCACAGCGGAAGAACTCTCCATGGAGCTAAACCTCTGTTACCACGGAGACCCATGAGGATCATTGGCGAAGGACCAACTCAGAAAATTATCTGACGAAATCACACTATCAGATGTAGATAAACGTAATGCCCCTGTGTGGAGAGACACAGTATCAGAGCTTAGTTTGAAACAAAATGGTTGGGAAAGCTTAGAAAATCTGCTCTCATCTTTGATCAGACTGTCCAGTTCTCATTGTATATGGTGCAGGTGAAGTGCTGTTGAATAATTGTTACAGTTGCATGCCCTTCTCAATTTGCTACTTTTATATTATCATCAACTGCCTACATGAATTTGAGTTGAGGATACATTTTTATTTATTTATAATAACTTCATGAGAAGCAGCGCTATTTTATAGACAAAAAGAGCTTCTCCCTTACTCCCCTGCAAGACCACTACAGCAGGACAGACGATCAGACCGCAAGTTCCTTAACTAAGACCATGCCTACTGGGCACACATGGTTGAATCAACATTGTTTCCACATTATTTCAATGAAATGATGTTGAACCAACGTGGAATAGATGTTGAATTGACGTCTGTGTCCAGTGGGTGGTCATGGGGTTTACTGACCAAGACCACAACATACACATTCTTAATTATGACCACTTAATGGGTTTGAGTTGTTCCTTGTGGGTTCCTTCATTACATAATGTCCACATAGCTTCATATTTTCATACCAAATTACCCTTCATTTGATTAGGCCACATTCATAGAGTAAAACAGAACATTTGAAATAGAGTGCAAAGCAACTCTTTCAGACCATTTCAGAACAACACTGATGCACTGTATTAGGTTCTTGAGTTAGATTCCTTATTTTGGATTCAACTTTATATATCTGTGCATCATCAGTGACCTACAGTAGGACAACTAATTAGAGGGAGAAAAAAAAAGGTTTCCCAGAAATGTCTTAAAAAAACATCCACACAGTTGAACTGTTTCCAATACAGTTCCCTGATAATCGATACACATTGTCCTCTTTCTCACACAGTAAACTCTGAATAACAATCGCATGTTCATGTGAAGAGCTAGTGCTTCCTTCATACAACATTAAATTACACACGCACACACTTCTAGCCTTTGCCAGGCTCTTCTCGGGCCTCCCTCCATTACCGTGGAATCTAGAGTTGAGTGGGGGGGGAGCGAGGCGAAAAGGGGAAACGGGGATCCCTGTGGACCAGGTCTCTGTTCACTTCCTGCATGAGAAGTGAACATGCTCACTCTCTAGTTCACATACACAATCTCTCGCTCTCTTTCTTTATCTCTATCGCTTTTTACATCTGTGTGCACAGGCAGTGAGTAAAATGATGATTGTTTTAGTCTGTTTTCAGTCACATGGGAAAACAAAGGCTTGTTAAAACTGGATATGCGAATCCTCCTTTCACTTTATGCTTCCCAGTGGAAGCTGCTATGGAGAGGCAATAACGACAGTGCCGTTTTCAATATAAAATGCCATACTGTACTTATGTTTTCTGTTTAGGGTGCGTAACCTCATGTTTTTCTCTGTAGATAATCTGCGGTCACACTTTATTTGGATAGTCCATCTGTTGATGCTCTACAGACAATTAGTAACATTTCAACTAACTATCTACTAACCCTAACCTTAAACCTTACCCTAGACCTAACCTTATTCTAAACCCAACCCTAACCCTAACCTTAAACCTTACCCTAGACCTAACCTTATTCTAAACCCAACCCTAACCCTAACCTTAAACCTTACCCTAGACCTAACCTTATTCTAAACCCAACCCTAACCATAACCTTAAACCTTACCCTAGACCTAACCTTATTCTAAACCCAACCCTAACCCTAACCTTAAACTTTACCCTAGACCTAACCTTATTCTAAACCCAACCCTAACCTTAAACCTTACCCTAGACCTAACCTTATTCTAAACCCAACCCTAACCATAACCTTAGCAAGCAGTTGCTAATCAACAAATATTTTGTTGATAGTATCTGTAGAGCATCTACAGATGGACTATCTGGTCTATCCAAATAAAGTGGGACCTTATCTGCTCCTTTGTAGATGTAGATAGATGCCACACAAGGGTGGTCTGCAGATCTATTGACCCGTGTCTTCTAATAACTGAGGACTGACACAGAGGGATCATTCCAAACCAATCCACAGCCTCTGATAAATCATCATCACTCTGCTCTTCTTCATCGTCACCACTGTGATCATCATCATCTAGCACGAGCACAATTAACATAATCGTCATCATCCTCATGAGCAGCAGTATCACACAAACATCCAGACAAGACTGGTAACTTTGAGCCTGAATCTCCAGGTGTGAATATCAGACACTGTTGTGTGGCCCTCCTATCCACAACAGTGTTTCTGCATTATAGAGTCCTATCTCATCATGTGGCCAGCACGTGACTGTGTTCCACCCCCCCTCGTCTGGCAGTTAAATCAAATCAAATGACATTTTATTTGTCACAAGCGCCGAATACAACAGGCCTTACCCTAAAATGCTTACTTACAAGCCCTTAACCAACAATGCAGTTCAAAATTACATAAAAATAACGAGGCTATATACAGGGGATACCGGTACTGAGTCAATGTGCTGGGGTACAGATTAGTCGAGGTAATTTGTAAAGTGACTATGCTTAGATAATAAACAGTGAGTAGCAGCAGTTTATCGCTGGGCTCAGAAACAGTTCCCATGGTTCCTCTGCAGTGACGTGGCGCATCCCCATTGTTTTGATCTCATCCTTAACGTGAGATCACATTACAACAACTCTTTTTTTGCAGCCGGGGAGTGAGATCTTCAGACACCAGACACCTTGACTGTCCTCCCTTTGATTTAGCCCATAAGGCAAAATGGAGACAGATGAAGGGAGGAAAAATACTTTTGAATAGCAACGTCTGTTCGAAAGTATTCATATTTAGGGTATAATTGCTTTTAAGTGCTGAGATAAAAAATAAAAATGTAAAAAAAGCTAAATGGGAGAGGCAACAAAGCCTGCTTGTGGGGGGGAGGTAAAATTGCGCATTTACATTCTGGGCTCAGTCATGAGGGGATTTTCCTGAGAGATGACAGTACGGAGGAAGATCAGAGCGAGAGAGCGCTAGAAAAGTGCTAATGTCCCCGACCAAGGTGGGCAATTACTGCTGATCCCAGACAAGTTTTCTGGCTCTAAAGTTCCCTTCAGATCAACTCACACATATTACACTCCTTCAGACACACTCATACTGACAGCCCACTGGATCAGGCACCACTATCACACTCCATAGACACACTCCACACTCCTCCTCACTGTTCAGCTCCAGGGGGCTCTGTGCTTTCACAGAGGCCCCTCTCTTCCAACCAGGGGCTTAGACAGAAGAGCCAGAGTGGATTTGGCCCCTGTAGTGTCCTGGCTAGGCTCCATACACACATTATGAAGTGCTGCTTTCTGTCTATACTCTACACTGGGCCAGATCTCACAGCAGGCATGGACAAGAGGAGAAGAAAAGCAGCCATGCATCCTGGTCAGAGTCATTATTGAGCATCCATCTCTCCCTGATCCTCTGTTCGAATAAGAAACACCATTGCCAAGACCAGATTCACATGATTAATGGGTTATATTTAAACTCCAATTTGCCACAGCTAGAATTATACAGAGGATACATTTCCAGACAGACTTTTAGCACAGGGAACACTGTATTGGTAAAGAGTAAGAGACAAAGTATCACAGTATCAAAAGGGAATATGTAAAAATATTTTCAACACCATCAACCCCCAAAAGTGCCATTCCATTTTTGTCCTGCAGCCATTCCATATTTTGCCAATGAGTGGCCCTGGACCTTTCGGGGGGGGTGCTGGGGGTTCTGGTGGCAGGCAAGGGTGGGGTGGGTGAAGGAGAACCAGCCGACTGCAGGCGATCTGCACACTTGGGTGACTTTACAGTCTGGGCCTCCATGGCAGCACTACCAGTCCTGTGTTTAAAGGCTGTTTTGGGCAGACCTTGGAACTAAGAGGTCTTCACGGATCCACCTGCACCAGAGTACTCAAGACCTGATCCGGGACCCGAATTCTAGATAATGTCACAGGTCTGGGTCTGATTTGATTGGGTACGTGTAATTTTAACCGACTTGTCCGGAAGGGCCCATACAGATCCAAATGCGACAGCTGCAGACGAGAGAGAGAGAAATGTGATAACTTATGCTGCTGCTCTTGCTTTCCACGAGAGTGGAGAATGGCGCGTGTAGCTTGTTGTTGGCCAGTCATAAGTCATCAAAGCGGTAATAGGCTACATTCATAGAGCCTCCGTGTGGGGCAAAAGTTAGGAGATATCTAATCAATGGGAGATTAAATTAAAATGACAGAATTAAAAGTTAAAAGAGAAGGATAGGCTATACCGACCAAGAGCCAACTGGGCTGCTACTTAATATTCTGAATGGAGTTGTTATTTGTAACTGTAGGATGAGAAAGTGCATGCACTGCAGTCTCAATTACACTGGCAAAACATTAGCAGTGAGTCACTGCGATGTCATTTCCGGGCCAGAGTATATGCTGGCTTGACTGCCGCTTCTCCCTGGTACCTGTTTAGTAACAGTGTTCACTCGTCTGTTTTTCGTTAAGTGTTGGTTTTGTCTACTTTTCGGCCTGTTGTTTTTGTCCACTTTAAGGCTACTGGAGTGTTGTGACTCGTAGAAACCGTGGAAGCTTGGATATTAGTGCTAGCTAGCTTGCTAGTTGGATGTTGGCCTACCTCTGAGTCTGGATGGCGCTGCTGTGATCACCTCCACCTGCCTGGATTCTTCCTCTGATCGCTGGGCTCTTGGTTCCCTGACCCACCTCTGGTTTATTGCCTTGGGAATTTATCTATTTTGGATTTCCCTCGCCCTCTGGAATACCTATTGGATTACCCTCTTTGACTCTCCCACGGCTCGGTGTAGCTCCTGCCTCCTCCTGCTTATTCGCCGGCTAGCACTTCTCTCCCTGGCTCTCGCTCTGGTAACTCAGCCACCACTTTGCTATCGCGTGGGCCCCAGCCACCACTTTGCTATCGCGTGGGCCCCAGCCACCACTTTGCTATCGCGTGGGCCCCAGCCACCACTTTGCTATCGCGTGGGCCCCAGCCACCACTTTGCTATCGCGTGGGCCCCAGCCACCACTTTGCTATCGCGTGGGCCCCAGCCACCACTTTGCTATCGCGTGGGCCCCAGCCACCACTTTGCTATCGCGTGGGCCCCAGCCACCACTTTGCTATCGCGTGGGCCCCAGCCGCCAATGTCATTGAGTACGTTTCCGCTCTCTCTTTGCTTTTGCTCTGCTGGCAAAGGTTGTGTTTCAGATGTGTTTTGACTGTGGGTTCTAATGCTCGCTGGCTATAAGTAGGTTAGTCCCCATCCCTGTTCCCACTGTCTGACTACAAGATCCTTCATTTCTCTCCACCTCATCCTCACCCCACAACACTGACAAACGCCTCATCTCCTTCCGCAACATCAAAGCGGTTGACCCCCTCAAACTTTCTGATGCCATCTGCTCTGCCCTGCCCCTTGACCACACCCCCAACTCATTATTATTATTTTTTTTACCTTTATTTAACTAGGCAAGTCAGTTAAGAACAAATTCTTATTTTCAATGACGGCCTGGGAACAGTGGGTTAACTGCCTGTTCAGGGGCAGAACGACAGATTTGTACCTTGTCAGCTCGGGGAATCGAACTTGCAACCTTTCGGTTACTAGTCTAACGCTCTAACCACTAGGCTACCCTGCCGCCCCATTCAATCGCTCCCTATCCCAGTCTGCTGTCCCCACATGCTTCAAGATGGCCACCATTGTTCCTGTACCCATGAAGGCAAAGATAACTGAACTAAATGACTACCGCCCCCGTAGCACTCACTTCTGTCATCATGAAGTGCTTTGAGAGACTAGTCAAGGATCATATCACCTCCACCTTACCGGCCACCCTAAACCCACTTCAGTTTGCTTACCGCCCCAAAAGGTCCACAGATGATGCAATCACCATCACACTGCCCTTTCCGATCTGGACAAGAGGAATACCTGTGTAAAAATGCATTCAACACCATAGTACCCTCCAAGATCATCATCAAGCTGGAGGCACTGGGCCTCAACCCCGCCCTGTGCAATTGGGTCCTGGACTTTGACGACCGCCCCCAGGTGCTGAAGTTAGGAAACAACATCTCCACTTCGCTGACCCGCAACACTGGGGCCCTACAAGGGTGCGTGCTCAGCCCCCTCCTGTGACTCCCTGTTCACCCACGACTGCGTGGCCATGCACGCCTCCAACTCAATCATCAGGTTTGCAGACGACACAACAGTAGTGGGCTTGATTACCAACAAAGACAAGACAGCCTACAGGGAGGAGGTGATGGCTCTGGGAGTGTGGTGTCAGGAAAACAACCTCTCAATGTCAACAAAACAAAGAAGATGATTGTGAAACAGCAGAGGGAGCACCCCCCTATCCACATCGAAGGGACAGTAGTGGAGAAGGTGGAAAGTTTTAAGTTCCTCGGCGTACACAACAGACAAACTGAAATGGTCCACTCACACAGACAGTGTGGTGAAGAAGGCGCAACAGCACCTCTTCAAACTCAGGAGGCTGAAGAAATTCGGCTTGTCACCCAAAACCCTGACAAACTTTTACAGATGCACAATCGAGAGCATCCTGTCGGGCTGTATCACAGCCTGGTACGGCAACTGCACCTCCCTCAACTGCAAGGCTCTCCAGAGGGTAGTGCGGTCTGCACAACACATCACCGGAGGCAAACTACCTGCCCTCCAGGACACCTACAGCACCAGACGTCACAGGAAGGCCAAAAAGATCATCAAGGACAACAACCACCCGAGCCACTGCCTGTTCACACCGCTACCATCCAGAAGGTGAGGTCAGTCCAGGTGCATCAAAGTTGGGACAGAGAGACCAGAAAACAGCGTCTATCTCAAGACCATCAGACTGCTAAACAGCAATCACGAACTCACAGAGGCTGCTGCCTACATTGAGACCCAATCACTGGCCACTTTAATAAATGAATCACTAGTCACTTTAAACAATGCCACTTTAAATAATGGCACTTTAATAATGTTTACATATCTTACATTACCTATATCATATGTATATACTGTATTTTATACCATCTATTACACCTTGCCTATGCCGCTCGGCCACCGCTCATCCATATATTTATATGTATATTTATATTTAACACCAAAGTACCCTCCAAACTCGTCATCAAGCTAGAGACTTTGGGTTTCGACCCCGCCCTGTGCAACTGGGTAGTGGACTTCCTGACGGGCCGCCCCCAGGTGGTGAGGGCAGGTAACAACATTTCCACCCCGCTGATCTCAACACTGGGGCCCCACAAGGGTGCTTTCTGAGCCCTCTCCTGTACTCCCTGTTCACCCACGACTGCGTGGCCACGCACACCTCCAACTCAATCATCAAGTTTGCAGACGACACTACAGTGGTAGGCTTGATTACCAACAACGACGAGATGGCATACAGGGAGGAGGTGAGGGCCCTTGGAGTGTGGTGTCAGGAAAATAACCTCTCACTCAACGTCAACAAAACAAAGGAGATGATTGTGGACTTCAGGAAACAGCAGAGGGAGCACCCCTCTATCCACATCGATGGGACAGTAGTGGAGAGGGTAGTAAGTTTTAAGTTCCTCGGCGTACACATCACGGATAAACTGAATTAGACCACCCACACAGACAGCGTTGTGAAGAAGGCACAGCAGCGCCTCTTCAACCTCAGGAGGCTGAAGAAATTTGGCTTGTCACCAAAAGCACTCACAAACTTCTACAGATGCACAATCGAGAACATCCTGTCGGGCTGTATCACCGCCTGGTACGGCAACTGCTCCGCCCACAACCGTAAGGCTCTCCAGAGGGTAGTGAGGTCTGCACAATGCATCACCGGGGGCAAACTACCTGCCCTCCAGGACACCTACACCACCCGATGTCACAGGAAGGCCATAAAGATCATCAAGGACAACAACCACCTGAGCCACTGCCTGTTCACCCTGCTTTCATCCAGGAGGCGAGGTCAGTACAAGTGCATCAAAGCAGGGACCGAGAGACTGAAAAACAGCTTCTATCTTAAACAGACATCACTAACATTGAGTGGCTGCTGCCAACATACTGAATCAACTCCAGCCACTTTAATAATGGAAACTGATGGAAATTGATGTAAAAAATGTATCACTAGCCAGTTTAAACAATGCCATTTAATATAATGTTTACATTCCCTACATTACTCATCTCATATGGATATGTATATACTATACTCTATATCATCTACTGCATCTTTATGTAATATATGTATCACTAGCCACTTTAAACTATGCCACTTTGTTTACATACCCTACATTACTCATCTCATATGTATATACTGTACTCGATACCATCTACTGCATCTTGCCTATGCCGTTCTGTACCATCACTCATTCATATATATTTATGTACATATTATTTATCCCTTTACACTTGTGTGTATAAGGTAGTAGTTGTGGAATTGTTAGGTTAGATTACTCGTTGGTTATTACTGCATTGTCGGAACTAGAAGCACAAGCATTTCGCTACACTCGCATTAACATCTGCTAACCATGTGTATGACAAATAAAATGTGATTTGATGTACATTTCTCATTCACCCCTTTAGATGTGTGTATTAGGTAGTTGTTGGGAAATTGTTAGATTACTTGTTAGATATTACTGCACTGTCGGAACTAGAAGCACAAGCATTTCGCTACACTCGCATTAACATCTGCTAACCACGTTTACGTGACCAATCAAATTTGATTTGATTAACTAGTTGCCCAATCCAATACTGCTCTCCCTCAACTCTCTGGCCCCCCTCCAAACTAAACCGGTCTCCTTTTCCTCCCCCTGGTTTACCCCATGAACTTCGCACCCTGAAGGAAGCTAGCCGCTGCCTGGAGCACCTTATCAGGTCGTTTGTGCTCAAAATGTCCACACTGAGGCCTATAAACTCTCCACCTACAGAGATGCCTTCAGTGCTGCAAGGATTATACCCTGATGAAGACAGCTTGGCTGTCGAAACGTGGTATTAAATATTTGCATCTGAGCTCCAAGAGTGTGCGGCTCTCTTTTATTTTCAACCACCTACTACTCCAACATCCCCAACAGCTCCAAAAAGAACTCCCAGACTACTTCAGCCCAGTGACAACAGCTTCTCTACTACCTCCAAGATCACCAAAATAAACTCATCATTGATCATCATCTCCCTCAGCTGCCCCTCCCAGTCAGTCTCCCAGTCAGCCTCCCAGTCAGCCTCCCAGTCAGCCTCCCAGTCAGCCACCCAGTCAGCCTCCCAGTCAGCCTCCCAGTCAGCCTCCCAGTCAGCCTCCCAGTCAGTCTCCCAGTCAGCCTCCCAGTCAGTCTCCCAGTCATTCTCCCAGTCAGTCTCCCAGTCAGCCTCCCAGTCAGTCTCCCAGTCAGTCTCCCCAGTCTCCCAGTCAGTCTCCCAGTCAGTCTCCCAGTCAGTCTCCCAGTCAGCCTCCCAGTCAGCCTCCCAGTCAGCCTCCCAGTCAGTCTCCCAGTCAGCCTCCCAGTCAGCCTCCCAGTCAGCCTCCCAGTCGTCACACCTAAGACCCGGCTGTCCGAATTTGCTCCCATTGACTCTCCCTACATCTCAAAACTCATCATGTCATCCAAGAGTACAACTTGCTTCCTGGACCTTCTCCCCACTGTTCTCATCAAAGCCTGCCTGCTCCCTGTTTATATATCACACACATCGTCAACCTCTCCCATGGAACCGTCCACTCCAACTACAAAACAGCTGCAGTTACTTCTTTCTTATAAAAGCCAGGCCTGGACACCACCATCCTCACCACCATCCTCAATAACTTCCGCCCCATCACTCTCCTTCCTTGCTATGACTCTGGAACGTACTGTTGCCTCCCAATTACAAACCTCGTTATGAGTAATATAAAACCAGTCTGCACACCACCAAGATGAATTGGTTCAGTCTTGACTCTTAGTTGACAGTGTTTGGGGATGGATAATGTATTGATGCTCGAGTGCCAAATCAACACAAATGGATAAGAAAAGGTCTAAGCTACCAGGTGTCCAGTTTAGTAAAAAGAGGAAAGAAGAAGAGAAACACACTAAAGATAAAAGGTATGCAGCTATGTCATCTCTTCATGAGTATAATATTATGCATGTAATGATGTAGGCTAGTATAATATTTAGGTTTGTTAGCCTATGTTGCTTGCTATGCTATTACGCATAGGACAACAATATTCAGTTTTCTGTCCAACTAGCTTACATAACATTGGATATAATTTCACAGATTCATCATGATAATGTGTGTAGCCTGCAGCAAAACGATTACAACCTAAATAGCACATTATTGATTTGGTTAACTTTCATTGAGGTGACATCATAAGTGTTTTCTGTGATTGTATTGACTAGGTCCTGAGCTCAGTAAGGGGAATTTCCAATGCTGTAGGCTAACTTAAAAGACATCTGTATTATGCATATTGTGTGATATATTGAGTCTTTTGGGGTGTCTTGTGCCTAGAATTAGCCAAGGAGATTGTATGGTTCATTTGGTTCCTATTCTGAAAGTTTGATAAATTGTGCATAATGACAGGTATATTTAATTGTGCAACAAATGTATTTAGGGGCACTCCTGAAATATTTTGAAGCACACTCTGGCACTGGCCAGGATGAGGAGCCATCCACCTCCTCAGCCACACAGGCCTCTTCAGAAATCATCTCAGAGCCTCAGAATGAGGAGCCATCTACCTCCTCAGCCACACAGGCCTTTTCAGGAATAATCTCGGACCCTCAGCCCCACAGTTGTCTTCACAAATGTTGTCTGAGCCTGAGGAGGAAGACCCATTTGCTTCCACTTCTCCCCAGCAGGATTCTTCAGGTGTGTTTGTGCGCACGAGTGTGTATGTGTGGGTACACGCACATGTGTTTGTGTATGCATCCCTGCATAACATAAAATAAAGAATTTCCCTTTTGCAAAGTTTTAAGTTTCGATATTGTAGGTAACAATGATGATTTTATGATTACTGTGTATGTATGTATGTGGGAGGTTCCACCACTATAAATGCTATGAATAATGTGTGTAAACTAATGCCTATGTGCTCTCCATTAGAAATGCCTGTAGCAGCATCCCCACCAAATCCTGCTGCTGAGGATGAATCACTGTCTACAGATCCTGCTGCTGAGGATGAATCACTGTCTACAGATCCTGCTGCTGAGGATGAACCACTGTCTACAGACCCTGCTGCTGAGGATGAACCACTGTCTACAGACCCTGCTGCTGAGGATGAACCACTGTCTACAGACCCTGCTGCTGAGGATGAACCACTGTCTACAGACCCTGCTGCTGAGGATGAACCACTGTCTACAGACCCTGCTGCTGAGGATGAACCACTGTCTACAGACCCTGCTGCTGAGGATAAACCACTGTCTACAGACCCTGCTGCTGAGGATAAACCACTGTCTACAGATCCTGCTGCTGAGGATGAACCACTGTCTACAGACCCTGCTGCTGAGGATGAACCACTGTCTACAGACCCTGCTGCTGAGGATGAACCACTGTCTATAGACCCTGCTGCTGAGGATAAACCACTGTCTACAGATCCTGCTGCTGAGGATGAACCACTGTCTATAGACCCTGCTGCTGAGGATAAACCACTGTCTACAGATCCTGCTGCTGAGGATGAATCACTGTCTACAGACCCTGCTGCTGAGGATGAACCACTGTCTACAGACCCTGCTGCTGAGGATGAACCACTGTCTACAGACCCTGCTGCTGAGGATGAACCACTGTCTACAGACCCTGCTGCTGAGGATGAACCACTGTCTACAGACCCTGCTGCTGAGGATAAACCACTGTCTATAGACCCTGCTGCTGAGGATAAACCACTGTCTACAGATCCTGCTGCTGAGGATGAACCACTGTCTACAGACCCTGCTGCTGAGGATGAACCACTGTCTACAGACCCTGCTGCTGAGGATGAACCACTGTCTATAGACCCTGCTGCTGAGGATAAACCACTGTCTACAGATCCTGCTGCTGAGGATGAACCACTGTCTATAGACCCTGCTGCTGAGGATAAACCACTGTCTACAGATCCTGCTGCTGAGGATGAATCACTGTCTACAGACCCTGCTGCTGAGGATGAACCACTGTCTATAGACCCTGCTGCTGAGGTTGAACCACTGTCTACAGATCCTGCTGCTGAGGATGAACCACTGTCTATAGACCCTGCTGCTGAGGATAAACCACTGTCTACAGATCCTGCTGCTGAGGATGAATCACTGTCTACAGACCCTGCTGCTGAGGATGAACCACTGTCTATAGACCCTGCTGCTGAGGTTGAACCACTGTCTACAGACCCTGCTAACTGGCCTTCAGTTCTGACTGACAGAATTCGGACACAACTAGTTTTCAGAGGACCAAGTGAGGTACCACCTGACTTTGTCTTCCCAGGGAATGAGAGTGATGGAAGAAGTTGCCACCACCAGTATTTCAGGAAGACCTTGGTGAGTGGTGAAAAAAATCCCTAGAAGTTGGTTGGTGTATTCTGAAAGAAATAACAGCCTCTTATGCTGCAAACTCTTTTCTAAGAAGAACAATAATTTAGCAAACTCAGGACTGACTGACTGGAATCATGCAAGTTTTTGCTGACTTCAGATGACGGCAGCCCAGAACACCAAACTGCATGAAAACATGAAAATAACTGGCAATGAGGATAAAAAGAAGGGAAACAATTGAAAGCATGAGATGGCACTTATGGAGGCTGAGAGGATAAGATGGAGAGAGGTGTTGACACGTCTGATTGCTATTGTGCAGTCTCTGGCAATTAGAAATCTGGCACTAAGACACAACACAGAAACACTGTGCTCTCCATCAAATGGAAATGTCCTCAAAGAGGTTGAACTGATGGCACAATTTTATCCAGTCATGAAAGAGCACCATAACCATGTCCAAAAAAGGACCTCGAGTCACACCACCAGCTACCTTGGCCACCAAATACAGAATTAACTCATTGATTTGTTGAGCAGCAAGGTCTTTTCAATAATGGTGAGTGACATCAAGCTGGCAAAATTCTTCTCTATGATTCTAGATTGCACCTCAGATGTCAGCCACACTGAATAGTTGTCAATTGTGATTAGAATTGTGTCACTGAAGGAGCCCCACATAAAGGAACATTTTAAGGCTTTTTTGGAGGCAGAGAAGTCCGCATTTGGCATCCCTGATTCTCAAAAATTCCTTTTGAGGACTGCAGAGGACAGTCTTAAGGTATTGGGGCCAACATGAGAAGCAAAAACAAAGGTGTCCAAGCCAGACTCCTGGAAATGAATCCAAGAGCTCTATTTGTGCCACGTGGGGCTCACACGTTGAACCTGGTTGTGCCTTATGCTGCTGAAAGCTCTGTCGATGCCACGGGTTACTTTGGCATCTTACACAAACTGTACTCCTTGTTCTCAGGCTCCACACAGGGATGGGCCATCCTGAAAAAACAGGTGGCCATCGTACCGCTTCAGCATCTGTACAGTGGTGTTGTATGACATCTTGAGCCAGATCCAACATGTGAGCAAGCTGATGCAGTCTCCCAGTATGCATGTGGATGTTGCAGTCAGTCTTCTCAGAAAGACAGAGAGAGGTCTCAGCAACTACAGGGCAACAGGCTTTATGGCCGCACAAACATCAGCCAAAGATATTTGCGAGGGTATGAATGTAGAGGCCATCTACAGTACAACAACAAAAAGACTGAGGTCTACAAAGTGGCACTTTTCATACGAATCATTTGATGAGCCGTTGAGTGATGCCCTGTAGAAGCTGGAGGTGACATTTCTCAATGTCGTTGTTGATGCTGCAACCTCAGCCCTTCAGGAAAGATTTTCCACATTGGAAAATATGGGAGAGACGTTAGGAGTGCTGTCATCCTTCCAAAGTCTCTCAAATGAGGAGCTGACAGAACAATGTGAGGCCCTTAGTATGACACTGCACTATAAAGAACACTCAGACTTGGATGGCAGAGAGCTTGCACAGAAACTGAAGAACTTGTCTGACATGCCATCGAAGACCATGGCCCTGCTTGAGCTGCTGATATTTATACACGAAAGGGAGCTCTCAGAAATGTATCCATATTTGTGGACTGCTCTCAGAATGTGTCTTACTCTTCCAGTGACCGTAGCTGAAGCAGAGAGGAGCTTTTCACAGCTGAAGCTCATCAAATCCTACCTGAGCTCCACCGTGTCACAGGAACGCCTTAGTGGCCTTGCTGTCATCAGTATTAAACATGCAATTTCTGGGCAGATTTCTTATGATGATGTAATTGATGACTTTGCATCAAGGAAGGCAAGAAAAGTCAAGTTTAGATGACAGTTGTGCAATTTAGTTTGTGTGTTTCTTGTTTGAAGTGCAGTAGTGTAATAATCAGGTTCTCTTCTTTATTAGTGTTTTATTCTATTTGTGTAATATAGGATTTGTCACGTACGTGTGGAGAGACGGACCAAGGAGCAGCGGATGTAGAGTTCCACATAATTTATTAATAAAGTGAAACTTAGCAAAAACAATACATCAATAAACTAACAACGAAACGTGACTACGTGGTGCACATGCACAAAACCTAAAATAATATCCCACAAACACAGGTGGGAAAAATGCTACCCAAATATGATCCCCAATTAGAGACAACGATTATCAGCTGCCTCTAACTGGGAATCCTACAAATCACCAACATAGAAAAATAAACTAGAACCCCACATAGAAATAATAAACTAGAATACCCCCCAGTCACACCCTGACCTACTACACCATAGAGAAACAAGGGCTCTCTATGGTCAGGGCATGACAGGATTTGTGCAATTTAGTTTTATTTGTGTGTTTTTTTGTTAGCAATAGGGTAAGTGTAATAATTCGTTTCTCTTTAATTGCATTTATAAACTACAATTTGTTTCTATTTGTCTTTTTTACTTCTTGACATTTATGAGTCTTATTTGTCTATATATTTTTCTATTTATATAGTTTTAAATCTTATGATTATTTATTTGTGTTGTTCCAAATATCTGAATAAAATGTACAGTTAGTGCAGAACAGTGCTTTTTTCTGCTTTCCAACAGACATTCAAGAGACAAATTCACCTTTCAGCAGGACAATAAACAAAAACACAAAGATTCACCGGAGTTGCTAAACCAAGAAGACATTGAATGTTCCTGAGTTGCTTAGTTACAGTTGTGACTTAAATCTGCTTGAAAATCTATGGCAAGAGCTTGTAGACATTTTTAAAGAATGTGTAAATATTGTACAATCCAGGTGTGCAAAGTTGTTAGAGACTTACCCAGAAAGACTCACACCTGTAATCGCAGCCAAAGGTATTTCTAACGTTGACTCAGGGATGTGTATATTTATGTAAGTGAGATGTTTCTGTATTTCATTTGAAAACAATTCAAAAAACATGTTTTCACTTTGACATTATGGGGTATCGTGTGGATAGGAGAAAAAAGTATAAACGTAATCAACTATGAAATCAGGTTGTAAATGTGGAATAAGTCAAGGGGTATGCAACATGATCACAAAAGTGTTCCAGCCTCAAAAATCTAAACCAGTCACTGACAAAAAGCCTTTTCTTTGTAATTTCTCTCACGGACAAACAGACAAGCCTGTGAGTGCGCCTACCGCTCGTGAGGCAGGCAAGAGTAATCAAAGAGGAAATAAGACGTAGCGTCGCGGCGAGGCCAAGCACAGCTCTACAGATCTGGAACCAGCCCATTGTTCTGGCCTGCTATTGTTTCCTCCACTGCCTTCCGAGTGGATACCTATCCACCAAATATTATACTGTACAGGTCTCACACAGGGTGGGCAGACGCTACCTGGCTGGGTGAATGACAGGGGAGAGGAGGACATTATGTCACGTCAGGTGTGTCACAGGTAGAGTAGCGGGGAGAAGAGGGAGGGTACTGGCACATCAAAATGATAGCAGAAAGACAAGAAATACTATAAAAAGGAAAAACAGGAAATAAAAAATATGGAAAATGGAGAAAAAAAGTGGTTACATGAGGCATCTCAACATTAAACAATGTCAGTAACAGTATATCACCAACGCCACTTTATGAGGGGTGCACAGCACAGTCTGTAATACCTACAGGTTTCATGCAGACCGCCATAGTCCCTGTGCCCAAGAACTATCGCCCGTAGCTCTTACATCTGTAGCCATGAAATGCTTTGAAAGGCTGGTCATTGCTCACAACACCATCATCCCAGACACCCTGGACCCACTCCGATTTGCATACCACCCCAACAGATCCACAGTTGATGGAATCTCTATTGCACTCCACACTGCCCTTTCCCACCTAGACAAAAGGAACACCTACGTGAGAATGCTGTTCATTGACTACAGCTCAGTGTTCAACACCATTGTGCCCTACAAGCTCACCACTAAGCTAAAGACCCTGGGACAGAACACCTCCCTCTGCAACTGGATACTGGACTTCCCCCAGGTGGTAAGGGTAGGTAACAACACATCCGCCACGTTGACCTTCAACACAGTGGCCCCTCAGTGGTGCGTGCTTAGTCCACTCCTGTACTCTCTGTTCACCCACGACTGCGTGGTCGCGCACAACTCCAACACCATCATTAAGTTTGCAGACGACACGTTGGTGGCTTGATCACTGACAACAATGAGATAGCCTATAGGGAGGAGGTCAGTGACCTGGCAGTGTGGTGCCAAGACAACAACCTCTTCCTCAATGTCATCAAGACAAAGAAGCTGATTATGAACTACAGAAAACGGAGGGCCGAGCAAGACCCCATTCACATCGCCGGGGCTGAAGTGGAGCGGGTCAAGAGCTTTAAGTTCCTCACACCAACACAGTCGTGAAGAGGGCACTACAACACCTCTTCCCCCTCAGGAGGCTGAAAAGATTTGGCATGGGCCGTCAGATCAAAAAGTTCTATAGCGGCACCATTGAGAGCATCTTGACTGGCTGCATCACTGCTTGGTATGGCAACTGCATGGCATCCAACCACAAGGCGCTACTGCGTACGGCCCAGCTGAGCTCCATGCCATCCAAGACCTCTATACCAGGCGGTGTCAGAAGGCCCTAAAAATTGTCCAGTCACCCATCATAGACTTGCCTGCTACCGCACGGCAAGCAATACCGATGCACCAAGTCTTGAACCAACGGGACCCTGAACAGCTTTTTTTCATCAGCTGTCCGAGTGGCTGGTCTCAGACGATCCCGCAGGTGAAGAAGCCGGATGTGGAAGTCCTGGGGCTGGCATGGTGACGTGAGGCCGGTTGGACGTAGTGCCAAATTATCTAAAATGACATTGGAGGCGGCCTATGGTAGATAAATTAACATTAAATTATCTGGCAACAGCTCTGGTGGACATTCCTGCAGTCAGCAAGCCAATTGGATGCTCCCTCAAAACTTGAGACATCTGTGGCATTGTGTTGTGTGACAAAACTGCACATTTTAGAATGGCCTTTCATATCCCCAGCACAAGGTTCACCTGTGTAATGATCATGCTGTTTAATCAGTTTCTTGATATGCCGCACCTGTCAGGTGAATGTTTTATCTTGGAAAATGAGAAATGCTCACTAACAGGGATGTAAACACATTTCTGCTCAAAATTTTTGAAAAATAAGCTTTTTGTGCAAATGGAACATTTCTGGGACCTTTCATTTCAGCTCATTAAACATGAGACCAACACTTTACATGTTGCATTTATATTTTTGTTCAGTATAGTTAACCAAATAGATACCCGTTCTGCATGGACCCTTTTTGCAGTAACTTTGACTCATCACATACACTGCTGCTACTGTTAACCATCTGTCATTTTATTCCTAGTTATATGTACGTCTACCTCAATTATCTTGTACATCGACTCAGTACTGGTACCACTTGTATATAAGCCAAGTTATTGTTACTCATTGTGTATCTATTATTACTGTTTTACTTTTCTATTATTTCTCTATTTTCTTTCTCTCTGCATTGTTGGGAAGGACCTGTAAGTAAGCATTTCACTGTTAGTCCACACCTGTTCTTTACGAAGCATGTGACGAATAAATGTCATTTGATTTGACAGCAGACAGTGACTTTCATTGGGTCATCATCCATCAAATGCAGATAATTGTAAATTAGTATGATGCAATGGCTGACACTGTGGTCTACTACTGATGAGATGGTTCCAAGTCAGACACATGCTCATCAGCACGTTTACAGGGAAAGAAATACAGCCCCCTTTCTCAAACTCCCTCAGAGGCTGCAGTTACAGAGCTTCAGAGGTAGAGGTAGAGTTTTGGCCCAGGCACTGGAGTGGCACACACACACACAGACCTGCTGATGATTGAGCAGAGATGGACACACACACACACACTGAAATGCCTCAGTCTGGGGCAGACGAGGTGTTGATTTTTTACTGTAACCAGCGGCAACCAGGCCAATGGAGCTGTTTAATATGGGCTGGAGAGAACGGGGGAGGCTCTCCGTTTTATGATCTCTGGAAAAAAAGACACATTTCCAACCGATGCTCCGTCCCAGGTTATGCGGTTGAGCCACAGGAGAAATGGACCTGCTGGGCTTCCGTAGCTCAATGAGTCTACTGAGCATTGGGGCAGACAGAAAACAGGGACTCTTCCAAAAATGGCACAGACACAAGCACGCACACACAGACAAACGTCCCTTTCCAGGCAGACATCTCAGTGGAAAAATGTGGTCACAAAGTGAAGGCCCAGGAGCATGAGGGAGAGCAGGACAGAGTAAGAGAAGGAGCAGGGACATGGTGGCTCTCTTATGGACAGGCCTGGGGAGAAGGCACCACACCCACCATGGACAGAACCTAGAGGGGCAAGCCTGGGCAGGATATCCCATCCCAGGTCTCGGAACTCTCTATAGAGGATTTACTGGGATAGTGAGAGAAGATCAAACCAATACACTGATTTTCTGAGGCTGTCTTTCAGTTCAATTTATAGACACTACAACAAGGAAGTATCATGAAATACAGGTGGACTGGTGTGTGTGTGTGGGGGGGGGGCATGCATGCGTCAAATTTGTGTTTCTCTGTGAGTCTGTGTGTACCATCAAAGCCAAACTTACCCAAAAATCGGCATGATTTGAAACAGTGAGGCTACAGTGCATTTCACTACAACCGAGCGGGACCTCACTCCTAATAAATAGCTTTTATAAAAACAAGATGACCGCCTCTAAGTCCCGGGAAACAGAACCAGACACAAGTGAACAACAAAACCGACCGGGCTCCTCCAACCTACGCTGCCTTTCAAGCCGCGCCAGCCCTGCGGCCCAGCTCAGGGTTCTGGTACCATATAACACTGATCCACTTCAGACCCTGTTCCAGATTAGCCCAACCTCTCCTCCATCGTTAAAGGTACTGAACCACACCATTGTTCAACCTCCTATTCTTTCTGTGCCGAGCCAGAGCCTTTACTGCAACATGTCCTGTGAGATTATGAGCAGACAGGGTTGAGTCTGGCCACAGAGATCACAGCTCCCTGCAACAAAGGAGCAGGCTAATCTAGGCTTTGTGGAGGTCTTATGTTCAGAGCAGGCCTCCTGGTAAACTGACATCCTTCAGGAGTAACACTTTCCATCTTATCAATGGTTAAAGCATTTTGTCTAGCCGTCTGTTACTTACGTAAAGCCTGCACTGGGCCTAATTGAGAGCTAAAAGCCATTAGGAGAGACAACCTGCCTCAAACACTCACGGAGGCCCTGTGTATTGTCTACTGTGGTAAAGCGGCAGGGCAATGGATATAGGCCGGGTTTTCCTTCCTTCTCCCCCTCCAGTGTTAATTTTAAATGTGATGGCATCCATTATGGCTCCTGGCGAGTAAAGTAGACACCTTGCTTTGGAGATCAGAGGACTGAGAAGCTGGGGGCGGAGGAGCACCTGCGGTAAGAGATCAGAGGTTCACTTTGGAGAGTGTCACACGGATCTCATGCGCCTGCTGTGATCTACTCCAGGGTTTCCCAAACTTAGTCCTGGGTGCACATGTTGGTTTCTGCCCTCGCACTACACAGCCGATTCAAATAACCAACTCATCATCAAGTTTTGATTGTTTGAAATCAGCTGTGTAGTGCGAGGGTAAAAAAACAAACGTGCACTTAGAGGGACAGCCAGACTGAGTTTGGGAAACACTGCTGTACTCTACTAACTGTGCTGTTTGACTGTACTCTATTCCACTGAACAATGAGTCTTCTCTACTCTACTAACTGTGCTATGTTTGACTGTACTCTATTCCACTGAACAATGAGTCTTCTCTACTAACTGTGCTATGTTTGACTGTACTCTATTCCACTGAACAATGAGTCTTCTCTACTAACTGTGCTGTTTGACTGTACTCTATTCCACTGAACAATGAGTCTTCTCTACTAACTGTGCTGTTTGACTGTACTCTATTCCACGGAACAATGAGTCTTCTCTACTCTACTAACTGTGCTATGTTTGACTGTACTCTATTCCACTGAACAATGAGTCTTCTCTACTCTACTAACTGTGCTATGTTTGACTGTACTCTATTCCACTGAACAATGAGTCTTCTCTACTCTACTAACTGTGATATGTTTGACTGTACTCTATTCCACTGAACAATGAGTCTTCTCTACTCTACTCTTTTCTATTGAACACAATACTGTGCTCCAACACTCTACTCCACTGTAGTTCTCTATATTATGTTCTGCCCTACACTAAAGCATTCTGACAGTATAATCATCTCCTCACCATATCTTTAAGTTGTGCTCCGAGTAAGTGGCCTCCAGTACTCTAGCTGTAGTTTCACCATGGAGACTTGGTAGGCAGGGGTAGGAGCCGAGTGAGCGTTTCTCTTTAATAGCCCTGGCCTCTGCAGTAGCTGGCGTGAAATGAAAGCCAGCAATTTGGAGATGGATGGCAGACCCAGCACTTCAAAGACCTCTTTCCCCTGTATACTGTATGCCACAGGTCTAAAAAGGGAACCTGCTCGTTCACTTTAGTACAAAGACACACACAAACACGCACTCCCAGACACACACACGCCTCGGATGATCTGTTTGCTAAACATACTGGTTCTTTTCCAGGGAATCACATTGATACTTTTTGTTTCTATATGCTAAACACAGACATACAGGCTTCAATAAACGCACAAGCATGCACGCACAGACGCACACAGCAATAGTTTGCCACATACCAGACAGATATGCCCTGAGGGCAACTCTGACACACTAGCATAGCATATAAATTGCAAGGTAAATCTTCTCGTGGGGGCGTATAGAGGGGTGCTGACGGAGCGAGTCTTTTATGTCTAATAGTTTGTCACAGACAAAAAAAAACAGAACGCTATTGTAATCTCATAAAGCCACCCACACAAATGACCAGACATACCAATCAAGAAGAAGATACTAAGCTCATGTAGAATGCATGTAACTTATACACAAACTTCCTACAAAAGTGCTAACCGTAGAGGAGATAAGAACAATGGCAGGTTTCCCAGTAGTAGTTTCTTAAGTATAACTGCTAGCCGACTAAACTCAACTCCACAATTTACAATGGAGTTGAGCGCCGACTAGTGTAGGCGGACTCGAGTCCGACTTCACATGAAATTAAGTTTTAATCAAACACTACTGATTTCAGCACCCAAAGAATAGCCCACAATAACATAGAACGTCAGCGCTCCAGGCCGCACACATTAGTCGCCACTCAACTTCATCGTAAATCGTGGAGTTGAGTTTAATCGGCTGGTAACTGTGTGTCTGAAAGCGGGTGTTACGAAAGAAGTGGGTAGATTAACAGCGATGGGTGTAACACCAGTGGGTGGATTAACAGCGATGGGTGTAACATCAGTGGGTGGATTAATAGCGATGGGTGTAACATCAGTGGGTGGATTAATAGCGATGGGTGTAACATCAGTGGGTGGATTAACAGCGATGGGTGTAACATCAGTGGGTGGATTAATAGCGATGGGTGTAACATCAGTGGGTGGATTAACAGCGATGGGTGTAACATCAGTGGGTGGATTAACAGCGATGGGTATAACATCAGTAGGTGGATTAACAGCGATGGGTGTAACATCAGTGGGTGGATTAACAGCGATGGGTATAACATCAGTAGGTGGATTAACAGCGATGGGTGTAACATCAGTGGGTGGATTAACAGCGATGGGTATAACATCAGTAGGTGGATTAACAGCGATGGGTGTAACATCAGTGGGTGGATCAACAGCGATGGGTGTAACATCAGTGGGTGGATCAACAGCGATGGGTGTAACATCAGTGGGTGGTTTAACAGCGATGGGTGTAACATCAGTGGGTGGATTAACAGCGATGGGTTTATCATCAGTAGGTGGATTAACAGCGATGGGTGTAACATCAGTGGGTGGATCAACAGCGATGGGTGTAACATCAGTGGGTGGATCAACAGCGATGGGTGTAACATCAGTGGGTGGTTTAACAGCGATGGGTGTAACATCAGCTCTCCATTATTGGTTAGACCAGCCATAGCCCGGAACACCGCAGTTCAGCTTAAATGTTTACATAGCAGTTTAGGAAAACTAACGTAGCAGGTTAGGAGACTCGTCGTGCAGCCCAATCAGCCACGAAAAACCGCCTTGAGCAGCAACAAATCTGCCCAATTAGCTTATTCACTTTCCATACACCCACTTCTGTTGATCCACCCACTTATTTACCACATCCACTTTCACACACACTACATGTATGCAGTTATCCATCAGTGAATCCCAACCACCACAACCCCCCACCCCACCACCCCACTCCTACCAACCCGCTCAGAGAACCCTCTGTTTTCACATGTTGCTGACGAAACTCAGAGGGTGACTTCCAGGGAGTGGCGATGGGGCCACTAACCTCATCAACCTCAGGACACACTCCTGACTTGAAGGATGCAATTCATGTTCCACTTTCAAATGATAAAACAAGCATGAAATTCTAATAAACAAATCACCACTGTTGTTTTGACAATATATTAACCTCCGTAACGTGTGTCAAGTCTCACAATCAGAGATAAACAAATGCACGTGGCATAATTAGGCACACCTATCCATTATTTTGTATGAAATTACAAACATATCACAGTGCATGTCGGTATAGCAGTTCACTCTGAAGCCTGCAGCCTCAGCTTTGGGACACTTGTGCAAATGGCGGAGGCGTACATGAATGCGCAAATGGGGGGCGAGGGGCAACGGGAAGTGGCTGAGTTGGGATTCAGGCCATGACTCCAGTTTCTGCCAGGTCAGGAAAACTGTTCCCTCCAGGCTTGGTGTGGTACAGTGTCCTCTAGTGCGGCCTGAGGGGCTGTCTCACAGACCACCCTCCACAGACTGTCGTATGCCCCTCACTGCCAGGCCAGCACAGAGCCACACTCACCACAATGTGTGAGTGAAGGGGCCAGGGGGTGTGACACCAGACCAGCTCAATGGGCAGCCCAAAGAGACACCACAACTCCCTATCTCCCACAAGAGTCCCCCATGCCCTGCTGAGAAACCTACCCTCTCTCCCACATCTTAATGAACCCTCAAACAAACAGTGTGCACACAAACCTGCCATGGTTAACTGCAGGCAACATGGGGAACGGCTCCTCTGAGTAGAATATAACTCTTTCCATTCGTAGACCGCCCTGTTAAGAGGATGGAGGGGTGACACGGCGCCACAATGCCATAAGCTGTGTGGTAACTGGCACAGACCTTGTATGTACATGCTCTTTAATGCTGTTGGCAGCCTGCTGTACCCCAGTCACATCTACAGTGCTATGTGTTGCTGAGCCACTGGCACATTGTCCTCAATGGGAGACTGCAGGCCTGTAAAGTAACTCACTCACTGACACAATCACATTGCCAGAAACTGTCAACCATCAGAAGAAACATGGAACCAGTCAGTCAGCTGCAGCTAACATCTGATAGCCCAATAATAAAACATTGACTTCTGATATAAACCAAAACACATGCAAATTCAAACTTAAAACACTTCATATGAAGATCTTAGCAGCACAGCAGAGAGACATACAGTAAATAGCCTACCCGCAACCCCCCAGGGGTAAGGATTATATACCTCTGCTATTTAAGGTGATTGTGGCTTGTACAGCAGTAGGCCTGTGCAAATAATAACAGACAAGGCCTCTAACACAGCCAAAAACGAATACGTAAGTCATAGGAGCACGATACATGGTGCTTCTGACTTTCATAAAGCCAGATAGAAAAACACACCTTGCTGGAGGATCAACATGTCCAACTCCCGGCGCTTTTCTTTTGCTAACAAGTCACAGACACAGTGTTTTTCTATAGGGACGTGTCGGATGCCAAAATATTTTCTCCATAAAGCCAACGCTGCCGAAGATGTAAGGCGCAGATAAAGTGCATGGAAAGCATTATGGGGCTGTGAGATTTACAGAACTGGAGTCCGGGAGGAATATTTCTGCCCCGTCGCCTTCCAAGAACAACAACACACCGCGTGCCCGCCTTGCCAGAAGCGGGCGCTTTTCGCGTCTCGGGTGGGTAGGTGCGTGTGAGGGGTACGTTAACATTTTTCAACAGGACAGCCTGGGCCTATACAGTGAAAGCTAAACACTGTGCTTTGTATTGCGGCCGGTGGCACAAATCAACAGTGAACAGCTCTTGGCAGTCAAAGTGGCAGCGCAAAAACGATCATGAAAATAATATTTGTCCATAAAATTTAATTTAACACCAGTCTCTGTGCCTCTAATATAAACATGTTCTTCATCAGGAGCCATGGGATGCGAAAGGCCAGATAATGACTATGAATGGCATTTTGTTTCTTCAAGACGACAGCATAAATCCACTTTAGACTGTCTGGCTCTATCAAATTATTTTTGTTTGCTACATAGTATCTATGAACTCTATTCAGTATATAGAAGTGTGTAGGTTTTTAAGATGGCCTGCTATCCCCTTCCCATCAGCAACCCGATGTCCCATTCTATGGCTAAGGGAACCAGAGGGTTGCAGGTTTAAAGCCCAGTTGGGACATCACTATGTACTTTTGAGTGAGATACTTTGCTAGGGTAAATATTTATCTAGCTGTATAAATGGGTGTTGTGTGGAACGTGTAAACCTCTGGCGCTGCCCTGCACGAGGTCTAATGCTAGGTAGATATAATAATACCCTACTGTGCTCTGAGATACCAGTCAGTCACTATGCTAACAGACATGAATTGTGAAATATGTGAAATTATATTTTTTCTATTGGATTCTTGTGACAACAGATAAACAAGACATTCAGTTCTAAAGAACAAGGGTATTGGCTGAACAATTGTCTTAAGTGCATTTAACATTGTTTGGTAAAAAAAAAAGTTTCAACCACTTGCTCAAAAACACAATTTAACACTATTAATATGGCCATATAGTAAGTAACCAGACACATGTCATCTTCTCTCAGGAGACAAGGCCATTGCAGATCATGGTGACTGGCTCCCCCTGTTGGTCTTCTGGTTCCTGCCTCCCTGTTCTCACCCAGAGCATAGCAGGGACTGGAACACAGCACGGGCTTAACATTTCGGACACACAACAACCCCTCCCTCACACAAATGACACAATTACCCTAATACACTATACCAACCTCCCCCCTAATGGATGTGTGGTCTGACTCTAAATGATAGCCAGCCTTGTTTTAGTCAGACAGAGACACAAGCAGACAGACACACACACAGCTCCAGTCCATCCATCTGTTTACGTCTGGGTGGATTTCCTCTGTGTGAGTTATGAGGAGACTGTGTGGCAATGCTATTCAGTTAAAAAAGAGAATGTCTGGGAGTGAAACACAATACTTTAATGATCTGGAGGGCACCCAATTGTACGCCCCCACACGTCTTCCTGCTTGCACAACTTTGGGAATTATCTGCGAGTAGAATTGACTTGTTTGTGCAGTGGAACAGAAGAGAATAAGAAGCAGGCAGGCTCCAAAACTTCAAGCTGGAGGCTGATTTTGAAGGCATCTTCAGGGGGGTTGGACATTCATTCCACTATAGTGAAAACTACGAAGAGGTCAATTAGTTAAACTAGAAACTGGTCTTAGTCCAGCTCCTCTGTCTACCATCAATAACACATACTGTAACCAGTGGTGGAAAAAGTAGACATACCTTAAAACCTCTTAAGGATTACAACCCTTTTTTTCAATTTTTGCCTAAAATGACATACCCAAATCTAACTGCCTGTCGTTCTGGCCCTAAAGCAAGGATATGCATATTCTTGGTACCATTTGAAAGGAAACACTGAACTTTGTGGAAATGTGAAAGGAATGTAGGAGAATAACACACAATAGATCTGGTAAAAAAATAAAATAAAAAACGTTTTCAATTTTTTTTGTACCATCATCTTTGAAATGCAAGAGAAAGTCCATAATGTATTATTTCAGCCCAGGTGCAATTTAGATGTCCACTAGATGGCAGCAGTGTATGTGCAAAGTTTTAGACATCCAATGAACCATTGCATTTCTGTTCAGAATGTATCAAGACTGCCCAAATGTCCCCAATATGTTTATTAATAACTTTGTTCAAAATTAGGCACTCCTCAAACAATAGCATGGAATTCTTTCACTGTAATAGCTACTGTAAATTGGACAATGCAGTTTGCTTAAATTCTTGTTAATATTTCTGCCAATATCAGATATGTCTACATCCTGGGAAATTGTTTTGTTACTTACCTCATGCTAATCGCATTAGCTTACATTAGCGCAACCGTACCATGGAAGGGACATCGATCCCAAATAAGTTTCAAATAGAAAGCTACTCAAGTAAAGTCACCCAGTAAAATACTATTTTTGTTGTAATTATACTTAAGTATAAAAAGTTGAATTTCAAAAATATACTTAAGTATCAAACAGTAAAAGTATAAATCATTTTAAAATCCTTATATTAAGCCAAGCAGACTGCACCATTTTCATATATATATATATATATATATTTTATGGCTAGCCAGGAGCACACGCCAACACTCAATATTTGCAAAAGATGCATGTGTTTAGTGAGTCCACCAGATCAGAGGCAGTAGGGGCGACCATGTGTTCTCTTGATAAGCGTGTGAATTGGACCATTTTCCTGTCCTGCTAAACATTCAATATGTAATGACTACTAAATATTTATGGAGTAAAAAGCACAATATTTTCTTTAAGAATGTAAGTAAGTAGTCCAAAAATATAAATAGTAAAGTACAGATACCCCCAAAACAACTTAAGAAATACTTGAAAGTATTTTTACACCACTGAACATAGCACAAGGACATACACAGTAACTGTAGGCCGCCAGGTCATTAGCCCAGAAGGGTGTTCCAGAAAGCAGGATCATATAGTTAGCCAGCTAACTATGATAAGCAGTTAAATATATCTTGATTGCCTGATTCATTTAGGAAGCTTAACTTGTCTTGAATATGGGTTGTTGATTAATGAGTAAATTATAGCATGCCAATTCTATATTCCTCAAAAATATGGTTATTTTTGCATTTTTATGACAGTTAGCTGGTTAAAACTCATTGATCCTCTTTTCTGGAACAACCCACAGGCAAATCACACCCAGAAACCAGAGTGCCAATAATAGGTTTTTCAATAATGTCAATATTTTTTTTTTTTTTTTTAAAGCCATGACATAGCCTGGATCTTTTCTTCTGAAATTGACATACACATGTCATAATTGCAGTGATTTTTGAAAACCGTCTGAGCAAGAGAAAACAAATCAGGCCAGAGGAGATGTCTTCTAGTACTAAACCCCCCCCAATTCAAACCAACCAATGAATGTATACAATTTACACATTGAACTCTGAATAATCAAAACAAATATTTACAAATCCTTTTATCAAATTTGTATTACAACAAATGTCTGAAAGGATAGCAAAACAAGGGGAGAAAAAAACAAAAAAATATTTTTGCTTTATCCACACTAAAGCATTTTTAAACTATGACAGAATACACTCACTACCGTTGAAAGCATTCTAAATAATGAGAACATGAAATCCTAAATGACAGTCACAACATCACCGGTCTCCTCTCCCCGACGACCTATCCTCATAAATATCTTTAGTGTCACCTTTTCTGATGGCTGATTGGGGATCTTCTGTATGCGATAGGAGAACGATGGAGAGTGTGTTGTTGTTACATCACTTAGTTTAGATAACAGGAGACATTCAATCCACAGTGAGACCCGAATAAAATGTCCCCTTTTCGGTGACTGAAGTGGAATAGAAAACTACCACTGCTGACAGCACAACACAAGCTAAAGATTTCCCTTCGTACTGTACAGCAGAGAGCGAAAAAAAAACATGTTCATTTTGGGCAAATTGAGCATTACTGCCAAGAGTGTCAGTGTCTATATGGAGCAGTGATATGAGGCAATGCAGTGATGAAGGACAGTTTGTATTCCCATACAAGTCTAAAAATGGTTGGTTTTGTTTGCTACATAGTATCTAATATTTCACGCATCTTAAATTCCCTTGTTCTGAGCTGAAAACATCTAATCTAAGGACCTGGCACATCTGAGCCGACTGTAGACTGAGCTCAGGTAGCATAAGTGTCATGGATGTTTGCACCCATGTGTCCACATACAAGGTTATGGAGTAAATGGTATCAGAACGTGGACAACAGGTAGCCTTACCTGTATTATAGTTATACCAATTGACTCAAGCAACGCAACAGTAAAATTAAGCATATCGCGCTGATATGTCAACTGTGGTTTGGCCTAGCGTCTAATGCAGTACATGCAGTGACACCTGCCCTCATTTACTCTCTAGAGCCAAAAACACTGAAGCTTTCAACACTGTTTAAACCAACTCCTTCGCCAACACACAAAATCAGTCTTGTAATGGTTACTTTCATAGCAAGCATGAAATGCAAATCAATATTGAACAGACAACAGAAGGGAAAAAAACGCTTGTGACCATATTCCCTTGTGGAAACAGAGGGTCAGCCGGAAGGCCACTATAGTGTGTGTATCGATGGCCCTCCAAAACTGATAAGCTCGGATACACACTAGCCTGCATCCAATCTGGCAGGTAGCTCGACCAACTCGCCAGTCAGACGCCTCGAAACAATCATCATAACCAAAAGAAAACAAAAAAGCAATAACCAACGGACCTTTGAGATTCATGTACTCAAGAAATCTTCCAAAAAATAAAAAGGGAACGGAAGGATCAGATATTTATGCATTAGGTTTGCTTTAAATGAGCTAAGGAAAGGTCGTTCATAGTTCTTGCTCGTGTCTGAACAGACCAGTCCCAGTGCTAGGGGGAGGGGGCATGGAGTAGCCCTATTTGACCAGCCTCTTGGCCACGTCTTGGTAGGCGATCTCAATCTCTTTGTCGCTGGGGCAGGTGTTGGTGAACTCCTCACGCGTATAGACATTCTGCAGGTACTGCCAGATGCCCATCATGTCCTTGGGAATGTCAAAGCCTCTGTACTTCTTGGTCACCACCTGTGGATGGAGGTGGATATTGATGAAGTGAGTTAGTCTCAGAACAAACATCTAGAGAACGTGTCCCTCTTCAGGCAAAGAGTGGTACAACATGACTTGGTCGCAGAATGGCATATGCTTCCAAGATACCCATACATAAGATGTTTTTGCAAACAGCAGTATTCCAGCATTGGGCTACCTTATCAAAGGTAGCTTTGATAAGTGATCACTATAATAGTCGGTCAGGCTCACTTGGGGAATAACGGCGCCGGGGGAGATGGCTGCCGTTTGACGGGCTCCTAACCAGTTCTGTAAGTAAGCATTTCACAGTAAGGTTTACACAGGCTGTATTCGGCGCATGTGACAAATAATAATAGATTCGGGGTGACAATGTGGCAGTATGTATGACAGCAGTGCAGTATTTTGAACAGTCTCTAGTTATCACACTTTCTTCCCTCCATATGGATTTTACCCTATGACAAACAATGTCAGTAGCCTATACCAGGGTTTCCCAAAGTCATATCTTGCCCGTGGTGACACGTGGTCTGCAGTTGTGAGGCCGGTTGGACGTACTGCCAAATTCTCTAAAACGACATTGGAGGCAGCTTATCTAAGCGAAATTAACATACATTCTCTGGCAACAGCTCTCAGCGCTCTCACACACACTCCTGGGTCATTTGGTTATATATTCTACATCACTATGAACTTAAGATATTTGGCATACTACAATAATATTTAATGCAGGCGTGGTCATGATCCAACGAGACCCTATTGAATTGTTTGGTGGCCATATTGGAAAAATACTTCTGTGTGATTAATGTGTGAATCCTGGGATGACCATGTATCTACAAATCTTTTCATTTATTTTTAAAACTGTTTTAGCAGCTTGTGTGAAATGTGGTGCCTCTATCACCAAAGTTACAATACAAAAACATAACTGCCCCACTTCATGGAATTCTATGGCTAAACGTAAATTATTCTGTCAGTGGCATAATATGGGTGATTTTTAAATAGTTGTAGCTGTGGCTTTCAAAGTTGGTTATATTTCCAGAATCACTTGTCAAACAATGTATCAGGGTTTCCTTTTTAAAGCAATGTATACGGGTAATTCTAGAGGTCAAAGGTCAAAGTTCTGTTGACCTGAACATTCAGAAAAATTGTTCTGATGAATAGTTGTGAATCAAAACTTTCCAATTGCACATGGTTAAAAAGGGTACACGTGACCAACAACTTCAGTAATAGGGAAAAACGAATGGGAAAGGAGGGAAGAACGTGATAACCGGAGAAAGCTCCACTTCTCGCAACGACTACCAGACATTTTCCAACTCTAGGACCATAGCCCTTCAAAGAACTCACTATGAGACATTGTAACCCCAAGTGAGCCCAAAGGCCCAAATTTGGGGGTCTGGCTCATGGACTACATGGACTCTGCTAATGTGTGTAGAATATCCTGTTTTGATACCCTCAGTCTCACCTTGACGATGTGCAGCTTGGGCAGGAGGTTGCAGTCAGCCAGTGTCATCTCGTCACCATCCAGGAACTTGCGAGTGGAGATTTTGATGTCCTCGATGCTGTTGTGGTCGATCTCGTCAGGCAGTGGGGAACGCAGGTACTCATCCAGCTTCTGCAGGGTCTTCAACAGCCCACGCTCCAGACCTACAGCACAAAAGGGAACATTCATCATCTCTCATTACACTATCGCAACTACTGTCAACTGCATTATAGCATTCACAAACCAGCCTGCCTGCATTGTGTTGAATATTCTGGACCCCTTCCCAAACAGACACTACAGCAAACACACAGCAGAGGGCAGCATTTCATAGCAAGATGGCAGAACTAGAGCTGCCGTGCATAAGTACTTTCAGACATTCCTCACTGACAGTTTTTAGCATTTTCTTCGAGACCCCAAATAAGGCATGGTCCACTCAGCCAACATAGATAGCAGGGGTTGGACTGTGGTTTATTGAGCAAATTCTACTGATTTCATTTGATTGTAGAGTATGTAGCCAGTTGGAGAGAGTGTGACGAGGCATGCGTTTGACATTTTAAAGTCTTATAAACAGGGCATGCTTATCATTCAGATAGGACTGTCAGCAGTGGTGTTGACATAGCCCAGAAGGAATTCAAAGCCAACCATCACGGTTGGGTCAATATTACAGCAGGGTGGAGAATAGAAACCATACCATCCAAGATACCAAAAGGACATGAACTGATACTCCATGTCATAAAACAGATTAACATAGCATACAGACAGAGAAACACTAGCCAATATGACCGTGGCAAAGCTACAGTATACCGTCATCTGTTGTCGTGTCCAAATCATGTCTTCCCATGGTCACAACACAATATGATAGGTAAGAGAGGTGCTTTGAGCTCACGTCCATCTCTCTCGGTTGTTTTTACCAGGCTGTTTGGATGTTTCTTTTAAGAGAGCCCAGCCAGGTGACATAGGGGACAGGGGAAGGAATGGGCCTGGGGACAGAGAGGCCACCCCAGAGAACAAAAGCCCTGTGTTCCCGTGTCAGACCCCCACTCTCACCCAGCCACCAATCACCTCAGGCTACCACTGTCGCTTAGCAACCACAGAACTCTTCTTGCACCACCAGTGTAACTCCATTTCTAAGTATTGCTTCTTCACTGACTTCTGAGTAGTAACCTGGAACTACATCTATCTATCGTATAGGGATGGAAAGCTCACCCTCGTTGGCATCTGGATTGGAGTTCTTGATGAACGCTGAGAACTTGGCAAAGATGTCCATCCCAGCTGTGTTGGACTCAGGGTGTCTGGTGCCAAGCTTGGTGAACCTACACACTCACACACATACAAAACCGATGATCCACCTGGTTAGATCTGACAATCAGAGAGTATACTGTATCGTAGGTATCTACTCGTGGAGGCAGTCTGATGTGAAATGCTGTTGCCAACCAGACCAGACGACTCACTTGGGCGGGCTGAGGACATCCTCTAGGAACTCCTCGATCTTGTTGACGTCGGTTTTGACCTCCCCGTTGAAGGTGATGAAAGGAGGGTGTGTGCCTGGGGCCAGGTTCTGGAGGTCTGCAGGCTTCCTAGGGAGCAGAGAAGAGAGGGGATTTAGTGGGCATGTCACAACGCACTGGTAAATATTCCAATCAGACAAATTATTATCTTATACTGTATTAAGAGAATGCCTGGCAGATAGGAGCGTTGGGCCAGCAACCAAAATATTGCTCGGATCGAATCCTAGAGGTAAATATCGGTCATTCTGCCCCTGAGCAAGGCAATTAACCCACTGTTCCCCAGGGGCCAATGACGTGGATGTCGATTAAGGCAGCCGATTCAGAGGGGTTGGGTTAAATGTATTAGACACATTTCAGTTGAATGCATACAGTTGTACAACTGACAAGGTATCCCCCTTTCCCTCTCCTTGATGTTGTTGAAATGTCTGTCTTGTTTGTACAGATGACTTCACTGCAAAACCAAGTTTCCCCTAGGGATAATAAAGTTCTATACTCAAACTCATTTTATATCCCTATAATCCATCTAGTCTATCTACTCTTTAAAATCATCAACCATTAAAGTGTTATTCTGTGTCTCCCAGGGCCCAGTTCTATTGCAGATCAGTGGAGGGGGCTGTGGCCAATAGACGGGACACAAATCCCTGTCCCATGCTAGACTGTTCCAGACCACTCTGGCCTTCCACAGTCCTCCCCCTCACACACCCTGGGTTGGACTTTATTTTCAACAGGGTCATGTATGCGCATGTCCATTCTTCTGTCCACAGTGATATTTTGGTTTTGTTCCAGATGTCTCTGGGAGGTGAGATGAACAGACAGAACATAATGAGTGAGTGATGAATGACCAATCAACAGCATGTAGCCCCGAGTCATGTTCCATAATCAGCCACAAAAAAAAGAGAATGACAAAGTAAAAAGCAGAATACTTTTTTTTTTGTGTCTGCTAGTTAGTTATCAGGGTTGTCATGTCAGAGCAAAATTTACCAAAGTGAGGCGCAAATTAACTTTGATGCAGAGAACAGCCTACCACTAATCTAGCCATAGAGACCGCGTCACATGCAGGCCAAAGGTATGTGCAAAGTACCGCGATTACGGTCTCCCTACAAGGGGAGCTGTGAAACAGACTCGTAAGACCAACTAGTCACAGGGGCACCAAAACAGGAAGTGACCTCAATCCTTTGGCATGAGCACAGGAAGCACCCTCGCCCCATGGCAACATTAAGGAACAGTGGGAGGGGGTAAGTGTAATCTCAAAAAGATAACTAAAATGTTACTCAAATTCAGCCAAACAGGCTTTTTGAACAGTTTTCCAAAGCAAGGTCATAACATTAAAGGTTAAAAAATGTACTGTCCTCGAGTTCCATACAGCGACAAAACAGGATTAAATACATTTGTGCAATACTTTGCCTCGTTCTGTTGACTGGAGCGTGAACACACTACTGTGTGGAAAATGTGAAGCCTTTATCAGTCATTTTTTGTTAAAGGTCAAAGCAGTATGTGGTCAGAACTGAACAAAGACATGTCTGACAAAAGAGGGAAAAACAGACACTGAAGTGGGCGGGACATCCTCCAATGCCTTTTACAAGACCTCTGGAAGCTCGTCTCGTTCGTACACACCCTCACACAGTTATAGATACATATGCAAATACATTCACAGATAGCCAAAGACAACTTCCCTGTGCTTCAAAATGTTTAAAAAAAGAGAAGGTTGCTCTGTGTACTACCCAGTCTTGTTTTGTTTCCAACTCTAGATTACCCACAGGACCAACCGTGACAGAGGTAGCAATGTTTGAGATTTCTCAGGAGAAGAGATGCTAAGCGATGCATACGTATCTGCATGGCTGAGCTATACCCTCTACAACACTTCATCAGAGCCTCCTGTATACTATACTGTCAGTCAATGATTTAAAAAAAGGCCCATGGAAATCAAGTTCATTACTATATCTGAAAATAATCACACACACTGTATGGTAATAGCCCTGGCCTGGGAAGAGGACAAACTAAATCAGGAAGTGTTCAGGTGATGCATTGAGGAATATAATGGTTGGGCAAGGAGCTGCCAGGCAGCCTTCTACAGAACATGGACAAGAACTTTTTCTGCACTTTCAGCCAAGACTAAATCGACTTCAAATGACTTTGGGAGGGGAAGCCGATCCTTTTAGATTCTGCTTTGATTTTAGAGTAAGAAAAATACAATTTACCCCCAAATCTAGGGAGGAAGTGAGCACAACCTCAAACAGCCTCTCCAGAATGCAGCTAGTTTATTTTCCAGATTTCTCCAGGTTGGGAAAGGGTCATGGGAAAAACAAATAATCCGTAAGGGTGGTGAAAATGTTTGAGGTTGGATCAGAGTGTTAGTGGAGAGCCCAGAAAAGCTCTGAGAGACAGCGAGCGAGAGAGAGAGAACATTCCCCTGGCTCTCCAGGAGCAGAGGAAGTGTAGAAGGCAGACCTCTTCTGGGGGAAATGAGCTAGCTAGCGTGACGTGGTGGTGTAGTGAGCGAGAAGGCTAGTGTAACGTGGTGGTGTAGTGAGCGAGAAGGCTAGTGTAACGTGATGGTGTGCATTCTCCCTCACCTCTTCAGGTCCACTGTGGTGACGTTGAAGACCACTCCCTTTAGCCACAGGATCATGAAGAGTCTCTGTGAGAACGGACAGTTCCCGATGCTCTCGCCATCACTTCCAGCCTGAGAGGAATCGGGAAGAAGGTCAGATTACATCAGCATTATTTACAGATAACGGATGACACTCGAATGACATTGCGTTTGTATGATAGGCTCTTGTAAAACCAAATAAAATGCACCAGGCTTAAATTGATTAGAGAAGTGGTTCTCAAACTTGATCCACAACCCCCTCAATCACCGTACACGCAAACAATCTCTGCGCAAATGTAGCCTGTCATTATAGCTAACGGTGATGCATTTTCAAAAAGCAAGATAAAGACTGTTTTACACCTGCATTTTGAGATGAATGTAATTCATGTTTGCCACCAATATCAACTAGGGATATCATGTAATTTCTCTGGAGTCCAGAGCAGGATCGGACAGAAAGCATGGTCTGTCTGTAGCCTTTTTCTTCCTCACAAATAATACAGTGACCAGAATGTTAAGTCTTCATCCCATAATTATTGAAGGCAGTGTGATGTTACAGACATATGTGAATTATGAAAATGATCAATGAAAAAAAGTGGCAGGTACCCCATTGTTCTGGTAAAGATGCATCTGTAGCAGACTGAAACAAGTGCTTTCTGGTCACTAATCTGGATAACGGTCAAGATGCGGTTCTGAACCTACATGAATTTGGTGCAGTACCATAGTTCAATGCTATTAGCCAGATCGAATAGGCAAAGGTATGAATATAAAATACAAATACACACGGAGTGTCCAAAACATTATGAACACCTGCTCTATCCATGAAAGACTGACCAGGTGAATCCAGGTGAAAGCTGTGATCCCTTATTTTTCACCTGTTAAATCCACTTCAAAATCAGTGTAGATGAAGTGGAGGAGACGGCTTAAAAAGCCTTATTTAACCTTTAAGACAATTGAGACATGGATTGTGTATGTGTGTCATTCAGAGGGTGAATGGGCAAGACAAAAGATTTAAGTACCTTTGAAAGGGGTATGGTATTAGGTGTCAGGCGTAGCGGTTGGAGTGCGCCAAGAACTGCCACGCTGTTTGATTTTTCACTGATAGTTTCCAGAGTTCATGCCCCAATTTAGACTGTTCTGAGGGCAAAAACAGGGTGCAACCCAATAAGGTGTTCCTAATGTTTTGTATGCTCAGTGTATGAAGCCCATTAAAATGCTAATGTTTCGTATGCTCAGTGTATGAAGCCCATTAAAATGCTAATGTTTCGTATGCTCAGTGTATGAAGCCCATTAAAATGCTAATGTTTCGTATGCTCAGTGTATGAAGCCCATTAAAATGCTAATGTTTCGTATGCTCAGTGTATGAAGCCGATTAAAATGCTAATGTTTCGTATGCTCAGTGTATGAAGCCCATTAAAATGCTAATGTTTCGTATGCTCAGTGTATGAAGCCCATTAAAATGCTAATGTTTCGTATGCTCAGTGTATGAAGCCCATTAAAATGCTAATGTTTCGTATGCTCAGTGTATGAAGCTGATTAAAATGCTAATGTTTCGTATGCTCAGTGTATGAAGCTGATTAAAATGCTAATGTTTCGTATGCTTAGTGTATGAAGCCTATTAAAATACTAATGTTTCACACTCAGGACCCCCAGTTTGATAACCACTGGAATGGAGTTAGAGAATCAAACATGGCTGACCGATCTAAATGAGTCTTGTAAGCTGATCGCAATAAAGTCAAGGTTGAGCCTTAAATGCAGTAGGGTCTTGGAACGCTGATATCATCAGACCTCGATTGTACAATTTCCAATGACCAGCGGTGTTCTACTACACTGACCCAGCACAGGCCTATTTAGAGCAGAAATGTATTCTACCACACAGTTGAGACTAGCTCCCTGACACCCAGAGAGCAGGCTGACCTTTGTCTCAAACACTTCAGCACACTTCCACAGCAGCCTCCATTCTTCCACACTGGCAGTCAGCCAAGTGGAACACAAACCCCAGATGTGACTAAGACAGAGCAGGACAGCGTTCTTGCGTTTCATTAGAACATGTATTTGAGTGGGAGGGGAAGGAGGATATGTCTGACAGTGCTTAATCAGCATGCTTCTCATTCACATATTTTGAGTTGTGAAACAACATTTAGTTCTTAGAAGAACTGTTATCAGACCATCTCTGGACATGAGGGGGGACAAGGAACTGCCCACTAGTAGAGATCCACCACCACCCAGGGGATTTTCCCTTCCTCAAATAGATCTGTTACTTTTACCTCCACTGTATGACAAACTACTACTGTGCATTGGAATAATGTACACAAAGACCTCCAGCCCAAGCAGTAAAAAGGAGCCAGTGAGGAGAATATACTAAACACTCCACTGGCAGACAGTGTCCTATAAAACACACCAGAGATATCTCCAACTACCACTGCTAGCAAACACTCCCCCTCACCCACTTCCCCCTCCTCAAGTGGTTCCATATCAATAGGGCTCTTCAGTACAGGCAAGTGCCAGTATCCAGCGAGTGAGTGGGGTAATAGATGTGGGAGAGAAGAAGAGACTGGATCCCAACGAAGGAGTTTAATGCAACTAACCTCTCCTCATGCAATATGTTACACGTGTACAGTAATTACTAAATTAGGAAATTGGGCAAGATTTTATTTGGATCGTTTGTAGAGCGTCTACAGATGGACTATCAGAGTAACATTTTAACTAACCGTAACCTTTATCCTAACCCCAAACGTAACACTTAGCCTAACCCTTATTCTAAACCGTAACCTTAGCAAGCAGTTGCTTATCAACAGATTGTCTATCCAAGTGTAACTGGAAAGTGAAATTAAAATATTCATGAGTAAAGACCTTGTGTAAGCAAACATCGTATAGCCAGAAAGGTTTTTAGCCTTTGATTTCACTCTAGTAAATAGAGTATTTTCAGTTAATGCCAGCTCATTCCGAGTTTGTGCTTGGATTTCTGGCATTGACAGCGATACCATACTACTCACATCTTGCTACTCTCACTATTGATCGCTCTACAACTGTATTTTCTGACATCAGTCCAACTTCATTATGTTTTTTCCTCTTAAGTGGATCAACTCAAGCAGTCTTCCACATGGTCCGAATCTTCCCCCTTCCCAGATTTACACAACTGGTTATGGAGTGTTCCATACAGACAGCGAGCTCAGAGGAAGGCCATTCTCAGAGCCAGTCCATTCTGAAGAATGCCCAGTATTCATCCATTCAGAAGGGCAGGGACGAAAGGAATTTCTTCCCTCTCCAACTGTAACAAGTCTTCACTAAACTGAATGGTTGCACATTCCCTCTTGGATCCTGTGTACTTTTCAGCCACTTTGTATCTGTCGATATCCTCTCGCCTATCCATCCTCTTCATATTTCTCTCTTGTGCCCCCTCTCCCTCTGACCAGCGCAGAGGGTATCTTGAGGAAAACTCCTCTCAGATTCAGCCCCATTCCAACATCAAAGACACGCATAAACTAATTAAAAATAGCATACCACAGACTTGAGTTATGGACTGACGGACCTGTGCCAAGATCGGGCTTTCTGGAACATGAACAAAATCATATTACTTCACATGGATCTAACGTCCCCCTCCACCACTAGAAATATGTCCAACATTTTTATTTTATTTTATTTTTTTAAACGTAGCCAAAAATCTAAAATGTAACATTTTTGGCCTAAAGTTATGCTATGACTGAACAGGGGACTTTCCAGACTGTTCCAGGCAGTGTGTCCAGCTAGCAGTGCCCTGCTGATTCGCTCCCTCTTTGCTGTGGAGGTCCGGTGTGTTCTCTGTTTGATCTGCCTGCTGCTAGAGGCTGGAGTTGCTGTTCTGTTCTTCAATATCTCAAAAAAGGTTGAATTCGATCAATTGATTCCATTACTGTCCTGTGTATGAAAGGTTTTCTATCAAATCATCGTATTGCTCAGAGAGATGAGTTCTTGTTGGTTAATGTGTCAGGGGTAGGAATGACAGTATGACATGGTGACTGTTCCCATGACGATGGAGGACAGACCCACATGACAAGCAGCCCATAATAAAAGAGGTGATTATCATGTCAGAAGTTTCCATGTGAAGGGCATCTCTGAGAATAAAATGCTAAGTAGACATAAGACATGGATTTCAGCCATGTTCAGAATACAGTGTCTTTTCCCCCCTCATAAATCTACACACAATACCCCATAATGACAAAGAAAACAGGTTTAGAAATGATTTGCTAATTTATTAAAAATAAAACAAATATTACACTCACATATGTATTCAGACCCTTTACTCAGTACTTTGTTGAATAACCTTTGGCAGCTATTACAGCATCAGGTTTGATTGGGTATGACGCTACAAACTCGGCACACCTGTATTTGGAGAGTTTCTCCCATTCTTCTCTGCAGATCCTCTCAAGCTCTGTCAGGTTGGATGGGGAGCGTTGCTGCACAGCAATGTTCATGTCTCTCCAGAGATGTTCGATCGGGTTCAAGTTCGGGCTCTGGCTGGGCAACTCAAGGACATTCAGAGACTTGTCCCGAACCCACTCCTGTGTTGTCTTGGCTATGTACTTAGGGGTCATTGTTCTGTTGTATGGGTGAACCTCTGGCCCCAGTCTGAGGTCCTGAGCCCTCTGGAGCAGGTTTTCATCAAGAATCTCTCTGTACTTTGCTCCGTTCATCTTTACCTCGATCCTGGCTAGTCTCCCAGTCCCTGCCACTGAAAAACATCCCCACAGCATGAGACTGCCACCACGCTTCACCGTAGGGATGGCGCCAGGTTTCCTCCCAACGTGACACTTGGCATTCAGGCCAAAGAGTTCAATCTTGGTTTCATCAGACCAGAGAATCCTGTTTCTTAGGGGTTTAGAGTCTTTTAGGTGCCTTTTGGCAAACTCCAAGCGGGTTGTCATGTGCCTTTTACTGAGAGGCTTCGGTCTGTCCACTCCACCATAAAGGCCTGATTGTTGGATTGCTGTAGATATAGTTGTCCTTCTGGAAGGTTCTCCCACAGAGGAACTCTGGAGCTCTGTCAGAGTGACCATCGGGTTCTTGGTCACCTCCCTGACCAAGGCCCTTCGTCCCCGATTGCTCTAGGAAGAGTCTCGGTGGTTCTAAACTTCTTACATTTAAGACTGATGGAGGCCACTGTGTTGGTGGAGACCTTCAATGCTGCAGGCATTTTTTGGTACCCTTCCCCAGATCTGTGCCTCGACACAATCCTGTCTCAGGGGCTTTACAATTGCTTTGACCTCGTGGCTTGGTTTTTCCTCTGACTGTGGGACCTAATATAGACAGGTGTGCCTTTCCAAATCATGTCCAAGCAATTGAATTTACCACAGGTGGACTCCAATCAAGTTGTACAAACATCAAGGATGATCAACGGAAACACGATGCACCTGAGCTCAATTTCCAGTCTAATAGCAAAGGGTCTGAATACTTATGTAAATAGGTATGTTTAAACATTTGAATACATGTCTAAAAAAAACTTATCTTTGTCATTATGGGGTATTGTGTGTTGATTGCTGAGGAAATGTTTATTTAATTTTAGAATACGTCTGTGACGTAACAAAATGTGGAAAAAGTCAAGGGGTCTGAATACTTTCCAAATGCACTGTATGAATGGAGTGAGCAGCAGCTTTAGGGGTGAGCTCAAGCAAAGCCCGTGCTCAGATAGTAGAACAGATGAGAAACTGTGGCTGGCTATCAGTCAGAACATGGCAGGGATCAATTCCACTGGAGGCTGCAGACTGCGAAAGAAGACATCAAAAACAGGCCTTGTCTGATCTTCCAGGTACACATCAGAGCTGCAGAGAGCCAAGCCCTAGTCTGCTACTGCCACAGACTCCCTGCAGCCCTGCCTTCTCTGAGATGGAGGTTGGGAGGGAGAGAGAAATGGTAGAGAATGAGGGAAGACAGAAATAGACTGGTGGAATTAGCATAAATCTAGTTAAGGAAAAAGGGAGACAAAAATAATAGAGTGGGTGAAAAGGGTCTAGGGGAAAAACAAGCAGAGCACAAGCCAACTAAGCATTATTGGCGGGCTTGCTTGGTGCTCTCCCCATCCTGGGCCCCTCACTAGGGGCAGGGGGCAGAAACTAGTCCGGAAATGAGGATGATTGTAAGCGGTGCATTTCTGCTTCTGACACAGCTGTATCTTCAACACACAAAGAAACCCTCTTAAGACGCATATGAAGAAGCTGATTTACAGTGAAGTCGTGTAGATATTCACAAAGCCACAGAAAAAAGGACATTCAAAAAAGGAAACAAGACATTCAAATCCATAAGATGTATTATTTACCTAAATATATTTATGAGCTACAAACTTTCTAAAATTATAAGCCATCCGATTGAGGTATTTGACAGACACAGTAGCTGTGACACTAGTCGTGTCCGTTAACTGTCTCTTTGAGTGGTGTAACAGGCCCTCCAACACTGTTCTCTCTCAAGTGTCCATTGCTTTGAGCAGTGTCCCAGAACCGTTGCATTCAGCATTGTGAATAGAGAGCTCCTTTTGGGGAATAACCAGCAGAAACTGTTTGTGGACGGTTCTGTGCATGTTACTGGATAAAAAAATGACCGATAAAATTTCATGAGGTAAGAAATGATTTTGGGCCAGCACCTAATTTGGTCATGAGATCACACTGATGTACGTTTATTTTCATTTTCAGATATTCGGCAGTGCTCATAATTTCACATTTTATATGTGGTAAGAAAACTGCAATCCCACAGTACTTACTGAAAAATATTACTTAACAAGTCGGCCATCATTCACTACATGACTTAGCCTTGCACTATTCATTTATCTTATTCATTTGCAGGTTAAAATTAGTCAGGAGATGTTGATGATTGCATCATATTCCAAATAAATTGTGCCAATGTTCCTATTTTACTTACAGCAAGCAATACATGCTACTAGAACATTAGGCTGCTGATATAGAAGTACAGAGAAAAACAGATTTTTTATTGAACCTTTACTTAACTAGGCAAGTCAGTTAAGAACAAATTCTTATTTACAATGACTGCCTACCGGGGAACACTGGGTTAACTGCCTTGTTCAGGGGCAGAACGACAGATTTTTACTTTGTTAACTCTGGGATTCGATCCAGCAACCTTTCGGTTACTGGCCCAACGCTCTAACCACTAGGCTACCTGAGTCAACACAGAGACACAGTTGTCCATCCAGTGGAGAGGATGACTCATGCCGAAGTCACTTAAGGTCCAGGGAGGCCCATCGGAGCACAATGGGACCGCAGTCATCCCCCTCCGTCACCAATCTACAGGAGACTAGCACAATGGGACTGCAGTCATCCCCCTCCCTCACCAATCTACAGGAGACTAGCACAATGGGACCGCAGTCATCCCCCTCCCTCACCAATCTACAGGAGGCTAGCACAATGGGACTGCAGTCATCCCCCTCCCTCACCAATCTACAGGAGACTAGCACAATGGGACCGCAGTCATCCCCCTCCCTCACCAATCTACAGGAGACTAGCACAATGGGACTGCAGTCATCCCCCTCCCTCACCCATCTACAGGAGACAAGCACAGCCACGTTACCAGTGTTGCGTTGACCTCAGATCATGATATCACGTTCACCCTTATGGAGCTACTTCTATAATGACCATCTTGAGGCATGTCAAGTCTGATGACACTGTAGGTTTTAAGCATCAGGATGTTGTAATACGCTGGCTTCTCAGCATTTTAACTGGCATTAAAAAAAAAAATGGGTATTCTTCCTCCCATAACATTTTATGGCTAAGAACATCCCAGCAATAGAATCATGAGCTGTACCACTCTGCCTCCCTCGCTCACAAACACACTTTAGGGAATGTATAAAATACCAGTGCCTTTAATCATTAGTGCCTTTAATAAAGATCTAACCCTTTTAAAAAGTCCTCATCATTGAGGCCAAAACTCTCCACCTGAGTGGTGGCTGATCAACGCTTCAGACCAGGACTGGTAACACGTCTATTGTTTTTCCTTTGGAGAGTTCTGCCCTGTCTGATCCAGGCCTAATTTTAGTAACATGACAGCCATGTCCTCCCCTCCACTCACAGTTAACATTCTAAATTGGGTGGGCTCGAGTTCAGGCCACACTTTTACCAAATAAGGAGCTTGGTGGGGGTCAGCCAACAAGTGTTCCGCTGCCCTCCTCTCGCCCCATGACACAGGCGGAATGTCCTCAGGGAAGGGTTATGTCATGCCTCCCCTAGGCTGGACAAGCATGCAAACTGGGTGTGGCTGGGATGACTGGGGCAGCTGGGACTGACTGGGCTGGGATGGCTAGAGTTGGGCTGGGATGGCTAGAGTTGGGCTGGGATGGCTGATGTAAGGCTGTTACTTTGAAGGGAAGGGACTGATGCTGACTTGGCTAAGGCTAGGTTTGTGGTCAGATGGATGATGGTGGTGGTAGAGTCTCGCCCTACAGGAAAGGAAATGCATCAAACCCTGGTGTGGCTCTGACTCATGTGGACGACATGGAGTGGAAACCTAACGTCTCCCAGACAGACAGGCTGACAGAGGTAGAGGACTTTAAAACTTGCAACATGAAAGTTTCTTTGGGACACTAACCAAGGGGTGGAGAGGGATAAGATTTAGCTCACGTCGAGTCATCAACAACGTGACCAATTACTCTCTCCAGGTTAAGAATAAACATAGAAAATATAAAGTCAGGTATGAATTTGAGTGAAACATGATTCAGGTAAAGTTGGAAGGAAATAAGACAGAAGGGAGAAAGACAGACAGGTGTGTGCAGGAGAAGTAAAGTTAAAACAATTCCTGCTGATCTGTGTGGCAGTTGTTTAAAGAGTGCGTGTTCCAACACAAACTCCGCCCTGGCCGGGTCAATCTGATAGAGGCAACTTTAACACTAAATGTAGTGATTCCCTCAAAAGACTACTGAAGTCCAGACCATTCTGAACAACCCCTTGGCTCCAGTATTGTGCTATAGGTGTTAGTACACATGGCAGCAAAGCCTGCACCATCACCATAAACCAACACCAGCCTCATTTGACATTTGAACTACACTAGGCATGGCTCGCTATCGCTCATTTTACCAGTGTAAAGCAGGATGTGAAACATAAGCAGATGGGATTGAATTGGGTTACACTGCCTGCCCTCAGAGTAGATTCCTTACACCTGAGGTCCAGCACTCAAGCACCCAAGTTACAAAAAAAATCTCCACACATGCAGAGATCATCCGTTAATCTACTCTGCTTCTCAAAGACAGCGGTTGAAACAAAAACAAAAAAACGCACATTTGGACCAAAAGGACAGATTTCCACCAGTCTAATGTCCATTGCTTGTTGTTTCTTGGCCCAAACAAAGTTCTTCTTATTATTGGTGTCCTTTAGTAGTGGTTTCTTTGCAGCAATTCAACCATTAAGGCTGGATTTCACACAGTCTCCTCTAACCAGTTGTTGAAATGTCTGTTACTTGATCTCCGTGAATCATTTATCTGGCCTGCAATTTCTGAGGCTGGTAACTAATGAACTTATCCTCTGCCGCAGAGGTAACTCTTCGTCTTCAATTCCCGTGGGGATGCTCATGAGCCAGTTTCATCATAGCGCTTGATGGTTTTTGCCACTGCGCTTGAATAAACTTTTGAAGTTCTTGACATTTTCCATATTGACAGACCATCGTGTCTTAAAGTAACGGACTGTCATTCCGCTTTGCTTATTTGAGCTGTTCATGCCATAATATGGACTTGGTCTTTAACCAAATAGGGCTATCTTCTGTATACCACCCCCACCTTGTCACAACTGATTGGCACAAACACATAAAGAATTAATTCCACAAATGAACTTAAGGCACCTGTTAATTGAAATGCATTCCAGGTGACTAACCCATGAAGCTGGTTGAGAGAATGCCAAGAGTGGCTATTTGAATATAAAATATATTTTGATTTATTTCACACTTTTTGGTTACTACATGATTCCATGTGTTATTTCAGTGTTGATGTCTTCACTATTATTCTACAATGTAGACAATAGTAAAAATAAAGAAAAACCCTGGAATGAGTAGGTGTTCTAAAACTTTTGACCGGTAGTATCGTTATGTGCCGATTTGGGGATCTGATAGTATTTCTAATTATATTCACTTCAAACAGCAAGCAAAGACAGTTTTTACATCCATTGAGAACTACAAGTCTCAATGCATTTGAAAAATGTTCAAGCGCTCTCCCTTTCGATAACCACTCAGCGTGAAAGTGGAAAATGTCATGGACTAAAATAGGTTCCGGTACTCATTTTGGGTGCTGCTACGGTTATATATTTTAGGTGCAGGACAATAATTTTGAGCTAATATTCTATAAGAGGAACAGGAGCTCAAGCACTAGAAAATGAGGTGCTGGTACTCAGCTCCAGTGAGCTCCTGCCCAAGTCAAGTGCTGCGGCGCAAATAGCTTACAGCTGTGTCTATCCCAAGCTCACTGGCATGGGAAACTGAGGGCCCAGAATTTGTTATACAATGTTGCAAGTCTGCTAGGCAAGGTTGGGCTGGACCAAGAAGTTGATACAATGTTTCAAATTCATTGCAGACAGGCCATGTGCAGCCAATGTGACTTATAGAATATACACACACTTTTTTAAAATCATTTTTAAAAATTTAAAATCAGGATGTTTTCTACCTGCAGGCTGCAATGTTTTTATTTATTTGCTTTATGTAGGCTATTTTTACATAGTTGGCAATAGGAGTTACCTAAAAAGTATATATTTTTATTAACCACATGACAATGATTGAGATATGAAGACATACTTATAATTGTGCATGTGAAAACCTTGATTGACACGCAGATCGGTAGAAATGGTAAGATAAATGGTCGTTCCACATGAGAAAGGGTGCAGACTCCTCATGTAGACTATTACCTGCAACTTCAGCAGAGTAATGGCAGAATCTGCCAAAGCCAGCAGGAGGAAAATAGTTGGCTCAGGTTAATGTTTTTCCTCTTCTAGATAACCAGATTTCTGGCGCCCTCGATGCATTTTTCTTATTTCATCAAACCATAAGCTCAATGCATATAGTTGATTTGATCATTTCTTTAAAACATGGGGAGTGTCCATACGGGAAAAAATACACGTTCATATTTTTCGAAAGAACAGTTGGCTTTCGGTCGACAAAGAGTTGGGTTTTGGGGGGGGTGGACAGCCCTAATTATCATACCCCCCTCATCTTGTGTTACATTGCTGTGTCCATTTGGCCGAGGCCCAGTCCTAACAGTTTTTAATAGTGAAGCATTCTCACCGCTACAGTACTGCACAACAGACCAGTTACAGACCATTAATCTTTGTCCCCCAACTCATGATGCTGACTGCAGCATAATAGTGCTTGGAGAGAATAAACTGCTATATTGATTTTACTATATAAAAAATATAAAAATGTAAAAACGGGCTACTCAGAGTGCCTTTGTGCCACTCTGGGGAGAAAGAATGTGTTATACTCAAAGTAATTATGCAAACAAGTGGCAAATGGAGATTGACATGTAGAATGCTACCAGCTGAAGTCAAGTTGACACGGGTATATACTTGTGACACAAGTTAAAGTTACTGCAGGGACACAAACAACTTATTGATGGTTAACCCAGAGTGTGTAAACTGTGGATCTTGCATTTTTAGACAATTACAACAGAAAGGCATGACTAAGCAGAGACAAAGAGGACAGAGTTGCCAAGACATCAAGAAAAAGTCAACTAAACATATCCTGTTTTTGCCCGTGTACAAGCTGTTCCTAATAATTCTCATACCAAACTATTATTATCCTATGATGGCATATCTCACATGACATGGAGTCACACAGCCATACAGTACAGGGAGGAAAGTGTAGGACGTGAGCAGCTCTTTCGTGATGTCTCTCTGGCCTGAGACTGAGGGAGAAGTGTGTTGACCTTTAGGATTTTGTCCTGGGTGGACATCCCTGCAAGGGGTTCTTTAAAAACCAGTGACTGGTACATAATTGGTCTCTGTCACCATAGTTTCCATGTGATTCTCTCGGAGTAACACAAAAATACAGACGGACCCCCTTCCAGCCACGGGACATAAGAATGGATTACTTTCGATGTCTATTTGCACTGCATTCATCCATGGAAATAGAATACCTGGATTATATGCCTTCCTCATTGGTGGGAGGTGGAGGTGTGCCTTCATCCCAGCCTTGGCACACTTGCTGGCAGAGCGACAGCATACAAACTAAAGATGAAAGCATGTCCTTTCGGATTTCATATGTGGAGTTATCAGAGTTCTGTATTGCTTCTTGTTCCATACAGTAATTTAGCATGATATTGGGGTGCTGGGTCATTGTGCATTAGTGTGCCTATCGATGAGCGATGCCCCAAGTCTTATGGTAATGTGGGTCATCAAGGAAAGATTACCACACTTCCTGTCCAGTGCTGGAGCGTCAAACCAAAGTGATTAGTGCATATGATGAACAGTGCAGTCTCCTAAAAGGAACTTCCTAATCACTTAGTCATTACTCTAGCACCATCTGTCACAGCGTTCAAAGAAAACCTTTACAGTCTACAATGCCTTCACCCAGAACGTTTAGCTAGTGGGTGATTCCGCACAAAACAAGACCGTGATATTGGCATATCATAAGTTCTAGTGTGGGATCTCTGCTAGTTTGGGTTGTGTTCCAATTTGTAAGCATTTCCAACAGAGTGAATGTGAAAATGGATTCAAAATGATCGCTGCTGATCATTTGCAATATGTGCAATAATGCAAGTAAAAAGAAGGCTGTGAATGGTTAAATTTCCTAGTATGCCAATTTCTCTGTACACAACTTGAAAACTAGCAGAGATGACACATTGGAATGTTGACATACACCCACAGAGCAGGGATGGGCAACTTGTGGCCCATGCCCCCATTTTGTAGGCCCACCATCCGGGTTTCAACTTACTGTTGACAGTTAGAATAGAACACAAAGTGCAATTTCAAAATGTAGTTGTGTATCAGCAGTTTCTCTTGTTATGTCAGTCACTAACCACATTTCCATCAGGTTATGTGAGTAAAGTCATACTGGGGGGGGACAAACAGTTGTGATGGAAACAGGAAGTTTTGGTACAATTTTATAAACGCCAATGGATAATTTGTTTGTTCGACATGGGATTTTTTGTGTCTGTAAAAATAAATGGCAGCGGAAACACAATTAAGCGCAAATACTGATATAACCATCATATTCAAGTAAACTTAGAGTCACACCATATTACTACTGTATGTTGTGTGGTCCTCCCGCTGCGACTCCAAAAACCATGCAGTTTATTGGGCTACAGATTGAATAAATTATGAACTTCACAGGGTGGTGAAAGTGCACAGCGATGAGCTTGATGCTCTTTTCCAATATAAATATCGACAGTCTTATTCTGGTGACACGATGAGCGATGTTTGACTGCCGTTTGACAAATAATCTTTCTTTTGTCCATAATAATCTCATCATGTAGACTAGCCTAACCGCACAGTATCTATGAGCTGTTGGCTAGAGCGCATATCGCAAATGTGCCTGCCAGAGTAAGCACATTTGCGATACAACGTAACAGTTTGTGACAAAACTATTGGTAGAGTTGAAAACTGTCGCCAATTGGAAGGAAACCTAGCTACTGACAGTCACTCAATTAGCCATGTCAGCTAACAATTTTGATAGTTAAATTAATCTAGCCAGTTATCATGGCCGAATACCAACCAGGCACGCAGGGCTTCGATTTTGTTAGTCACTCTCACTCAGATATGTTAACAATGCATAAGGCATGGCAAATGGTGTAGAATTACAGGCAACTAGCTTTAAAACTGCAAATAAGTATCTCCACCCCACGGCAAAATGGATAGAATTGCAGCACCCCTGATAAATAAAAATATAAAACTGTATTGCTTCTATGAGCAGACAAAAATAATCCTCTTTACTGATGGATTTTCAAATTGTAGACTGGCACCAGACAGGCTACAGTCGCAGGGGTACAAGGGTTCTACAACTCACCTCTACAATCAAAACTGTTTCCATAGAAACCTTGTAAGACAACAGTACACACTGCAGCAGGGAGATTTAAAGCGGGCAATAACCTCATATCATCATCACAATCTAGGTGGGTCAGCTAGTTTCAAAAGGCACTAAAGTCTCTCCCCTCAGACGCTAGCAGGATGATGAATGGGGATCAGGAGCCACTACGCCAGTCCATGCAGAGAGCACACAGTGAGCCTTATCAGCTGTTCCCAGTAGCCACCGTTTGTGTGGTGCCTATGGCAACGTGCACGCCTGCCTCATTGCCTAAGACGTCTGCCTGTGTTTAAAGCAGCAGAGCGGGAACAATGATGGACATCCTGGAGCATAAATAATGGGTGAGTTACATGTCTGCCTCTACACAGAGCAATGGATAGGATGTAGGGAGAGAACGTGCCACATATCAAAGTCTCCCTTGCTGTGTGCACACGCTGATAGAAACAAACACTGACAATGGGGGACGATCTTGTGTACACAAGCACTACAGAGAGAGCACACATAGCACAAGAGAGGGTTGGGCTGGGAAGCGGTTGTAGCAACATATAAAGTCACCTGGGATGATGTAACTGTTCCTGTACGCAGCGAGGGATGGCTGACTGAGGTAGGTAGCTATCACCTCCCTGTTAATGGTGCGCAGGTTGACTCATAACACGCAGTACCCCAAGGTTATGTCCTCCAAGCAGGCTGGCTTAGGGTCAATCACCAAATGCTTTTGGGAAAGGGCAGATAGAGTTAATGTCTATCCACTGAGGCAAAAAGATCCATTGGCAAAAAGGACAATGTCAAAGTTCAATTCAATAAGAGAAAAGCTGCAAAATTAAGAGTTGAAAATAAAGAGATTATACAAATTCGACAGTCACGAGACAGGGACTTTAAAAATGGGCCAATGGCACATCAAGGGAACTGTAGCCTGACGCAGAACAGAGCCACGTGTATCTAGATCACACTGTCAACAGCATAACCAGAGACAATCATAATCACCAGTGAAATACTGCTCAGAGGGGGGCAGTGAGTTTACATCACCAATAAAGCTTGGTTTCAAGATCAAGGCCTCGTGTAAGTTTTTTTTCCTCATTTAATTCAGGCCCCCAAACCCTCACCCCACTGGGGTTCCACCACCTCACCCTGTTTTCTCTCTCCTACTCTGCCAAACAAGCAGAGGAAAATAAAAAGCTTTCCAGATTAGCATGCGTCGATGCAAGCTTCAACAAAAAGTATACAAGGAAATATGACACAACCACGTAAAAATTATGCAAATTCTCTTGAAATCAACAGTGGCCATTACTGGAGCTGAAGCGAGAGAAAATATACTCAGTCTTGAGAATGAAATGTTGCCTATTCACATCTCATATCTTGCCTGAGTACAATATTTTATCTTTCTACGTGAATAAATACATGCTGTGTTAATTTTGTCATGGTTCCCTGCCAGCAACACTCATTGTAGTAAGCCCATAGTAAGATAAGAGCTAACTGGCTAGCTACTACTGTTAACTAGCCAGATAGGCACAAAGAATTGTTAGTTAGCTACCCACGAAGAATGGACCTTGGATAACATTTGTTTTAGGTCATTTTTGCCTGTTATACTAGCTGGTTAGCTGCATTATTACTATTCACATATACAGTAGCTAGCAGATAGTTATGAAGTCAAATGTTTGCTTTGTGTACATCTTGTTAAGTCTCTATTGTTGCCATTGTCATGGCTGGAATACGGTTCAGTGAATGGGGAGACGCAGCGTGAGGTAATACAGTAGGGGGAGTGTGAGTGCTTCTCAATTATATGCTTAATGCGTTCTCCACACCCTTGTCCTAACAAGCTAGCTAACAAGCTGGCTCCTGAGTGGCACAGCAGTCTAAGGCACTGCATCTCAGTGCTAGAGGCGTCACTACAGACCTTGGTTCGATCCCGGGCTGTAACACAACAGGCGGCAATCGGGAGTACCATAGGGCGGTGCACAATTGGCCCGGCGTCTTCCTGGTTAGGGAGGGTGTGGCAGGAGTAGGCCGTCATTGTAAAATGAGAATATGCTCTTCACGGACTTGCCTAGTTAAATAAAGGTTCAATTAAAAAACAAGAACTTACTCAAGAGAACATCCTTGGAGAATGCACTTGGAGCATGAGAGTGTGGAGCTGGTAGTATGCACATTGAGAAACACCCTATAAAACATTAAGGTTTTATTCCAGGTCAGACATCAGCCTGTGATGTCCCAAACTTTCTAGTGCATAATATACCTTTTTCAATTGAGTAACTTTACAATATTGAAATGCAAGGTCAAAGAGCTATCTATAGCTTCCTTACAGACACCATCACTACAACAAGCTGTATTTCTTCATCCCCAATACATGCCAACTAAAGGGGGGGCATCCTCATGAATAGGGAGAAAAAGGAAACATTTAAGTGCGGAAGCCAAATAATTCTGAGTCTTTTCTGTCAAATTGCCAAGATATTGGGTCACCAATTTCTTATAAACTTCAGGGGAAAGTCTGTTTCATTGCAGTTATTTGCACCACGCCCCTACCATTATCAACCTAAACAGGACAAAAGGCCAGTAATTGTAAATATATTCCAACTCTCCAATTGACAAATATCCAAAGTGTTTCATCCATATCCCATCTCCCATCTCCTTCCAACCCTTACAGATATCCCCTTTTTGACAGGCTGGAAATATTGTATTTCAATAGGGCGGCTACATTGTTTCGACCAGCGTGCGACCACCCGGTTGCGGTGCTACACTATCGTTTCGATAGAGTATGCTACAATGTCGCGCTGGTTAATAAACTATCGTTAATCTTAGCATGTATAATTCACGCTTAGTTTTACATAAAATCGAGGCACACTTAAAAAGTAGGATGGATGCTTTGTCTCCTTCTCCTCAAGATGATGGGAAGAGCACACAGCCGCGGTATCCGCCCTAAGTCTGACAAACTCACATGGCCACACTTTGGGAGGGTCTCAAACTAACCTATATTTGAATTGTTAAAAATCGTAAACGTTTGGGAAAACTGATCACCTACGCAATTTGAAAGACAAATTGACTTCTGTATGCTCAGTACTTCAAGAAACCGTTTTTGAAAGCAAATGGCAACAATATAATACAACCAAATGGTACATCAATAACGACAGCACACGTATTCACTGTCCTATGCACTCCAAGAAAGAAAAGTAGCTTATAGTCTTACTTTATACCGATATCCCCCCCAAAAACGTGCTCGACTAATTGCATTTGTTAATTTAGGCCTAATATCTACGTTAAATTTTTATTTAGACAAATACAGTCAAGAACAAACTTTTCCCATTGCGGCAGACAGCCTTGCTGGAGAATCTATTCTGGAACGTACCTTCACAAAGAGCTCGATAACGGGCTCGTTATCCGCCTTGATTCCATTCTGGGGTACAGACAAAGACATTGTGAACTAAACTTTATAAACTTTTCCAAACTAAATCGACACCAAACGGGTATCTTCAGCCTAATCGCTCTTCTTTGCCACCCCCTTTCCACGGAGTATTCGGATAACCGATTTTCCTAGGCTGGTGGCTCGCTGCAATTCTCACACAAGAGTGGTGGGAGGAGAAAGTCAAGCACAAAGATGGCAAGAGCTGTGTGCTATTGGTGCAGCCCGTCCACAAAACTAGATGTTGCAGAACAGCTCCCTTTGACTCTTCGGTATCTCTACAGGATTTCCGTGCACAACAAATTAGTGTCGTTTATCAAACTGTTGCACGCAACATAATCATTGATAAATCAGAGGCACACTATATTTCTGCCTCGTGAATGACCGTTACAACCCCGCATGGAAAACGCCCTCCAGTCACCTTTTATGGTAGCAAAAACGCCCTCATTTACTGTATGATTTGTAGATGTTGGGAACTGGGCCATGACCGTTTCTAAAAGAAAGCACAATGGCAAAATAGTTAAATTTTCTGTAGAGGTGTGGGCAGAATGTATAAAACCTTTTCAGTGACTTTAAAAAAAGTGCATGCATACAGCCAGTTCCAAACGCTGGCCGCACATTTTGGTATTTGGTATTTTATTAGCAGCAGCTACCCTTCCTGGGGTCCACACAAAACATGAAACATTACATACTACAGAACATTAATAGACAAGAACAGCTCAAGGACAGAAGTACATCAATAAAAACAATAAAACACAGTGGGAAGCAAAGCATTAGAGTCAACATGGGCCAATTCAATATACATACAATATCATTGCAATAGACATAGTGCTGTCCATTATTCCCAATATTTATATCTAAAGTCAATACAGTCTAACTGCAGACACTCGCAGGCCGATCGTCTCTCAGGCAGGCCCATCTCCAATACCAGGACCCCTCAATGATTTGACTATACTACCACCTACTGGTGGGGCGAGTTTTCAGTGTTGAATGAAAATGGCAGGATTAATGTGTGACCAAATCTTTTTTTAATATATTTTTTAATCTCGTTCTATCTGTGGTATTGGACTTTAGTATGGATCGTAATGCTTGTGTTTAACTGACACTTTGATATTCTGGATTTCCACTGATTGTCTATGCGATTAAAATGTGGGTCAAAAGGGAAATAAAACTATTTATTTTTCATTTAAACTATCATTGTAGTATAATTCATGTGCAACGTTTTAGCTTCACATGTATGTGTAATCTGTTGTGTTGGATAGCAGATGTAACACGAACATAACTGCAGAGCTAGGGTCATAGCTAGCCACTCCCTCCGCCGTAACTTTAACAGGACCGTGGGAAAACAGTGCTCGTCAAGTGACACTATGTACGGTTCATATCGTGAGTTGTCAGTAGTTTGGTCCTTGTGTCAGGCCCGACGCACCCTCTGCGGGGTTGAACAAAACCGTTTTTCAGGGAAAGTGGAAGAGAGCCTTTGCTTTTGAACATTAACCAGGCGACAGTCGATCTTAACTCCTCCACATTTACTGGATTGGTTGAACAGTGCAGAAAATAAACTGGCCGGAGGTTCTCTTTTCAGGACCAGAAATTAGGACACGCCGCCCTGGCGTTTTGTTTAGGCCTGGATGTGACGGCCCTGGCATTGGAGGAGCCTGCCTGAGGCGTCTACTAAACTCATCCAACCAGTAGGTGGCAGTATAGAAGGGCCTGAGATGTATCTCGTTAGAATCCTCTCAGAAATGGCCAGTGACGTGACATTTTATTGATAACCTATAAAACTGGGTAGCTGGCTCAACTCCCCCTGGCAGCAATGCTGGTTATACCCTGATGAAGACAGCTTGGCTGTCGAAACGTTGGTATTACATTTTTGCATCTGAGCTCCTAGAGTGTGCGGCTCTTTTATTTTCAAGTTTCTACTCCGCTAGCCAGCACCTCGTCTTAATAGGTGTGCGTTTCTTTTTCTTCTAGATAGCAATGCTGGTGTAGCAGCAGCTTGCTCAATGTCCTCACAGTGCCTGTGTCGGGCTGCCTCTGGAGCGGGTGTTACAACAAAAGCATTAACCATAAGAGACGTTTTTTAGTTACTGTAAAACCCTTACAAGACTCACATCTAGTACATTACATCATCAAATTCAGAATAGACATTTGTCCATTTACTGTATATTTTCTTACATTTGTATAAAGGTCATAAGTTATAACTCAAAGATGAGAGAAAATGGCACTATCAGGTAATCAGGCTCTACAGTGGATAGCTGTCGATCTCGAGTTGAACTAGTACAGCAAGCATGGCATTGTAAAACTGTAATAGAAGAAATATACCACTTATAAAAATGTATTGCACAGGACAGGCAGTTTGGCCAAGATGCCTAATAGGTCTACATGGTGTGTCTATCCGGTTTGTCTACATATCAATTGTTCTGCCTGCGGCTATGGAACCCTGACCTGTTCACCGGACGTGCTACCTGTCCCAGACCTGCTGTTTTCAACTCTCTAGACAGCAGAAGCGGTAGAGATACTCTTAATGATCGGCTATAAAAAGCAAACTGACAATTACTCCTGAGGTGCTGACTTGGTGCACCCTCGACAACTACTGTGATTATTTGACCATGCTGGTCATTTATGAACATTTGAACATCTTGGCCATGTTCTGTTATAATCTCCACCCGGCACATCCAGAAGAGGACTGGCCACCCCTCATAGCCTGGTTCCTCTCTAGGTTTCGACATTTCTAGAGAGTTTTTCCTAGCAACCGTGCTTCTACACCTGCATTGTTTGCTGTTTGGGGTTTTAGGCTGGGTTTCTGTACAGCACTTTGAGATATCTTTCCTTTACACGGATCAGTCGTCCTGGTCCCTTTGCAGAAAAACAGCCCCAAAGCATGATGTTTCCACCCCCATGCTTCGCAGTAGGTATGGTGTTCTTTGAATGCAACTCAGCATTCTTTGTCCTCCAAACACAATGAGTTGAGTTTTTACCAAAAAGTTATATTTTGGTTTCATCTAACCATATGACATTCTCCCAATATTCTTCTGGATCGATCATCCAAATGCTCTCTAGCAAACTTCAGACGGGCCTGGACATGTACTGGCTTAAGCAAGGGGACACGTCTGGCACTGCAGGATTTGAGTCCCTGGCGGCGTAGTGTGTTACTGATGGCAGGCTTTGTTACTTTGGTCCCAGCTCTCTGCAGGTCCCCCCGTGTGGTTCTGGGATTTTTGCTCACCGTTCTTGTGATCATTTTGACCCGACGGGGTGAGATCTTGCGTGGAGCCCCAGATCAAGGGAGATTATCAGTGGTCTTGTATGTCTTCCATTTCCTAATAATTGCTCCCACAGTTGATTTCTTCAAACCAAGCTGCTTACCTATTGCAGATTCAGTCTTCCCAGCCTGGTGCAGGTCTACAATTTTGTTTCTGCTGGTGTCCTTTGACAGCTCTTCGGTCTTGGCCATAGTGGAGTTTGGAGTGTGACTGTTTGAGGTTGTGGACAGGTGTCTTTTATACTGATAACAAGTTCAAACAGGTGCCATTAATACAGGTAACGAGTGGAGGACAGAGGAGCCTCTTGAAGAAGTTACAGGTCTGTGAGAGCCAGAAATCTTGCTTGTTTGTAGGTGTAGGTGACCAAATACTTAAATACTTTTCTCATTTTGTCTGTCATAGTTGAAGTGTACCTATGATGAAAATTACAGGTCTGTCATCTTTTTAAGTGGGAGAACTTGCACAATTGGCGGCTGACTATACTTTTTTACCCCACTGTATTAGCACTGCACACCACTCAGTACCCCTACTATATAATTTCATGCTGCACAATTCAAATTTACATATAAATTACATATAATTTTTATCTATGCAATCCCCGAAAGTAATAATCACGAGGGTACCATAAACATTAACTAGTAATGCGGCATACTCAAAGAAAGGTTAAAATGTCACCTTTCTGGTAAAAATAGTTCTAAAATGCTGATGTGTAGTCACTTGAGGACACGAGCTCAAGTACACAGTACATACATTTGAAGTCTTAAGTTTACATACATCTTCGCCAAATACATTTAAACTCAGGTTCACAATTGCTGACATTTAATTAGAGTAAAAATTCCCTGTCTTGGGTCAGTTAGGATCACAAATTTATTTTAAGAATGTGAAATGTCAGAATAGAGAATTCGTTATTTCAGCTTTTATTTCTTCCATCACATTCCCAGAAGTTTACATACACTCAATTAGTATTTTGTAGCATTGCCTTTAAATTGTTTAACTTGGGTCAAACTTTTTGGGTAGCATTCCACAAGCTTCCCACAATAAGTTGAATTTTGGCCCATTCCTCCTTACAGAGCTGGTGTAACGGAGTCAGGTTTGTTGGCCTCCTTGCTTGCACACGCCTTTTCAGTTCTGCTCACAAATGTTCTGTAGGATCGAGGTCAGGGCTTTGTGATGGTCACTCCAATAACTTGACTTTGTCCTAAAGCCATTTTGCCACATTGGAAGTATGTTTGGGGTTATTGTCTATTTTGAAGATCCATTTGCAACCAAGCCTTTAACTTCCTGACTGATGTCTTGTGGATAACATCTCAATTTTCCTCCCTCATCATGCCATCCATTTTGTGAAGTGCACCAGTCCCTCCTGTAGCAAAGCACCCTCACAACATGCTGCCACCCCTGTGCTTCCCCGTTGGGGTGGTGTTCTTTGGCTTGCAAGCCTCCCCCTTTCTCCTCCAAACATAGCGATGGTCATTATGGCCAAACAGTTCTATTTTTGTTTCATCAGACCAGAGGACATTTCTCCAAAAAGTACGATCTTTGTCCCCATGTGCAGTTGCAAACTGGCTATTTTTTTTTAAATTGCGTTTTTGAAACAGTGGCTTCTTCCTTGCTGAGTGGCCTTTCAGGTTGTCGATATAGGACTAGTTTTACTGTGGATATAGATACTTTTGTACCGGTTTCCTCCAGCATCTTCACATGGTCCTTTGCTGTTGTTATTGATTTGCACCAAAGTACGTTCATCTCTAGGAGACAGAACGCTTCTCCTTCCCGAGCGCTATGACGGCTGCGTGGTCCCAGTGTTTATACTTGCGTACGATTGTTTGTACAGATAAACGTGGTACCTTCAGGCGTTTGGAAATTCATCTCAAGAATGAACCAGACTTGTGGAAGTCCACAATTTTTTTTCCTATGGTCTTGGCTGATTTCCTTTGATTTTCCCATGATGTTAAGCAAAGAGGCACTGAGTTTGAAGGTGGGCCTTGAAATACATCCACAGGTAAACCTCCAATTGACTCAAATGATGTCAATTAGCCTATCAGAAGCATCTAAAGCCATGACATAATTTACTGGAATTTTCCAACCGGTTTAAAGGCAGTCAACTTAGTGTATGTAAACTTCTGACCCACTGGAATTGTGAATGTGAAATAATCTGTAATCAATTTGTTGAAAAATTACTTGTGTCATGCACAAAGTAGATGCCCCAACCAACCTGCCAAAACTATAGTTTGTTAAAAAGAAGTTTCCGGAGTGGTTGAAAAATGAGTTTAAATGATTTCACCGTAAGTGTATGTAAACTTCTGACTTCAACTGTATAAAAATAGACATTTCATATTCAACAAAACTATAATGCTTAAAATGACATACGCTTTTTAAATATAGCATAATCATATTATAAAACCAAACTGTAAGAGTTCACGTTCCTTATAACTGTAAAATACATGTTTGTTTAGAGTTAGAGAAAATGTGCATATTTTCTAAAGGGCCCTTGATCAAAACATCTGCCAGCACAGCTGTTAACATCTGAGCTCTATCTTGGCTTCCAGAACGCACTAGGAACTCACATTCAATCTCATACAAATCTTGTCCATCTATGAAAGTGTTTCTGCTATAAAAAAAATATAAAAAAATATTTAGATGAATGGCTATTAATCAATCTCAATGTGCTAGTGATGAAATTATCTCCTGCTGCGCTACAATGTAAGGATTGCAGGCATGTGCTTTGTCAGTGGCTGTGACGTAGGGTTCAGCAAGGAGTTGGACCTGTCGGAAGAGCGAATGAAAATGGTATGAGGGACATTCCATCGATCTGTGGACATCCCAGCTGGTTTCAGATTTTGCATCCTAAGCGGGGGAAAAAGACTAGCGTGTCAGTGGGAACGAGGGCTATCGCGCAATGCAAGCCATTTTGATCTACGGTGTCCACAGATCAATTTAAGCGAAAATGTCAGTGAGAACTTGTACCAGGCCCACATAGGTCCTCTAAAAACATGGGACTTTATATCTAAGATTTCTTTTAAGTGGCCAACCCTGTTTTCTGAGAGGCCTTAACCATGAATTTAGAATATACAACATAATCACTTTAGAGTTTAAATATAAAAAAATCTTTTAATTCTGAAAGGATGACAAGAGCAGGAGTTTTTAAATACAAGTCAAATAGCAGTCCCACAAAAATGAATAGCTCAAAGCAAGAGTGGACCAGTGTGAATTCAAAGTATGACTGCATATCAACCCATGTGGGAAATCAAACCCCGGCTCTCTGGTGAGGTCAGAATCCCCATGAAAAATCCAGTTCTTTTTAAACTTGTGTAGACTTTTTCTAAGACAGAATTTTATGGAAGGCCAAACACCTCTATTACATAACAAAAAGGGGAAAAAGACTGCTTGTATTTGCTTGTTTACAGTCCATTTCATGCACATCAGAGCAGAGACACGCTAGCTGCACATGCAATCCTAAATTCCCCAAGTCAAATCTTTTGAATGTCGTAGTATGAGAAACTTGTACAATGCAAGCATTATAATGAAACCGTTCCCATCCCTGATCTCATCTTGAAAATTAAGGGGTCCAACAAAGATAGTTTTACAGTTTGGATATAAGCAATAACACACTTTGGGTAAAATATTAGAAAATAATATTAATTGGGAGATCGTGACATATCAAGCTCTTGATAAAAAATATATTTCAATAGATTACCAAACCCGTAAAAAGAAAACAAAAACTAAAGAATAAACAATTTGTACATTCTAAAGCTGAACAAGGTTAATGAAAAATTCTAAACAAAGGGAATGGAAAATCAGGAAAGGAGAAAAAGGGAGGAGAAAGAGGGAGGGGAGTGACCGGGCTTCTCAGGACAGTGGAGGGGACAGCTTTCCAGCTTTCCTCATGGAACGCAGTGCCTTCTCTCTCAGGTGCTTCTCCAGGTCGTCCAGACATTCTTCTACTTCACTGTCTGATTCCTTAAGGAAAGGTAGCATTAATTATATCATATTTCGGTTACGTTGCAAGGTAGGTGGTATGATGCTGCAGCATGCTTCATCATAGTAATAGAATAAAGGAATACATTAGCTGATGGTGCACAAGTCAACTTCTACAACCTTGTCTGACTTTGTTAATCTTGAATGAAATGCTTAGATGATGTGTGAAGCATGCTAAAACCCCTCAGTAAATCAGAAGAGTAGACTTCACCTTTTTTGGGTTGGAGGCTGCGTCGCCCTCCATCCCCTGGTTCTCCTGGTCATCCCCAGCAGCAACCGGCACATCACACTTCTCCTTCTTGTGTTTCTTGTGTTTCTTGTGCTTCTTCTCCTTCTTGTGTTTCTTTTCCTTCTTCTTCTTCTTGTTTTTCTTTCCTCCAGGCTCAGTGTCAGAATTCTGAGAAGGGGATTACAAAGCAATACCACGAGTGAGTAAGTATTTCGTTGGCATTTAGTGAGAAGGGCCAAGCAGAGGGCATGATGACCTTCATTGGTTAAACCTCTTCAATCTTGCAAAAAGTTATGGTATTGGTGCCCAGAAACACACACCAGCTTTTACTCACAGGTGAACTCACTTAGTTGAGTCAAACAAAATGTTTAATCTCACATCGTACTATTAACAAATAGCAGCTTTAAAAACTCACCTTGTTTGGAGAAGGGCTGCCAGAGCCGCTGCTGGCCTTTTTAGCCGGGGGTGCAGGTGGGGATCCACTGGCTGAGTGGCCTGGAGAAGGGGAGCCTGAAGCTGGCCGTTTCAGGGCTCCTGGTTTAGGGGAACCAGACGGTGACCTTGATGACACTCTCCTCATCGGCTGGGGGCTCTGAGAGCCTCTGATAAGGAGAAACCGGAGAGAAAAGGTGTGATATCTGGAACGTACACTGAATGTACAAACATTAGGAAGACCTGCTCTTTCCATGACAAACTGACCAGGTGAAAGCTATGATCCATTTTTGACCAGTGTAGATGAACCAGTTTTTGAACCAGTGTAGATGAAGGGGAGGAGACAAGTTACCTTCTTATGGTTGGGGGGGCAGTATTGAGTAGCTTGGATGAATAAGGTGCTCAGAGGTGCCCAGAGTAAACTACCTGCTCCTCAGTCCCAGTTGCTAATATATGCATATTACTATTTGTATTGGACAGAAAACACAGACGTTTCTTAACTGTTTGAATGATGTCTGTGAGTATAACAGAACTCATATGGCAGGCAAAAACCGGAGAAATAATCCAACCAGGAAGTGGGAAATCTGAGGTTGGTCGATTTTTAACTCTGCCCCTATTGAAGTTAGTGGGATATTGGTCATGTTGCACTTCCTAAGGCTTGCACTAGATGTCAACCGTCTTTAGAAACTTGTTTGAGGCTTCTACTATGAAGGGGGGTGGAATGAGAGGGGAATGAGTCAGAGGTCTGCCAGCAGTCAACCGCTGGTCACGCGCATTTCACATGAGATATCTCCCGTTCCTTTGCTTTCTGAAGACAAAATGAATTCTCTGGTTGGAATATTATTGAAGATCTGTTAAAAACATCCTAAAGATTAATTCCATACATCGTTTGACAAGTTTCTACGGTCTGTAACGGAACCTTTTAACATTTCGTCTGCAACTAGTGAATGCGCTTCGTGAGTTTTGATTTGTTTACTAAACGCGCTAACAAAAGTAGCTATTTGGACATAAATGGGCATTATCGAACAAATCAAACATTTGTGGAACTGGGATTCCTGGAAGTGCATTCTGATGATGATCAAAGGTAAGTGAACATGTAATGTTATTTCTGACTTCTGTTGACTCCAACATGGCAGATATCTGTATGTGTTTGTCTGAGCACCGTACTCAGATTATTGCATGGTTTGCTTTTTCCGTAAAGCTTTTTTGAAATCTGACACAGCGGTTGCATTAAAGCATTTTTAAGCCTTAACCTGTTAAGTCGACCCTCTACTTTTTCGAACATTCTGTTAAAAATCGCGCAACATTTCAGCGCCCTGCTACTCAGGCCAGGAATATAGTATATGCATATGATTAGTACGTCTGGATAGAAAACACTCAGACGTTTATAAAACTGGTTAAATCACGGCTGTGACTATAACAGAACGTGCGTTTCATCGAAATGGAAATAAATATCCATCCGCGACTTCAAGGAATTGTTCAAAGTGAACCGAATTAAATGAGGCAGAGGTTGCAGTGCCTACAGCTTCCACACGTTGTCTAGAGTCTTGTCATTTGATTCGCAATTGATTCTTGGTCTAACCGAATCAAGGGAATCGATTCCCTCCTGTCTCCGACCGGATGTTTTGGTCGAGCTCTCTCCAAGACATTTTTTCGAAACAGACACCTATAGAATTGACATCGCCTCCTGATGAATTTTATCGCTTATTAACGTGTACTAATACCTAAAGTTGCATTACAAAAGTATTTCGAAGTGTTTTGTGAAAGTTTATCGTCGACTTTTTGAATTTTAAAAAATGACGTTACGTTATGAAACGCTATTTTTTTCCGTTTATCACACAGTCTTCATAGATCGATATCTAGGCTATATATGGACCGATTTAATCGGAAAAAAGACCCAATAGTGATTATGGGACATCTAGGAGTGCCAACAAAGAGGATGGTCAAAGGTAATGAATGTTTTATATTTTATTTGTGCGGTTTGTGTAGCGACGACTATGCGAATTACTTTGTTTACGTCCCCTGCGGGTCTTTTGGGGTGTTACATGCTATCAGATAATAGCTTCTCATGCTTTCGCCGAAAAGCATTTTAAAAATCTGACTTGTTGCCTGGATTCACAACGAGTGTAGCTTTAATTCAATACCCTGCATGTGTATTTTAATGAACGTTTGAGTTTTAACTAATACTATTAGCATTTAGCGTAGCGCATTTGAATTTCCAGAGCTCTAGATGGGACGCCTGCGTGCCAGGTAGGACCAAGAAGTTAAGACATTTGAGACATGAATTGTGTATGTGTGCCATTCAGAGGGTAACTGGGCAAGAAAACTACTTAAATGCCTTTGAACAGAGTATGGTGGGTGTGAGGCACACTGGTTTTGAGTGTGTCAAGAACTTCAACGCTGCTGGGTTTGTCATGCTCAACAGTTTCACGTGTGTATCAAGAATGGTCCATGAACCAAAGCACATCCAGTCAACTTGACAACTATGGAAAAGCATTGGAGTCAACATGGGCCAGTATCCCTGTGGAATGCTTTCGACACCTTGTGGAGTCAATGGCCCAACGAATTGAGGATGTTGAAGACAAAAGGGGGTGCAGTTCAATGTTAGAAAGGTGTTCCTCATGTTTTGTATACTCAGCATACATCTAATAGTGGTGGGAGTTATTGATGTGCAGCAGAAGCTATTGAGTTAATAAGGCCAATTAAAGGCTGCTTACCTCTGGTTCTTGCGGGGCTCTGGTGTCCGGGACACCCTGCGGATTGCCCTGTTGCCGTGTGAGGGGGACACCTGGCGCCTCTGTCCAGGTGGAGAGGTGTCAAAGCGCCCCTGAGGACTGGTTCGGCCACGGTTGGCAGGGGAAGGGGACAGGCGGTTACTGTGAGCAAGGGGGGGTGAGCGAGTGTCCCGGCCTGGTCGGTTGGATGGGAGCATGGGGCTTCTCCTGTGTCTGGGGGGAGAGGTGGACGAGGGAGGTGTGCGTCTCTTTTGGGGAGGGGGACTCCTGCGCTTAGGGGACCTGGAGGGACGGCGCTTGGGCACCGGGGATAGGCGTTTGGGAGAGGGAGACCCTGACAGCCTTCTTTTCTGTGGGCCCAAAGGAGTGGGGCTGTATCGCCGCTGGATGGGTGGAGAGTACCGTCTGGGGGAGGGGGAGCGTCTGCGAGGTGGTGGAGAGGGAGACCTGGGGAAACAGAGAGGACATACGAGACAAGTTATTTTTTGAATCTCAGGTGTGGTGCAGGTGTGGTGCACTGAATTCTGGAGAATGAGGGAACCTAAAACAAGGCGTCAAGTCTTTTACCTGCGCCTAGGAGGAGGAGAGGGAGATCTGCGACGCCTTGGGGGAGATCTGCGTCCTCCGGGGGATGGAGAGCGTCTTTTTCTGTAGAGGGAAAACAAAGACTTACATGAGGAATGCATATGGGACAGACAGTGTGTGTGTGTGTGTGTGTGTGTCTTGTTGGTATGGGAAAAACATACAAAATCTATAATCATGACTGCATTAGATAACTGTCCGTAGCTAACCTGGGGGAGCCGTCCCGGTGTCGTCTCCTGGGAGAGGAGGGCGAGTGACTGCGTCGCCGCCTGACATCCCCGTTCCTCGCCACTGGCCCCCTGCCCGGCCTCTTGGACCCCTCACCCTCTGAGGATGATGATGATCCAGCCTCTGTTACCAATCCGAAAGAAAACAGCACACGTCATTTCCCAGTAGCAACATGTGGATGTTTCAAAGGGGGGGGGCACCTAGGTGGGGCTTCGGACCCACAAGATGAGGTTGCAAGACGAGACGGACACAGAGTGGGTTAGAAAAAAAAGATGGGGTGAGGTGGGGAACAAAATAGAACGCTTGTAACCTGAAGACGTTTCCCGATTCTGCCTGCGATACTGACGTCGCTGCTGCACAGAATCGGCTGTAGCCCCCTCTGAAATGCAAAGCAGTGAGTCCCCATTTAGAGCTATAGAAAACCGCTAAAAACACAACCATCCACCCACGGTGCATCACACCAGACCGAGACAGACAGGCACTAGAAGGCAAACACACCTGACTCTGATGCCTCAGACTGCCTGGGTTTCGGAACAGGGGACGGTGAATCGTTCCTCGTTCCTGGTTTCTTCTTTGACCCTGAAAATCAAAACTGTTTTAGTTGCCAGAATCTTAGAGGAAACACTGTTCAACCGACGACCAGAAGTCAGCCTGCAGGCGGTCGGCCCGCCACTAGGAGTCGCTAGAGCGCGATGAGCCAAGTAAAGCACCCCCGGCCAAACCCTCCCCTAAACTAACCCGGATGACGCTGGGCCCTATGGGACTCCCGGGTTATGGCAACTAACAATTGCAGTTTCCAGGTCACTGATTGTATAGACATAAACCCTTCCTAATAATAAAAATAATAATAATAATAAAAGAGCATCCAGGAATGGTTGTGTATCACACTCCCACTGACTGATCATGTGACAAGACAGTCACTATGAGGCGAGGGAGTCCCATGTTTGAAAGGTGAGGAAGTTGGATAGGGCTGAATTCATTACAGACCATTGTTGATAAAGTCCCAAAATGTTTTGCATGTCTGCAGTCAAGTTAAAGATACTCAAAAACAAAAAAGTCAAACTGTCATGTCATCATAATGCAAAATGCCAATATCTTGAAAACTTGACATGCACAACACTGGGACTGTATCAACAGTGGACTAATGGGAAAAAAAACACCAAAAGATAGAATATCCACCCAGAAACTGTTTAAAGCTGCACTATGTAGAAATCGCACCGCCATTTCCTGGTTGCTAAAATTTGAATAGTTCGCCTAATTTCAGGTTGTGTGACAAAACAAGCACGTATAGTGTAGAGAATTATTGAACCATCTAAACTGCTGTAAAATATATTTTCCATATACAAAAAACATCATTTTCAGCCGGTGTACAAAACTGAACGTAAAAGACTCAAACTTGACATAGAATTGGCGCACATAGAACATATATACCGCTTCCTAGACTTGCTTTCAATGAGAATGCCACAGCTATAACCAGTGGAGTAAACTACCGAAGTAATACCTTCAAGTTCTTTTTACTCAAGTAATTTTTGGGGGTACCTGTAGTAGAGGTCGGCCGATTAAAATCGGAGTGGCCGATTCATTAGGGCCGATTTCAAGTTTTCATAACAATCTGATTTTTTTTTTTTTTTTGCACCTTTATTTAACTAGGCGAGTCAGTTAAGAACACATTCTTATTTTCAATGACGGCATAGGAACGAACGGTGGGTTAACTGCCTCGGTCAGGGGCAGAATGACAGATTTTCACCTTATCAGGTCAGGGGTTCCAATCTTGCAACCTTACAGTTAACTAGTCCAACGCAATAACGACCTGCCTCTATCGTTGCACTCCACAAGGAGACTGACTGCCTGTTACGCAAATGCAGTAAGCCAAGGTAAGTTGCTAGCTAGCATTAAATGTATCTTATAAAAAAAATCAATCATAATCACTAGTTAACTACACATGGTTGATGCTATTACTAGATATTATCTAGCATGTCCTGTGTTGCATACAATCTGACTGAGCATACAAGTATCTAAGTATCTGACTGAGCGGTGGTAGGCAGAAGCAGGCGCGTAAACATTCATTCAAACAGCAACTTCGTGTGTTTTGCCAGCAGCTCTTCGTTGTGCGTCAAGCATTGCGCTCTTTATGACTTCAAACCTATCAACTCCCAAGATGAGGCTGGTGTGACCGAAGTGAAATGGCTGGCTAGTTAGCATGCGCTAATAGCGTTTCAAACTTCACTCGCTCTGAGCCTTGGGGTGGTTGTTTCCCTAGCTCTGCATGGGTAACGCTGCTTCGATGTGGTGGCTGTTTAAGTTGTGTTGCTGGTTCGAACCCAGGGAGGAGCGGGACGGAGCCTATACTGTTACACTGGCAATACTAAAGTGCCTATAAGAACATCCAATAGTCAAAGGTTAATGAAATACAAATGTTAGAGAGAAATAGTCCTATAATTCCCACAACCTAAAACTTCTTACCTGGGACTATTGAAGACTCATGTTAAAAGGAACCACCAGCTTTCATATGTTCTCATGTTCTGAGCAAGGAACTGAAACGTGAGCTTTCTTACATAGCACATATTGCACTTTTACTTTCTTCTCCAACACTGTTTCAACACTGTTTTTGCATTATTTAAACCGATGTATTATATTAAGTTAAAATATGTGTTAATTCAGTATTGTTGTAATTGTCATTATTACAAATACATTTCCCCCCGGCTTTTTTGGTCCTCCAATAATCGGTATCGGCGTTGAAAAATCATAATCGGTCGACCTCTAATCTGTACTTTATTTATATTTTTATAACTTTTACTTCACCACAATCCTAAATAAAATAATTTCCCTGACAGCCAAAAGTACTCATTACATATTGAATGCTTAGCAAGACAGGAAAATGTTACAATTCACACACTTAAAGAAAACACATGGTCATCCCTACTGACTCTGATCTGGTGGACTCACTAAACAAATAAATCTCCTGTAAATAATGTCTGAGTGTTGGAGTGTGCCCTTGACAATCTGTACATTTTAAAAACAATAATATTATTTATATACTTTTGATACTTGAGTACATTTAAAACCAAATACTTTTAGACTTACTCAAGTAGTATTTTATTGGGTGACTTTTACTTGAGTCATTTTCTATTAAGGTATCTTTACTCAAGTATGACAAATGGGTGCGTTTTCCCCCACTGGCAAAAACTCACATTTCTATGTGAATTTGGTCTGGTCACCCAAAAGTTACATACTGCAGCTTTAATACACATGAGGGCAAGGATCAAAGAGAAGGGGGCATATAGTGCCTTCCGAAGGTATTCAAAAAACTCTACTTTTTCCAAATGTTGTGCTGCAGACTATTTAAAATTGATTAAAATGTAGATGTCACTGATCTATAGACAACCCATAATGTCAAGTATTCAATCCCTTTTATGGCAAGCCTACCGTTCATGAGTAAAAATGTGCTTAACAAATCGCATAAAGTTACATGGACTCATTACATGTTCAATAATGGGTTAACATTTTTTTTGAATGACTGCTCAATCGCTCTATCCTACATATCCAATTATCTGTAAGGTCCCTCAATCAAGTAGTGGATTTCAAGCACAGATTCAAACAAAGACCAGGGAGGTTTTTCAATGCCTTGCAAAGGGCACAGAGTGGTAGATGTGTACAAATAAAAATGCAGAAACTGAATATCCCTTAGAGCATGGTGAAGTTATTAATTTGGCTTTGGGTGAGTCATTACAAAAAAATACAGGTGTCCTTCCTAACGCATTTGCCGGAGAGGAAGGAAACTGCTCAGGGATTTCACCATGTGGCCAAGGGTGATTTTAAAACAGTTACAGTTTAATGGCTGTGATCTGAGGATGGATGAACAACATTGTAGTTACTCCACAAAACTAACCTAAAATGACAAAGTGAAAAGGAGAAAGCCTGTACAGAATAGAAATATTCCAAAACATGCACTTAACTTCTTGGTGACAGGGTAGCTTGGATGAATAAGGTGCCCAGAGTAAACTGCCCATCTGTCCCAGATGCTAATATATGCATATTAGTAGTAGTATTGGATAGAAAACACTGAAGTTTCTAAAAACTGTTTGAATGATGTCTGAGTATAACAGAACTCATATGGCAGGTGAAAACCTGAGACAATGTTGTTTGAGGCTTCTATTGTGGAAGGGGGTCAAATCAGTGCTGTTTCAACAAATGGACTAGGCTGTGGCCAAATCACTTGTTAACTGCGCGGTCATGCGGGCACGCCGTGCCTTTTCCCCCTGTAATGAATACTCTATTGTCCGGTTGGAATATTATTGACGATTGATTATAAAAAGACCACGGATTGACTGTAAACATCGTTCGACATGTTTCTACAAATTGTAATGGAACTGGACTTTGTCTGGATTTTGCGCTCGCGCATTGTGCCTTTGGAATAGTGAACTAAACGTAGGTATTTGGACATAAATATGGACGTAATTGAACAAAACAAACATTTCTTGTGGAAGTGGGAGTCCATTCCGATGAAGATCAGCAAAGGTAAGTGAAGATTTATAATGCTATTTATGACTTTTGTTGACTCCACAACTTGGCAGGTATCTGTATGGCTTGCTTTTGTGGCTGAACGCTGTTCAGATTATTGAGCCGTAAAGCTTTTTTGAAATCTGACAAAGCAATTGCATTAACCTTGTGACTAGGGGCAGTATTTTCATTTTTGGAAAAATAACGTTCCCGTAGTAAACGGGATGTTTTGTCAGGACAAGATGCTAGAATATGCATATAATTGACAGCTTAGGATAGAAAACACTAAAGTTTCCAAAACTGTAAAAATATTGTCTGAGTATAACAGAACTGATATTGCAGGCGAAAGCCTGAGAAAAAAACAACCCGGAAGTGACTCATCTTTTGAAAGATCTGCGTTCCAATGCGTCCCTATTGAGCAGTGAATGGGCTATCAACCAGATTACTTTTTCTCCGTATTACCAAGGTGTCTACAGCATTGTGACGTAGTTTTACGCATTTATGTTGACAAATACCCGTAAGCAGCTACATTGCGCAACTGGTCACCTGACCCAGAGTGATTCTCGCGTAAAATACAGAGGTAGCCATTATTCCAATCGGTCCTACTGAAAAACCAATTGTCCCGGTGGATATATTATCAAATAGATATTTGAAAACACCTTGAGGATTGATTATAAACAATGCTTGCCATGTTTGTCGATATTATGGAGCTAATTTGGAATATTTTTGGCGTTTTTGTGACTGCAATTTCCAGGCGATTTCTCAGCCAAACGTGAAGAACAAACGGAGCTATTTCACCTACAAAAATAATATTTTTGGAAAAAAGGAACATTGGCTATCTAACTGGGAGTCTCGTGAGTGAAAACATCTGAAGCTCATCAAAGGGAAACCATTTAATTTGATTGCTTTTCTGATTTCCGTGACCAAGTTACCTGCTGGTGGGTGGGCAAAATGCTATGCTAGGCTATCGATAAACTTACACATGCTTGTCTAGCTTTGTCTGTAAAGCATATTTTGTACATCTGAGATGACAGGGTGATTAAAAGGCTAAGCTGTGTCTCAGTATATTTCACTTGTGATTTTCATGAATAGGAATATTTATGTCAGTTGCGTTATGCTAATTAGTGTCAGTCGATGATTATGCTCCCGGACCCGGGATGGGGAGTTAGAGTTTAAGAACAAGTTTATCTTTAATTCTATGGAAAACATGCATCTTTCATCAAAGTTTATGAGTAGTATTTCTGTTATTTGACGTGTCTCTACAATTTCTCCAGATGTTTTGGAGGCATTTCTGAACATGGCGCAAATGTAAACAGAGGTTTTTGGATATAAATATAAACTTGATCGAACAAAACATACATGTATTGTGTAACATTGAGTCCTGGGAGTGTAATCTGATGAAGATCGTCAAAAGGTTAGTGATTCATTTTATCTATATTTCTGCTTTTTGTGACACCTCTCTTTGGTTGGAAAATGGCTGAATACTTTGACTAGTTGCTTTCGCCAAAAAGCCTTTTTGAAATCAGACACTGGTTGGATTAACAACAAGTACATCTTTAAAATGGTTTAAAATACTTGTATGTTTGAGGAATTTTAATTATGCTATTTCTGTTTTGAATTTGGCACCCTGCAATTTCACTGGCTGTTGGCGATGTGGGATGCTAGCGTCCCGAACGATCCCAGAGAGGTTAAGTAACACTGCAAAAAAATGTGGCAAAGAAATGAACTTTTTGTCCTTATTACAAAACATTGTTTGAGGCAAATCTAACACATCACAGAGTACCACTTCATATTTTAAAGCATGGTGGTGGCTGCATTGTTAGGGTATTCTTATTAAATCAGCAATAACTATTTTTAAGCATTTCAGAAACAGAATACAGCTATACGCCGTGGCAAAATCCTTGAGGAAAAACAGTGTCTGCTTTCCAACAGACATTGCGAGACAAAGCCACCTTTCAGCAGAACAATAACCTAAAACACATGCCCAAATAGCCACTGGAGTCAAATATCAAGACGACAATTGAATGTTCCTGAGCGGCAAAGTTACAGTTCGGACTTAAAAATCAGCTTGAAAATCTTTGTCAAGAATTGAAAACGGCTGTCTAGCAATGATAATCAACTTGACAGAGCTTGAGAAATGTACAAAATGAATTAGCAAATACTGTACAAAGTTCTGAGACAACCAAAAAGACCCACTGCTTTAATCATTGCCAAAGGTGTTTATACAAAGTATGGACTCAGGGGTGTGATATGTATTATAATTTTTTCACTTTGTCATTATGGGTTATTGTGTCTAGATAGGTGGAAAAACATTTAAATCTATTTAGAATTCAGGCCATAACAAAATGTGGAATAAGTCAAGGGGTATGAATACTTCCCACAGGCACCGTAACGACATTTACGACGACAAAAAATAATAATAAATAAAACACGCAACAATTTCATAGACTTCCAAGTTAGTTCATAAGGAAATCAGTCTAAATAAACACGTCCCTTTTTCAGGACCCCATCTTTCAAAGATAAATCCAAATAACTTCACAGATCTTCAATGTAAAGGGTTTATACACTGTTTCCCATGCCTGTTCAATGAACCATAAACAATTCATGGTCGCAGTGGCAAACCACGTGTAACAACACTTGCACAGGATCGGTACATCCGAACATCACACCTGCAGGACAGGTATAGGATGGCAACCACTGCCGGAGTTACATCAGGAACGCACAATCCCTCCATCAGTGCTCAGACTGTCCGCAATAGGCTGAGCGAGGCTGGACTGAGGGCTCGTAGGCCTGTTGTAAGGCAGGTCCTCACCAGACCAGCAACAACGTCGCCTATGGTCACAAACCCAACGTTGTTTGACCAGACAGGACTGGCACAAAGAGCTCTTCACAGACGAGTTGCGGTTTTGTCTCACCAGGGGTGATGGTCAGATTTGCGTTTATGGTCAAAGGAATGAGCGTTACACCGAGGCTTGTACACTGGAGCGGGATTGATTTGTAGGTGGAGGGTCCGTTGTGGTGTGTCACAGCATCGGACTGAGCTTGTTGTCATCGCAGGCAATCTCAACACTGTGCGTTACAGGGAAGACATCCTCCTCCCTCATGTGGTACCCTTCCTGCAGGCTCATCATGACATGACCCTCCAGCATGACAATGCCACCAGCCATACTGCTTGTTCTGTGCGTGATTTCCCGCAAGACAGGAATGTCATTGTTCTGCCATGTCCAGCGAAAAGCCCGGATCTCAATCCCATTGAGCACATCTGGGACCTGTTGGATCGGAGGGTGAGGGCTAGGGCCATTCCACCCAGAAATGTCCAGGAACTTGCAGGTGCCTTGGTGGAAGAGTGGGGTAACATCTCACAGCAAGAACTAGCAAATCTGGTGCAGTCCATGAGGATATGCACTGCAGTACTTAATGCAGCTGGTGGCCACACCAGATACTGACTGTTACTTTTGATTTTGACCCACACCCCCCCTTTGTTCAGGGACACATTATTCCATTTCTGTTAGTCACATGTCTGTGGAACTTGTTCAGTTTATGTCTCAGTTGTTGAATCTTGTTATGGCCATACAAATATTTACACATGTTAAGTTTAAAATAAACGCATTTGACAGTGAGAGGACGTTTCTTTTTTTGCTGAGTTTAAATTCATTAGGCCCTAATCTATGGATTTCACATGACTGGGAATACATCTATGCATCCGTTGGTCACAGATACCTTAAAAGAAAGGCCCCTAGATCAGAAAAACAGTCCGTATCTGGTGTGACCACCATTTGCTTTACGCAGTGCAACATCTCCTTCGCATAGAGTAGATCATGCTGTTAATTGTGTCCAGTTAAATGCTGTCCCACTGCTCTTCAATGGCTGTGCCAAGTTGCTGGTTATTGGCGGGAACTGGAACATGCTGTCGTATACGTCGATCCAGAGCATCCCAACGAGTGACATGTCTGGTGAGTATACAGGCCATGGAAGAACTGGGACATGAATGTAATAATATAAGCCATTTAGCAGACGCATTTATCCATAACAGTCATGCATGCATACATTTTACATATGGGTGGTCCCAGGAATTGCGTACAGACCCTTGCGACATGGGGCCGTGCATTATTTTGCTGAAACATGAGGTGATGTCGGCAGATTAATTGCATGACAATGGGCCTCAGGATCTCGTCACGGTATCTGTGCATTCAAATTGCCATTGATAAAGAGCAATTATTTTCTTTACCCGTAGCTTATGCCTGCCCATACCATAACCCCACCATGGGGCTTTCTGTTCACAACGTTGACATCAACAAACCACTCACATATGGCAAACAGTGTGTATGGCTTTGCCTCGGTCCTTGTACAGGTGAAACCAGGATTCATCCATGAAGGGCAAACTTCTCTAGAGTGCCAGTGGCCATCGAAGGTGAACATTTGCCCACTGAAGTCAGTTACGACGCTGAACTGCAGTCAGTTCAAGACCATGGTGAGGACGGCGATTATGCAGATGAGCTTCCATGAGACGTTTTCTGACAGTTTGTGCAGAAATTCTATGGTTACTATCTATAGTTTCAACAGCTGTCTGGTCTCAGACAATGCCGCAGGTGAAGGTCCTGGGCTGGCGTGGTTACCCGTAGTCTGCAGTTGTGAGGACGGTTGGACGTACTGCCAAATTCTGTCAAACAACATTGGAGGTGGTTTATGGTAGAGAAATTAACATTAAATTCTGTAGCAACAACTCCGGTGGAGATTTTGTCATTCAGCATACCAATTGCAGGCTCCCTCTAAACTTGAGACATCTGTGGCATTGTGTAATGTGACAAACCTGCACATTTTAGAATGGCCTTGTGTAATGACCATGCTGTATAATCATCTTCCTGATATGCCACAGCTGTCAGTTGGATAGATTATCTTGGCAAAGGAGAAATGCTCAGAAACAGGGATGTAAACTAATTTGTACACAACATTTTAAATAAGCTTTTTGTGAATATGGAAACATTTTTTGATCTTTTATTTCAGCCCATGAAACATGGGACTAACACTTCACATGTTGCAATTATAATTTTGTTTATTATGGAATGGAGTAAAGTAAGTAGAGCTAACATACCAGCTGATCTGGATGGGGAGGCTGAGGCCCGGCCCTTTCTGGCCCGCGGGGAGGCAGAGCGTTGTGTCTTCCCAGAGGGGCTGCCATTGGGGGCTCTTCTCCTGGAGGGGCTAAGGGAGGGATCAGCTGCATGGCCGCGGGGCTGTTTTCTGGGTGGTGTGGTTGACGTTCTCTTCATTGCCTTCTTATGAGGTGAGTGAGATGTGGAGCTGCTCCCAGAGGATGATGGGGAGCGAGAGCGCCGTCTATGGGATACAAACAGAACAAATCAACCACAACTGCTGTTTGGTAAGGTAGCTAGTTAATTCCGAAAGGCTGTTAATGACAGCTTCAGTGACAGGCACTTCTGCTACACTTCTATGGCCCTCTACTCACCTGCGGACAGGGGAGCGACTGCGCCTGTGTCTGGGGCCTGGGGGGCCACGTCTGGGGGGGCTCCTACGCCGAGGGGACAACCGTCTCCTGGGGCTCGGCCTCCGCCGGGGGGAGTAAGACCTGGAGCGTGATCTGGGTCGTCTGCGGGAGCGGGAATGGGAGCGAGAGCGGTGGTGGGGCCTGTCTCTCCTGCTGTCCTTCTCCCTTTCCCTGGGCTTGGGCCTCTCCTTTTTAGGAGCCTTATCTGGGGAGGGTTCTTTGACCTCAGTCACAGAGTCAGGTACCACAACCACAGTGTCCGGCTTTACCACATCACTGGAAAATTAAAACATACTACAAATTAGATTACATTTTTAAGTCAAGAATGGAATCAACAACACGGACAAATCCCATCCCTGCATATTTCCAGATACAGTCGGTGCCTAAACCTTTCCCTTGCCTGGTGGAGGAGGCCTCCTGAATGACTGGCTCAGGTATGGTGCTCTCTGAGGTGTCTGGCTCAGGCTGGGGCTCCTCAGTGCTCTGGGGCAGGGTAACACTGACAAGGGTGACAGCTGGGGCTGGTGGTGGAGGGGAGCTGCTGGGACTTGGCTTACGCCTCGGTGAACGGGAGTGACTGCGCTTCCTCTCCCTCTTCACTGGAGATCGTCGCCGTGGAGACTGTGACCTTGACTTCCTCCTGTACCACAACAACATAAAAGCCAATGCCATATGAACGCTTTTACATTTTGATTGAGGTCGACTTCCAAGTGCTTTTATTTACTGCGATTCTCACCTTCTGGGGCTCTCCCTTTCTCTGTTTTCCTTTTCCTTCTTCTCATCATCAATCTTCTTCAGAGAAGCGAGCTTCTCTTGCTCAATCTGCAACAGACAACAGCATGCGAGGTCAAAGCAGTAAAACACTAAAAATTAGGGCTGCACGATTAAATCCAAATCAATTCAAAATTGCATGAAGCTGAGATTCTCTGATAAAACAAAAACTAGACTATGGTGCCTCCTCCAATGAGATGCGCTAGACTACGTTCAAACTCAGAGGATGCTGACCAATCACAAGCTTGCGCTCACTCTCACACATTCTGGTCAATCTTTAAGTGTCCCCTTAAAACATGCAGTTAGCTGCAGGTGAAGAGAGAAAGTGCTTCCCCTCCAAAAAGATTTTAACTTACCGGACATCCAAATGCTTTAACCTTGTGACTAGGGGGCAGTATTTTCATTTTTGGAAAAATAACGTTCCCATAGTAAACGGGATATTTTCTCAGGACAAGATGCTGAATATGCATATAATTGACAGCTTAGGATAGAAAACACTAAAGTTTCCAAAACTGTAAAAATATTGTCCGTGAGTATAACAGAACTGATATTGCAGGCGAAAGCATGAGAAAAAAACAACCCGGAAGTGACTCATCTTTTGAAAGATCTGCGTTCCAATGCGTCCCTATTGAGCAGTGAAAGGGCTATCAACCAGATTACTTTTTCTCCGTATTCCCCAAGGTGTCTACAGCATTGTGACGTAGTTTTACGCATTTATGTTGACAAATACCCGTAAGCAGCTACATCGCGCAACTGGTCACCTGACCCAGAGTGATTCTCGTGTAAAATACAGAGGTAGCCATTATTCCAATCGGTCCTACTGAAAAACCAATTGTCCCGGTGGATATATTATCGAATAGATATTTGAAAAACACCTTGAGGATTGATTATAAACAACGCTTGCCATGTTTCTGTCGATATTATGGAGCTAATTTGGAATATTTTCCTGAGTTTTTGTGACTGCAATTTCCAGGCGATTTCTCAGCCAAACGTGAAGAACAAACGGAGCTATTTCACCTACAAAAATAATATTTTTGGGAAAAAGGAACATTGGCTATCTAACTGGGAGTCTCGTGAGTGAAAACATCCGAAGCTCAAAGGTAAACTATTTAGTTTGATTGCTTTTCTGATTTCCGTGACCAAGTTACCTGCTAATAGCTGGACAAAATGCTAAGCACCGTGGGTGGATGCCCTAGTGCATTGTGTGCTTAAGAGGAAAGCTCTTTGTTTCTGGCCATTTTGAGCCTGTAATCAAACCCACAAATGCTGATGCCCCAGATAATAAACTAGTGTAAAGGCCAGTTTCATTGATTCTTTAATCAGAACAGTTTTCAGCTGTGCTGACATGATTGCAAAGGGGGTTTCAAATGATCAATTAGCCTTTTAAAATGATAAACTTGGATTAGCTAACATAGCGTGCCATTGGAACACACGAGTGATGTTGCTGATAATGGGCCTCTGTACGCCTATGTAGATATTCCATTCAAAATCACACGTTTCCAGCCACAATAGTCATCTACAACATTAACAATGTCTACACTGTATTTCTGATCAATTTTATGTTCCTTTAAAATTGACCAAAAATGTGCATTCTTTCAAAAACAAGGACATTTCTAAGTGACCCCAAACTTTTGAACGGTAGTGTTGGTGTAATGATCCTATCAACCATGTTGGAAAATATTTGTCTCATTTAGTTTTGCGTTTAGTTAGCACCGTATGTATTCATTCATATGATCTCATTTTAGAAGTGATGTTCTCTACCCCGACACTTGTTTTAACCATGAATTAAGTATAACCAGTGTTAGAAAATGTCAATATCGTGCAAAAAATGATCACGTGTCTAAATCGTTCAGCCCTAATACAAATACACATGCCTGACAAGGTTGTGATTGTGTCTGGTTGCTTACCTGTCTCTGTTTGATCTCCTCTTTCTTCTGCTCCAGGAAGGCGGAAGGGATACCGGCGATGTTGTCCTGAGCGCTGAGCAGCAGAGGCCACAGGTCCCTCATGAACTCTCGGGCATTCTTCCCATTCAGGAAGCCAGTCAGGTTGATCTGCATCATCTTACTGTCCGGGTGCTGCAACACACACACACACCAAGGGAGAGAGAAAGACAACACACCAATTTAACACGGAGGGAGAACTCACAAGAGTGAAAGGAGGGGGAGGGGGGTCTCGCTCAGACGACTGCCCCCCCTTTGTTTCCTCACTAAGCTACACCTGCCTGCTAAATAATAGCAGCCATCCTCCATAACAAAACAATAGCTACAGTATGACCCCTGTGCCCCAACACAGACTGCTTCATGGCAACAAACTTTGTTCTGTTGACTTGAGGCTGTGATAAAATTGTGCAATTCAAAATGTTTATCGCCACCCCACTAGTAATTGAAACCTGAAACTGAGAATATCTGAGGGGAGACAAAACTAGATCATCCATGTATAAGCACCCCCACTGCATGCATTAAGGCAGTTTCCTTAAAATATTCTGAAAAATAAATCCCCCACCCATCACTAACATTTTCATCAATTATGATAGTTATTTTCTATCAGATATCTTTCCCTGCCAGTCTTCCCACTAGTTACCCTGCCCTGTTGTTCTCGGTATCCCCAGTCTACTCTTTGAGAGATTAACAGATATCCACAAAACAGAGTGCATCAAAACCCAACACTGCGAGTACAGTCCCGGTGTCCTCAGCGTGTCCCGCAGGATCAGTGGGTATGGAGCGCCCGAGTCTCCTGCAGAAAGAGACGCTCCCTTGGCTTGCTTCCGACTCCCTAGTGCTTGAGACTCAACCACCTTGAGTTTATTGTTATATCATTTATCTAAATTGCAAGAGACGAACAAGCAATAATGAGTGCACAAGACATTTGAAAGGGGTTTTATTTCAACATGTAGGTCAAGAATTAAAGTTAGATACCCCTTTACCTCACTAACAATGACGATTAAGGACTTTTCTTATCATTACTGTGCTGTTAACCTCTCTAGGCTAGGGGACGGTATTGTCACGTCCGGATGAAAAGCATGCCCAAAGTAAACGTCCTGTTACACAAGGTCCAGAAGCTAGGATATGCATATTATTAGTATATTTAGATAGAAACTTCAGAGTGTTTTCTACAACTGTTTGAATGATGTCGGAGTATAACAGAACTTAATTGGCAGGTGAAACTCCAAGGACAAACCATCCAGATGTATTTTTTATGTCACGCTTTTTCAATGTGTTTTCTATGTGGATCTAGATTAAGGCACTTGCTTGCAGTTCCTATCGCTGTCACTGGGTGTCAACAGCCGTTAGAAATTGGGTGATATTTTTCCTTTGAGAATTTAAGAAGTAGGGCTGTTCAGAACGAGGGTCGAGTCTAGTGTACTGATGTGGTTGGGGCACACCTGAAAGCTCGCTCCACTTTGTTTTCATTCGATATTGAACACAGTTTATCCCGCCTTAAATTTTATTGATTGCTTACATTAAAAAAATACCTAAAGTTGTTTGAAATGTTTTGACAAATATTACAGGTAACTTATTAGATATTTTGTAGTCATGTTGTGCGAGTTGGAACTGGTGTTTTTCTGGATCAAACGCACCAAATAAATTTACATTTTGGAGATATAACGACGGAATTAATCGAACAAAAGGACAATTTGTGATGTTTATGGGACATATTGGAGTGCCAACAGAAGAAGCTCTTCAAAGGTAAGGCATGAATTATATCGTTATTTCTGAGTTGTGTGTCGCGCCTGGCGGCATGAAATACGATTGTCTGAGTTTGATGGGGCGCGGTCCTCAGATAATAGCATGGTTTGCTTTCGCCGTAAAGCCTTTTTGAAATCTGACACCGTGGCTGGATTAAAAAGTTTAGCTTTATTTTGACATATTACATGTGTATTTTCAAGAATGTTAAATATTTACAATTCTGTAGTTTGAATTTGGCGCCCTGCACTTTCCCTGGATGTTGGTCAGGTGGGACGGTAGCGTCCCATCTAGCCTAGAGAGGTTAAAGTATTTAGCTTAAAAAACCCACCCCTCAAAAGATAACAGCACAGAAAAGAAATCAAGTCGGTAAGAGGTAGCTGAACGTTATTTTCCCTCCCATTATTAGGCTAGGTTCACTAAAACATATAGTAAGAGAACTTACAGGAGTCCAGCAACACCTTTGTATGAATATAAAGCATCCTAGGGTTGTTGGGAGTCATTTGTTCATTAAAAAAAACAGTTGTTTATCAATACCCTTGAACATTTCCTCTGGGGTTTCATCCAGTTAATTATATGTAATTTCCCATTGAAGTCATGTTTTATAGGCCAAATGCTAGTTAAGCTGGGGGAGAAAAATGTGGTAGAATGCACAAGTAAAATTTTAACCGTGCGATTAGATTTGCCAACTTAAGGCAATTTCAAGGAGGAGCAAATGACAATGTAACAATGTGGAAACAACTTTGGACATCTAGTGCACCAATTTATTTATGCAGAACAGGGTCCATGTGCATTGTAGTATTCAAAAATCACTTAGTGGGCTAAGTAATAATGTTTAAAGCACAGTTTTGCCACAGCCCAGATTGAAGATACTTCGGATGTAATTGTAATATAAACTAATTAAATGAGGATCAATAGTCTAAAGTTCAACTGTATTCTCAGTCAATTTTTTTCACCATCCAAAGATGCGGTGCGATTCAAAAGTATATGGAGAAAATGGCATTGTCCAAGTGTTTCTATCACTAGCATGTTGATCCCTGAACATAACTCACCTCAAACCACACACTGCATCAGGGAGAGTTGGGCTCAGTGACACTTTGGGCTCAGCAGAGAGCTAATAAGGTGTTGGTGCTATACTTCTGATGCAAGGTATAACATCCATATTGGTTCAGGCCTTTTGAATCATAAATCACATCATCATTAGAAAACTGTGGCACAAAGGCACTGTCACATATCACAGCAAAAACTTGGGGTCATTCAAATTATGTATATTGGACACCGGTGGTCGCTCTTTCCCCCATCTGCATTTATATTGTGTCTTATCAATACACTTGATTAAATCAACCTCTCTTTGCCTTGTATTAAGTTAACAAATAACATCTGATGTACATACAAGAACAGGAAGGAATTGGAGTCAATAGTATTACCTTTTCTTCCAGCTGGTTAAATATAAATTCTATGACGACGTCATCCTCGAACCCCAGGATCTCTGTCACCCGCTGAGTGATCCAAGGTTTGACGACCTCCAGGTTCACCTTGGTCATATCCACCTAGGAGAGGAAGAATCAGGAAGACGTTCAAACACATTCCTAACTTCAACCCATTGCACACTTGAAGGGATATGTAGAGATTTTGCCAATAAGCCCCTTTATCTACTTCTCCAGTCAGATGAACTGGTGGATTCCATTTTCATGTCTCAGAGTCCAGTATGAAGTAAGTTTGAGGTAGTGTCGTGAGCCAATGCTAACTAGGAATAGTGCAATGACTGGAAGTCCATGGGTATCTGTTAGCATGGATACCAATAGACTTCCAGTCATTGCACCAGTGTTATTTAGCAACTTCCTTCAAACTGCATGCAGACTTAAAAAATAGCATCCACCAGTTCATCTGACTCTGGGGAAGTAGGTAAATGGCATCCCTTTAAAACAAATTAGGCAATATATTAGTTATGGCTATTACCATATTTACTTGTGGTGGAATTTCAATTCAATTAAAAGATGTGCTTTGATGTGTTATTTATACCTTTTTTTCCAGACATTCTGCAAATTTCAGTTGCTTTAGAAGTTTCTTCTGCTTGTTGCTGAAGCGATTGTCCTGTTCTGCACTTGTGCCCTGTAAGAAACAAAAACATCTGTATCAACTATTACAATAAATGTTTGTTCTTGTCCATGCCGCAGACACTTAGCTGAGGAACGCTAAACTCCGTTTTCTTATATCGAGGCAGAGTAGTCGCAAGATTTTTTAGCAACAACATTGCGCTACATGTACTTGCACAGGAATAATTCTATATCAAACTGATTATGGCAGTAGGCAGATTATGCAAGTCATGTAAACATACTTTGCTCATCGTAAACTGGCGTACGGTCAAAATTGAAGTAAGCATACGCCAATTTAAACAGCTGGTTTTCTGAGCAATCTCAAATTATTAGGACATGCAAATACCTTAAAATCAACACTCCAGCAGTGTATTTGATCTGCGCACGTGCACAGCACAAGTTGTGCAAGCCTGCCTCTTTAGCACAAGTTTAGGGAGTTCGGAACAATGGATGACTCTTATAAAGTTTGTATGTGGAGACCATTTCTATGTCCAAACTCAATCATATATATACTTCCCAAAAAAATAACCTGGTCACTGTGGTATAACGTTTATTTTGAGTGGCAATTTTCTGCATTTAACAGTGTGCCATCAGGTAGCTTGATTTCAGAAGTGTTCATGTAAAGAGGATTGTTAGGGAATCAGTTCTTCTTGTAAAGTATGGTAACGTTTTAAAAAAATATTATATTAATCTGACTATCCACAATAATCGCATTATTGTGTGCATGTAACGTTAACCGTACTCATTGAGTCACCATCGGTCAATAGGCTTTCCTGTACCTGTTTGTCCTGTACAACTGCGGTCCATAAGCGGGGTGCTGAAATTCATACTTTTAATATAAACTTTTATTTAATACAACGGACTTTTTACTAATGTGTTAAATTAGTGAAAAGACGGTAACTGTGTTTTATTAATGTTTTATTAAAAAAGTATGACTTTCACCATCGCGCGGAAGGACAGCAGTTGTACTGGACGAACATTTACAGGTAAACGTTTTCAGAATTGACATTCTTACAATTACCTACTGACGGTGAATCGATGTTTTTCGCAGTAACGTTAAAATCGCGCCACCACCAACACTCAATTCCGCCTCGATGTAAGAGAACGTCAGCTAATGTTAGCTACGTCACAACAGTTAAACATAACGTTAGATAGCCGACTTTAGAAACATGTGACACATATACAAGTAAATTATGTAGAATTATTAAATCCCTAATATGATCACTCATTATGGAGAATAAACGTCAGTTTGTTGCTAGCTAACGGTAGTGTTAATCTCGATGTGCGATAAGGCCCGAGTACGAGTACTGTAACATACTCAGCCCGACTAACGTTACAGTAGTATGGCTAGAATTATACAAACCCATTTTGCAACCAAATCTTATACTAGGTAACACATTGTAGTTATCACCCTTAACTACATCAGTAATAACAATCATTTGAAATGGGAACACACAACACATGCACAATTTATCGGCTAGCTTCAATCCAACATATTTATAGCTAAGCTAGTTTGCTAACAGTTAGCTGGATAACTTGCAGCCGCCATCTTTACATTAGCTCCTCATTGCAGCGGAATGGCGCACGAGCTCGTCCGTCTACAATGGCACATACTTACAAATACAAAATAATATATTATACATTTGGAACACAATTTAACGAGTAATAGTATAACTTAAATATCTTACGCGGAAGAAACCCGCGTCCATGTTATACGTTGAGAAAGATGTAAAAGTGGGTGTTGGTAGAGTCTGGAGAAAGACGTGATCACAGCGCTGTCCACGACCTGCTAACAAAACCCCAAGATACAGCGCGCGACAGGGCTCCTCCTTCTCAGCAGAACGGAAGCAGCGATGACGAGAACAACAGGTTCTTCTACACTTTTTCTGAAAGACGCTAGTCAGATTCCCATAACGATTAATGTGATTAGAATCCTTTTCCAACGCATCTGGTCTGCATCACAGTGCTAGAGGCGTCACTACAGACCCGGGTTCGATCCCCGGCTATATCACAACCGGCCGTGATTTCAGTCTAGAGGCTTACAAAATGTTAACCCTCTTATTAAAAACCCAGAGAAGAAGCTTAATCAATTGCTCCAGAGGGACTTATCTTTAAAAGGAAGAGTCCTAATAACAAAGGCTGAGGGTATCTGTAGGCTAGCATATGCCGCTCTATCTTTATATCTTGACGATAAAATAAGCAAAGAGATAGACCAGATGTTTTTCAACTTTCTGTGGAGAAACCGTACCCATTACATTAGGAAAACTGTTGTAATGAACACTTATGAGTATGGTAGGGTGGATTTTCTGGACTTTACTACCTTATATAATACCTTTAAGATCAATTGGATAAAACAATTCCTAAGAAGACACACTTCTATGTGGAACTTTATTCCTCATCATGTCTTCTCTACTTTTGGTGGCCTTTACTTCATGTTGATTTGCAGTTATAATATTGACAAAGTTCCAGTGAAACTCTTGTTTTTCATCAGAAGGTTTTCTTGTCATGGTCCTTAATTTCTAAGCATAATCTTTCTCCACACAGATATTATATATGGAATAAACGGGATATATTGTGTAAAAATAATTATTTGTTTTTAGAATATTGTTTCCGAAATAATATCCTGTTGGTGAGCCAACTTGTAAATGCAGAGGGTCTTTTACTGAATTATAAGAAATTCTTAGCACTTTACAAGATCCCTGTAACACCTAAATATTTTTCAATTGTTTTACATGCCATTCCCTCAGGTGTTGCTTTATTATTCAGGAACGTGTCAAGACCTGACCCTCAGGACCTGCCTACGATTAACCATGTTGACTCATCAGTAGGAAATATTTGTTTTTTTTTGGTCCATTCAACAACAATAAAGCTATATGAGCCTTGTTTCAACAGGATGTTGTATTATGTCATGCCTTATTAGAATGGTTTTATTGACACTATCGGTTGAAAAAAGGGTTGGATGTTACCACACACATACCTATTTATTCTGCCTCGGCATATGACAATTTCTGCACTACTCACCCTCAAAACCTCAAACTGCCTCTCTCGCACAGGACATTTCTGATCCCCAGCCCCATGGGCACCCCTACAATTAACACACACCAATACCTTCCCCAATGCTGGTTGAAAGAATGCCAAGAGTGTGCAAAGCTGTCATCAAGGCAAAGGGTGGCTACTTTGAAGAATCTCAAATTTAAAATCTATTTTGATTTGTTTAGCACTTTTTTGGTTACTACATAATTCCATATGTGTTCCATACTGTAAGCAACATTCTATTGCAATGTTACATTCTAGCAATCAACTGTATGTTATGTATCAATCAAACCTAATGAAATGTGATATATTTTGCACCAACGTTGTCTTTGGATTGTAGCTCAAAATATTGCTGGAGTTATGAAACCCTATGATGAAATTCAAAATTATTGAATGATCAAATCAAATGTTATTGCTCACATACACATACATTTACATTTACATTTAAGTCATTTAGCAGACGCTCTTATCCAGAGCGACTTAGAAATTGGTGCATTCACCTTATGACATCCAGTGGAACAGCCACTTTACAATAGTGCATCTAAATCTTTTAAGGGGGGGGGGGTGAGAAGGATTACTTTATCCTATCCTAGGTATTCCTTAAAGAGGTGGGGTTTCAGGTGTCTCCGGAAGGTGGTGATTGACTCCGCTGTCCTGGCGTCGTGAGGGAGTGTGTTCCACCATTGGGGAGCCAGAGCAGCGAACAGTTTTGACTGGGCTGAGCGGGAACTGTACTTCCTCAGTGGTAGGGAGGCGAGCAGGCCAGAGGTGGATGAACGCAGTGCCCTTGTTTGGGTGTAGGGCCTGATCAGAGCCTGGAGGTACTGAGGTGCCGTTCCCCTCACAGCTCCGTAGGCAAGCACATATTCAGCAGATGTTATTGCAGAAGTAGCGAAATGCTTGTAGGCCAAGGTCTGTTCATCAACACACAGTAGGCCTACCGATTAGTAGCCTAGAATACTGCCATAATAAATCAGTCCCCCAACAGCAAATAGCAAAACAGAATGAACAAATTAAGAGATTTATTCCATTCCTGATCGAAAGTACACTGCAATTTTGTTCATTACCCACAAATATATTTCTAATTAGTCTTTAAATTTATTTGGTACCCATTTGTACCCAAAATAACACTGTGCCTGTAAAGAAATATGAAGATATTTTAACATCTTCTGAAGTTGTGCTGTAAAGGCAGGCCTTTTTATAAACATTGTGGATTCTCTGTTTCTTCTGCATCCATTATGCCTGATAGGTTTCCCTATATCTCTCACTGCTGCTGTGTCATTTCACTGTGCCCTCTATACTACCCTAATGCAGCAGGCCAAGAGGGAAATGAAATGATACTGTAAACTGATGGTAGGGGTACTCTACCTACATGTACATATTACCTCAATTACCTTGACTAAATGGTGCCCCCACACATTGACTCTGTACCGGTACCCTCTGAACAATATCACTATTGTTATTTTACTGCTGCTGTTTAAATATTTGTACCTTTTATTTTCATTTTTTTTTTACTTATCTATTTTTTACTTAACACTTATTTTTCTTAAAACTGCATTGTTGGTTAAGGGCTTGTAAGTAAGCATTTCACTGTAAGGTTGTTGTATTCGGCGCATGGGACAAATATAATTTGATTTGACTTAACTATATGTAAAATAATTTGCCTGAAGCCTATTTCCCCCAGAGGTTTGAGGCTAATATTAAACCTGCTATGATACTTAAATGATCTCTATCACAATTAAAACAACAGAAACTGAAGAAAGTCACAACAGAAGAGAATGATTGACTGTAATGAGTAAGGCTTCTATTATGAGAGCGTGTGCTGCCTACCATGTGTGTGTGTGTGTGGTTTCAGTGTCTGTGTGTGTGTGGTTTCAGTGTCCACTGTCGTGGCAAGTTGAGTGGTTCTGGCTGAAGACTCCTGGTTTGAAAATAGTCCCTGGTTTATTGGTAGAATATTCCTGACATACAAAAGGTTCCTTGTTTGGAAATTATGCTAAGGTTAAAGAGGGTCTGTTGTGATATGCAGACCCAGAATAAGTGGATTTAAGGGAATAGTGATTGGCAGGTCAGTCTATGTGAGTTGGGCCTGCTAGCTGACTGGCAGTCCGGCATTGGTCTTCTTGTCATGGATGGAGCTTAGCATGTCTGAGACGAGCTCCTCAAGCCCATAGGTCGACTTCCAGCCCCAGTCTCTCTGTGCATTGGAGTCATCAAACCTCACTGGCCAGCTGTCCGCTACACACCAGGGGACAATCATGGTCAACAGTTATTTTACACATCACAACTTTCATAGGACCCAATGATGACATCATTCATGACTGGGGACAGTGTGAAGCAAACCTTTAGCGAAAAAAATCAAATTTGATTCGATTCGATTTGAAATAGCAATGCTGTAGGATGTCAAGGATGAGAGAAAGGCTGACATGTAAGGCTTACAATATTTAATACTACTACAAAAAATACAATGTATGTACAACTCTAGCCTATACACTATGAAGGAGAAAACGTTCCATATACTTCTGCTATGGCTTAATTCAAATCACACATCTTGAGGTTCAATAACAATTAAAAACACTCCACAGACAGTCAGACACACACCAATAAGGTGAACAATGAACATACCAATGGTCTGGCGGACAGAGTCAGGGTTATAGGTGACCTTGAGGTGGGGCAGGTGCTTGCGTATTTCCGTGGAAACTTCCTCGGGGGTGAAGCTCATGGCAGCGATGTTGTACGTGCGCAGCGACAGTTGGCATTCCGGGGCATGCATGAACTCCACAGTCGCACGGTGGCAGTCACCAATGTGCATCATGGGCAGACGTGTGTCAGCGCGTAAATAGCACTCGTGGTGACCTGTGCTGAGTGCATCGTGAAAAATCTGGACAGCATAGTCTATGGGAAAGGAGAGCAAAAAAGTACACAGAATGTATTGGAATATATCCCTATGGCATTAATACCTTATTAAATGATTATATGATAAATATGGGTTACCTGTTGTTCCTCCCCCAGGCTGTGTGTTAGCTGAGATGATGCCAGGATAGCGTAGGCAGCGGAAGTCCAGTCCATACTTGTGATGTAGATACTAACAGAGAGAGATTTAACACAATCAAAGCAAATAACCAGCAAAAGCATATTTAACTTAATCTGCACTGTTAATTCATTGACTTACAACTCTCTGAAAAATCTACATGTGAAAACTCTCTCGCTTTAAGAGAGGACCGGCAGGTTGTGTGCTCTCGCTTTAACAGAGGACCGGCAGGTTGTGTGCTCTCGCTTTAAGAGAGGACCGGCAGGTTGTGTGCTCTCGCTTTAACAGAGGACCGGCAGGTTGTGTGCTCTCGCTTTAAGAGAGGACCGGCAGGTTGTGTGCTCTCGCTTTAAGAGAAGGCCGGCAGGTTGTGTGCTCTCGCTTTAACAGAGGACCGGCAGGTTGTGTGCTCTCGCTTTAAGAGAGGACCGGCAGGTTGTGTGCTCTCGCTTTAAGAGAGGACCTGCAGGTTGTGTGCTCTCGCTTTAACAGAGGACCGGCAGGTTGTGTGCTCTCGCTTTAACAGAGGACCGGCAGGTTGTGTGCTCTCGCTTTAAGAGAGGACCGGCAGGTTGTGTGCTCTCGCTTTAAGAGAGGACCGGCAGGTTGTGTGTGTGCAAGAGTGTGCATTTGACAGCAATGTGGTCGCATTACGACTGCATCTATCACTGTTTGTGTGTTGATGTGTGTATATTTGTATGTGTGAACATAACAGGTCACACCTCCCCCATCAGTTCGGCGTGCACTTTGGACACCCCATAAATGGTATGAGGCCTCTGGACACACAGGTCAGGTGCGGGGTCACGGGGAGAAGAAGGGCCAAAAGCTCCGATGGTGCTAGGGACAAAGAGACGTAAGCAGCTCTCCAGAGCCAGGTCCAGCACATTATGAAGGCCTAGAAAGAACAGCAAGGAGTGAAGCTTTAGACAAAAACATACAAACCTTGCAAAAAGGGATACAGTGATACTGCCCTGGATACTGTGGTAGCGTGTGTGTGTGAATTTGGAGCTGACCTGTGATATTGATCTTGCGTGCCAGGGCCACATTGGCCTCTCCTACAACACTGAGTAGAGCGCTGTAATGCACCAGCCAGGTGATGCGGTTATTCACCACCAACTCTCTGAGGTTCTTATAGTCCAACACGTCAGCATACACAAACGGGCCTGAGGGAGAGGAGAAAAGATTGACAAACTATGGATTGCCCCTCCAAGGCAGGGAACATGTTATTTTCTGCAGAAAAGAAGAGGATTTGAGAAGCGCAGTATGGAGATGTGCATGGACATTGAGATCAATAGAGAATTGCTGATCGTGCCAACTAAGAAAACTCACCACTTCTGTACACTTCTGGTGGAGCCTTCTTAATATCCGATAGGATAACGTTTTCTGTTCCGTACTGTTTCCTACACATTGATATTCAATTAATATATGACATTTCAGTTCATTCCTGGAATTTACGGAATTGAATTGGATAGGAGCCCAACCCCAGAAGGTAAACTAGATGTTAAGTGAGAATTTGACAACCTGGGGAATATTCATGCTATCAACATCGAAGAAATCAGCATTGAAGAAAAGATTACTTTTTAGTTTTTTTCTTACCTCAGGATTTCTGCAAGCCCCACACCTAACTGGCCAAGGCCTCCTTAACCACGAAGAGAAAAAGAATGCATAATACAATGCAGAATTCATAACCATTCATGAAACAACACCATCTCAATTGTTCTTGTTCATTTGTATTTGCTAAAAGGTCTCAGAGAATATATGGTGAAAATGTGTTTCTTATGTACAATTTCAGAAAAAAGTAGGGCTGGATGTTTTGTCATATTCTGCTTCAACCAGGCTGCAACCTTTTTTGTTGTCACCAAAGCTTTATGTACAGACAAAAACTGGCCTCAGGCCATTATTCTGCCCTTGGTCACTTGCTAGGGCCTTTTTGTCCCCAGTCTACTCACAGCCTATTGTACTAAGGAAAATAGGATGGCCACTTACTGAACAGTGAAAACAACTCGAAATGACAAAGAGAATGACAGCATGCCTATGCGTGTATAAAAAAATGGAACAGATTTGACTCAATTTCATAAACACATATACATCCTATAGGGCCTATCTATAGACTATGGGCCATAAAGTGTTATTTGCTACTTGAGATAATAAAGAATAGTTAACCTGTGATGAGAATTCGTGGGTTCTCTGCAGTAGATTGACTTGAATCCTGACTGTTCCACCGGCTGTTCTGTCTGGGTGACCAACTACAGCCCCGGAATGACAAACTACGCGCCCGGCTGCGACAGCCATGGCACAACGATCCGAATAGAGCTGCCGCGGAGGGCATACAGAACCGCATACCCGGTAGCATGTGGAGCTGTTGACCCTGTGGAAAAAGATGGATCAAAGACAACATGTTATCTATTTCATCCGGCAAATCAATCTCACTCAGTAGGAATGACACCATTTAGGCCATAGGCACGGTTCATTCTATGGATTAATTCAAAAATTACAATTTGAACAGTGCAATGGAAAAATCAAATCAAATTTTATTGGTCGAATATGTAACGTCAGCAGATGTTATTGCAGTTTTGGCGAAATGCTTGTGTTCCTTGCTCCAACAGTGTGGTAATATTTAACAATACACAACAAAGTAAAAGTAAAATAATGGAATTAAGAAATATAGAAATATTAGGACGAGCAATGTAGGAGTCCAGAGTGTGTATAAATATCAAATCAAACTGTATTTGTCACATGCGCCAAATACAAGTGTAGACCTTACTGTGAATTGCTTAACCCAACAGTGCCGTTTAAGAAGAGTTAAGAAAATATTTACCAAGTAGACTCAAATAAAACGTAATGATAAAAAGTAATAATAAAAAGTAACACATTAAGAATAACAATAACGAGGCATATACATGGGGAACCAGTACCGAGTCAGTGTGCGGGGTACAGATTTGTTGAGGTAATTTGTACATGTAGGTGGAGGTGAAGTGACTATGCAGATTTAATACACAGCGAGTAGCATATATGTATGTATATATGTATATATATGTGTGTGTCTATGTTTGTGTGTGATGGGCTGTAATAGACATTATGGACCGTGTGTGGATAGAATATGTAGTATATCTGAAGAATACGTGGATAGAATAGTAAATATACAGCATTAGTTGAATAGGATGGCCTTGACTAGAGTACAGTATATACATTTGAAATTGGTTAAACCGTATGTAAACATTATTAAAGTGACGAGTTTTCCATGTCTATGTACATATGGCAGCAGCCTCGAAAGTGCAGGGGTGAGTAACCGGGTGGTACCCTGCCTGTAAGTTCAGGGCAGGGTACTGGATGGAGGCCAACTCGTGATGCCCATTTAACAGTCAGCCTTGAGATAGAAGCTGTTTTTCAGTTACACATCCGTACAACAATGAGTAGGTTAGTTATGTAACATTGTTGTTTAGCCCATTTAAAACATCAACTTTATACAGTTCATATTGACTGAAACACCACGCGTTATCTCTCAGAAGTAGAATGGATACAAAACAACATGTTACCTGTGTGTTGACAAAAACCTGCAATCAGTCTCTGTTCGTGCCAACCAAACTGAAGACTTTACAGATCGCACAATCGCATTTCATGCTATGTTACAAAACGAATTTATGAAAATTGCGCTGGTAAAACGGTTTTCATGGTAGTTAACTCTTAGAATTAAAAGATTACCCTCCGATTGGTCACGGATTAAGCGCACCAAGCATTCATTGGGTAAAGCTAGATAAACGGGTGATGAAAGTCATGCTGGGATATGTGGTTTTCCTTGTTGTGATGTAAGAGCGCAAGAGGGCGTGACTCAATTGTAAAGGACTACAATATCCAGCCTGCAAGGCAATACATGTGTGCAAACATGCTGACTAGCTGCTCACAGTGAATTTGCATTGTGTAGAAATGTTTAGCTGAGTTTGGCTTGAGCAGGACTGGAGCGTAGAGGCAGGCTTACTTCAGAGTCAGAGAAGGGATCAAAAATATATTTGACAAGTGACAACAAGCATTATGCTACTTACTACAATTTGGTGTAATATATGTCACCTCAGGTGTAGTGTGTTGTGTATAAGTCAAATGCTGTGAAGAGGACTTCTGATTCCTGTCTTTAAAACCCAACAGAAACACACATCAACCAACCAAATCAGAAAACAGAAACAATTTATTAACAAAAACAATAAGATACAATACCGGTCAAAAGTTTTAGAAAAACTACTCATTGTGTGTACTATTTTCTACATTGTAGAATAATATTGAAGACATCAAAACTATGAAATAACACATATGGAATCATGTAGTAACCAGAAAAGTGTTAAACAAATCAACATATATTTTACTTTTGAGATTCTTCAAAGTAGCCACCCTTTGCCTTGATGACAGTGATGCACACTCATGGCATTCTCTCAACCAGCTTCATGAGGGAGTCACCTGGAATGCATTTCAATTAACAGGTATGCCTTCTTAAAAGTTCATTTGTGGAATTTCTTTCCTTCTTAATGCGTTTGAGCCAATCAGTTGTGTGGTGACAAAGTAGGGGGGTTGTGCAGAAGATCACCCTATTTGGTTAAAGACCATATTATGGCAAGAACAGCTAAAAAAAACAAAGAGAAATTACAGTCCATCATTACTTTAAGACATGAAGGTCAGTCTATACAGAACATTTCAAGAACTTTGATAGTTTCTTCAAGTGCAGTCGCAAAAACCATCAAGCGCTATGATGAAAATGGCTCTCACGAGGACCGCCACAGGAATGGCAGACCCAGAGTTACCTCTGCTGCAAAGGATACGTTCATTACTGTTACCAGCCTCAGAAATTGCATTCCAAATAAATGCTTCACAGAGTTCAAGTAACAGACACATCTCAACATCAACTGTTCAGAGGAGACTGTGTGAATCAGGCTTTCATGATCGAATTGCTGCAAAGAAACCATTGGGATAACAACACCCACCCGTAGTACGCGCTCCAGCAGGTATATCTCACTGGTCATCCCCAAAGCCAACACCTTTTTGGCCGCCTTTCCTTCTAGTTCTCTGCTGCCAATGACTGGAACGAATTGCAAAAATCGCTGAAGCTGGAGACGTATATTTCCCTCAATAACTTTAAACATCAGCTATCCGAGCAGCTAACCGATCGCTGCAGCTTTACATAGCCCATCTGTAAATAGCCCACCCAATCTACCTACCTCATCCCCATATTGTTTTTATTTACTTTTCTGCTCTTTTGCACACCAGTCTTTCTACTTGCACATCACCATCTGGTCATCTATAACTCCAGTGTTCATTTTCTCAATTTTAATTACTTTGCTACTATGGCCTATTTATTGCCTTACCTCATGCCATTTGCACACACTGTATATAGACTTTCTTTTTTTCTATTGTGTTATTGACTGTACGCTTGTGTAACTCTGTGTTGTTGAGTGTGCAAGCTGTCCTCAAGGCAAAGAGTGGCTATTTGAAGAATCTCAAATATAAAATATATAGATTTGTTTAGAACTTTTTTGGTTACTACATAATTCTATGTGTTATTTCATAGTTTGATGTCTTCACTATTATTCTACAATGTAGAAAATAGTATAAATAAATAAAAAACCCTTGAATGAGTAGGTGTGTCCACACATTTGACTGGTACTGTATGTGTTGTAGGTAACCTGATACTGTAAGCAACATGACTAGGTGTTCCAAAACTTTTGAACGGTAGTGTATATGGGGCGGCAGCGTCGCCTAGTGGTTAGAGCGTTGGACTAGTAACCGGAAGGTTGCAAGTTCAAACCCCCAAGCTGACAAGGTACAAATCTGTTGTTCTACCCCTGAACAGACAGTTAACACACTGTTCCTAGGCAGTCATTGAAAATAAGAATTTGTTCTTAACTGACTTGCCTAGTTAAATAAAGCTTAATAAAATAAAAAAAATGTGTGTTTTGTCCTGAAATGCATCATAGTACTAGGCTAAGGTTAAAAGGACATCACATTCGTCCTGCACGAAATAAGCTATGAAATCGTTTGAATTCATCTTGTTAAATGTTTGATTGTCAACAATAATATACATTACATTTTCCCTGATCTCTTAATTCTAGAAAACATAATCTGGATTTGCAGTGAAAACAGTATAAAAAAAGGTAGTTAGAGCAGATATGTGTCATCATGAGAGAAACATTTTTTAACAATGAGGAACTTTCACAGTATGCGATGCAATTTGATGTCCATAGGAGCAGCAATCTCTTGCAATAAAAGTAGATTTGTTCTCTCCCTCAACAGTCAATCAACCAGGATGAGCCTCCAGTGTCTCTGTATGTCACTGTATTGTTGTCCTCTCTTCATCAATGTTTTCAACTTTCCTCACGGCACTCAATGACAAGGTTCCGTATCTTTCCCGGTGTTCCCTAAGGTGAAGAGCATATTGGGTCCACCGCAGGAGCAGACCTTAGAAACATCCAGAAAAAGACATGTTCTTCGGGAATAATGCAATATTTTTTGGTGCGTATTACTCATCGATTAACTGTTGTAGTAAATACTCTTCATGTAATAGCTATTTCGATTCACCCATCCAACATTCAGCGTATGTCAGAGGGCTGCTGAAGGGGAGAGCAGCCCCAGATCTGCCTGTAGTACTGTAACTCACCTCTCCAGAGCTGCAGGGACTGTGGCTCGACAGAGGGCCAGATGACCAGCTCAGTAGGCTCATACAGGGGGTAGAGTAGTGCTCCCTCTCACAGGGCCTCAGGAGGGACTGGAACAGACAGTGGGTTCTCTCCTTCACCCCTGCAGCACACCTAACAATAGAGAGAGACAGATGAAGAGCAAGTGGAAAGGTACAGACAGATGCGGATTTAGTGTGGATAGACTATATAGTCTTGGACAAGGACTGTGGATATAAGGAGTCTGGACAACGGATGAATCCAGGTGTCACACATCTCAACTCTCCTGATCGCTGTTGCAGAGGAAGGTGCCATAGTCTGAAGCGTAGACCTCATTGGCCAGCCGCAGCAGCACAGGCTCAAAGAAGCCCGCGGCCAGGGGGAACTGCCGGGCCAGCTGCCACACATAGTCCAGCATCATCATCAACACTGGATGCTGCTGATCGTCCCATGAGCTCCATCACTTGATCTAAAGAAATGATGAATTACCAGACACTGACAATGATTTACGGATGATGAGAAGCACATTTCTTTATTGATAATAATGTGGGGTAGAGATGTCCTCTTGATTGTTGCTGATACTTTCAAACGAGAGTAGACATGAGAGTTTATGGTCGCACGCTGTCAATAGGTTTGTGCGCTCAAAACCCATTGTTGTGCATTGCTCAGTGTCATGTTCTGACCCTAGTTATTGTGTTAATTGTTTGTTTTAGTTGGTCAGGGCGTGAGTTGGGTGGGCATTCTATGTTTTGTGTTTCTAGGTTGTTTTTCTGTGTTCGGCCTAGTATGGTTCTCAATCAGAGGCAGGTGTCGTTAGTTGTCTCTGATTGAGAATCATACTTAGGTAGCCTGGGTTTCACTGTTGTTTTGTGGGTGATTGTTTCCGTGTTTGTTTCACCACACAGGACTGTTTCTGTTTTCAAATCTATTGTTTTGTAAATTTGAAGTGTTCAGTTTGGATTTATTTGTTAAATAAGATGAACACTCACCACGCTGTGCTTTGGTCCTCTCTTTCCCAGGAAGAAAGCCGTTACACCCAGTATGTAACTCATGTATTTATGATCAGGAAGTACAACTGATGTATTCATGTTTGACTATTAAATCACGAGGATTAAGCTTAAGAAATGGAGCTGCTTACCTTGTTTTCCTCATTAATTGAAGAGGGTTATCTATTAATTTCCTGGTCTGAGAATTGACAGAGAAATGGGGCGTGTTTGAGCGCATAGTTTCTTACGTACAGTACGTTTATATCCCTGATTGTATTTATGCTTAAAGCATTGTGTAGAATCTTTATTGAAGTGTGTGCACTATGGAAATACATTTATGTTTATAATATGAACAGGTGTATATTGTAATGGTTGCCCTTGATTCTGAGTATGCATCCTGGTAATCTGTCTGGACCTGCGGCCTTGCGAATGTTAACCTGTTTAAAGGTCTTACTCACTCTCTATAGAAAGTGTGATCACATAGTCGTTTGTAACAGCTGGTGCTCTCATGCATGGTTCAGTGCTGTTTGCCTCAAAGTTAACATATTTGGTATTTAGCTCGACTGGTAGGCTAGCATCACTGGGCAGCTCGCAGATGGGTTTCCATTCGTAATCTGTGATATACTGAACAAAAATCTAAACGAAACACAACCATTTCAAAGAGTAAATTGAAATAAATTCATTAGGGCCTATCTATGGATTTCACATTGCTGGGCAAGGGCGCAGCCATGGGTGGGTCTGGGAGGGCATAGGCTTACCCACTTGGGATCCATGCCCACCCACTGGGCAGGCTCAGCCAATCAGAATACGTTTTCCCCCACAAATGGCTTTATTACAGACATAAATACTCCTCAGTTTCATCAGCTGTGCCCGGGTGGCTGGTCTCGCAGGTGAAGCTGGATGTGGTGGTCCTGGGCTGGCGTGGTTACACGTGGTCTGTGGTTTTTAGGCCAGTTGGACCTACTGCCAAATTCTAAAATGAAGTTGGTGGCAGTTTATGGTAGATAAATTAACATTAAATTCTCTGGCAACAGCTCTGGTGGACATTCCTGCAGTCAGCATACCAATTGCACGCTCCCTCAAAACTTGAGACATCTCTGGCATTGTATTGTGTGACAAAACTGCACATTTTATTGGCCTTTTATTGTCTCCAGCACAAGGTGCACCTGTGTAATGACCATGCTGTTTAATCACCTTCTTGATGTGACACACCTGTCAGGTGGATGGATTATCTTGGCAAAAGAGGAATGCTCACTAACAGGAATGTAAACAAATGTGTGCAATTTGTTTTTGAGAAATAAGCTTTTTGTGCATAGGGAACATTTCAGGGATCTTTTATTTCAGCTCATGAAATATGGCACCGACACTTAATATTTTTGTTCAGTATAGTTTTCAAGCCCTGCCACGTCTGATGACTGTCAGAGCCGGTGTAGTAGGATTCGATCTTAATTGTGTATTGACGCTCTGCCTGTTTGCTGGGGCTGAGCTCCCTGCCATACATGACCTCTACACCAGGTGGTGTCAGAGGAAGGCCCTAAAAATTGTCAAAGATTCCAGCCACCAAGTCATAGACTGTTCTCTCTGCTACCGCACGGAAAGTCTGCCCCCAATCCATAAGACTGCTAAATAGTTTGGTTGAATAGTTGTTCACGATGCATGTAACGAATACAATTTGATTGTTAATTAATCATTGTGTGAAACGTATTCCCATTGGCGGATGCATTGTGGGTATTAGAACCCTGCTATTTCATTGTTTGAGAGAGGCAGGGATCAGGTCAGCATGCCTCCAGTTTTAAAGCTATACTTGACACCTGGGTTTTTCTTTGATAGAGTTCCACATATTTTGATTCAGATTGTCTTTGATCATCAACCACTGTTTATTTTTTTTGTTGTAAATACAGTTTTCGCCAGTCTATTTTCTCCATCTACATATAAAAAGGCTCACTCTGGGAAAGAGAAGTCAATATCTGCTGTTGCCTCCTCACTGTTATAATCCAACCGCATGGCCAACCTTACACACATACACACACAGGAAGCCGGCCAGTGTGCGTGTATTTGGGTCCAGGATGAGTTGGGCCAAAGAGCTCACCAGAAGGGTGGTGTCTGTGACCTTTGAACCATGGACTAGAACAGTGTGGCCATCCCTGGACACAGCCACAGAGCACCATAGAGGGTTACATAACATACACTGAACAAAAATATAAACACAACAATTACAAATATTTTACTGAGTTACAGTTCATATAAGGAAATCAGTAAATTAAAATATATTAATCAGGCCCTAATCTATGGATTTCACATGACTGGGAATACAGAAAACCAGTCAGTATGTGGTGTGACTACCATTTGTTTAATGCATCGCAACACATCTCCTTCGCATAGAGTTGATCAGGCTGTTGATTGTGGCCTGTGGAATGTTGTCCAACTCCTCATCAATGGCTGTGGGAAGTTGCTGGAAATTGGCGGGAACTGGAACGCGTTGTCTTACACATCGTTTTCAGAGGATCCCAAACATGCTCAATGGGTGAGTATGCAGGCCATGGAAGAACTGGGAGTTCTCCAGCTTGCTCAGTAAGCAGTCCACACTGTGGGAGTGATCCCCACAGGCCTCCACCAGATTTATCAGACTCTCCTGGGGCACCTTTCTCCTGGGGATACACACATACAACTATTCAGTCAATAGGCATAGAGCTATTCAGCCAAACAAATGTGGCATTGTTTGGCATGACAAAAAAAATGGGTTGGCTAAAGCAGAAACAACCTGGCAACTACGTTAGACATACGTAGCCACAAACACATGAAAGAACTCACACACAACAGGCAAACACACACCTTTCCAGTTGGCAGTACAGTCTCTTCCAACAGCTGTAGCTAGATCTGGACTCCAACCTGCCCTCTGTCATTCTGGTCTGCTGAGCATATTGCTTGGAACGGGTGTCAACGATGTAACCCAGCCCAGAGCTGTCAATTACCGACTGGAGGAGGAGCGCAGCCTCCCTACAACGCTTCCTATTAGCTCCCGTTAGGGTCCGGCTACTGCACATGATGACCTGGGAAACACAATGTTGCTATTTGATACCGTAGATGCCATCTAAAGACAACAGTATGGCATTGTAGTGACATGAATGTATCTGTGTGTGACTGCAACTCCATTTATGTGCGTGTGCATGTGTGGGCTCCCGAGTGGCGCAGCGGTCTAAGGCACTACATCTCAGTGCTAGAGGCGTCACTACAGACCCTGGTTCGATCCCGGGCTGTATCGCAACTGGCCGTGATCGGGAGTTCCATGGAGCGGCGCACAATTGTCCCAGTGTCGTCTGGGTTAGGGGAGGGTTTGGCTGGCGTAGGCCGTCATTGTAAATAAGAAGTTGTTCTTAACTGACTTGCCTAGTTAAATAAAGGTTAAGACACACAGTGTAGTCTCTGTTCACATGACTCAGTCTCTACCTATCCTGCTGCAGGGGGAGATGAAAGTCGGAAGACACAACAACACAGATACATATAGTTCACTGTTAAACAATGAGGGTGATTTGTGGTTCTATATATATACACACAACCTTTTGAGGGCCATATATGAAGCGAGCCATTGAACCCTTTTTGGTTTGAAATAATATGATTTCTTCTATTAGGTTGTCTTGACATAGCGATCTCCAGGCTATCATATGTTTTAGAACTACAGTAGCCTAAATGTACCATGTCAAGGGTTTCACAGGAAGCTGACTATATAGCTTAGCAGGGATTCATGTTGTTTCCCACATGTACTGTGTACACTACACAGTCATAATGTAGTAAGTGAAACCACATGTACTAGGCTGTAGAGCTGGTATTGTGGTCTCAGCAGGATGAATTGATCTGAATCTTGACCCTTCCATTGTGTCTGCCCAGTGACCCATAGGCATGTTGCTCTGTTCCCAACCCCCTCTGTGGACTTCCTGATCCCAGCACTCTGTTTTCCTGTCACATGTGAAGACCTGGATTATAGTCTGTGATGATTGTCTCTGATTTTAGATTTAATGCAACAACGACGGGATATATATGTGTGTGTGTGGCACTTACTAGCTCCTCCATTTGAGCGTAGGCCTGTGGAGGCGATGAGATTCCCCACTGGTCCTGGAGACTGAGTTTAAACGGTCTGTAGAAAAATGGATACATATCGGACACATTTACCAGAGAAGAGAGAGATCACAGAGAGCGAGAGCAAGAGAGGGGGGAGCGAGAGCGGAGGGGGATATGTATGAATGACAAAAAGTCACTAACTAGCCTAAATAAAATGCTCGGTGTGTATGTAGAGCATGTGTGTATTCTACCACCCTGCTAGTGTACCTCAATATCCAGCTAGAGGACACACAGTACCTTACAGTACCTTACACTTGAGGGTGATTGTTCCAGAGTACCCGTATGGCGTTTATATGAAACACACACAAGGGCCTGTCTCACCCTACACATTACACTCAACACTACCCCGCAGGGTTCTATGATCTGGGCTGAAAAATAAAGTCTTGGAGTTTCTCTAAGTGACAGTATGTCCTACATTTCCCCTCCATTACAACTCTTTGTCTGCAGTACATCTCCGGACCAGATTCATCACGGCTGCAAATTAATGCTGAAAGTCCTCAATTCTTTGCAGTTCATGACAAAAAGCATGTGGAGGAAAACATTAAGAATCCTCTGTTCCTTTCGCACAGTACTACGGACATGGAAAGCAGCATAGTGCAAAACACAAAAAACACATCCAGACTCACACACAAGATATCTCACCATTATGTAAATCCTTTGTCTCTGGCCTGTACTAGAGAAGAGGCCAATAGGTTTTCCATAATGGGCAGGGAGGGAGAGAGAGTTAGGATGGGGCTTTGGTTAGTGAGACATCCTTATCAACAGCACTCTTAATAATAATAACAACAACAGTAATAATAATATATTCCGTTTAGCAGACGCTTTTATTCAAAGCGACTTACAGTCATGCATGCATAACCAGAAACCCTGACCTAACATTCACTGAGTGATTGTAGGCAGGGCAAGATTACAGAACAGACAGGCAGGGCACGTGCTGGTCAGCCAAATGCTTAATATAGATTATTATGGAAATCTGAAGACATAACAACTAGGATAGGTTGCTAATAAGACTAGGATTATGCCTTTGGCTTCTAGACAAAGAAAGAAAGTTGATATGAAACCAATAGAACAGGAGAGAAATGACATGAGGAAGTCTTTAGGCCTATAAAGTAATTCCCTAAAGGTTTCTATGGTCAGATTTGGCTAGGCTACTTTGAAGCAAGGTAAGAGTACCAATTATACCGTGACATTTGGGGGACTCTTTTTCACAGGGCCAATTTTTTTATGGGCCTAATAGTAAAGACATGTACAGTGCCTTGCGAAAGTATTCACCCCCCTTGGCATTTTTCCTATTTTGTTGCCTTACAACCTGGTATTAAAATAGATGTTTTTTTGTGGTTTTGTATCATTTAATGTACACAACACGCCTTACCACTTTAAAGATTCAGAATATTTTTTATTGCGAAACAAACAAGAAATAAGACAAAAAAACAGAAAACTTGAGCGTGCATAACTATTCACCCACCCAAAGTCAATACTTTGTATAGTCACCTTTTGCAGCAATTACAGCTGCAAGTCTCTTGGGATATGTCTCTATAAGCTTGGCCCATCTAGCCACTGGGATTTGTTGCCCATTCTTCAAGGCAAAACTACTCCAGCTCCTTCAAGTTGGATGGGTTCCTGCTGGTGTACAGCAATATATAAGTCATACCACAGATTCTCAATTGGATTGAGGTCTGGGTTTCGAGTAGGCCATTCCAAGACTTTTAAATGTTTCCCCTTAAACCACTCGAGTGTTGATTTAGCAGTATGCTTAGGGTCATTATCCTGCTGGAAGGTGAACCTCTGTCCCAGTCTAAAATATCTGGGATGGTATTTTCCTTGATGGCCAAAATGCTACATTTTTGTATCATCTGAACATAATACCTTCTTCCATATGTTTGGAGAGTCTCCCACATGCCTTTTGGCGAACATGTTTGCTTATTCTTTTCTTTAAGCAATGGATTTTTTTCTGGCCACTCTTCCGTAAAGCCCAGCTCTGTGGAGTGTATGGCTTAAAGGGGTAATATTGACAGATACTCCAATCTCCGCTGTGGAGCTTTGCTGCTCCTTCAGGCTAATTCCTTGGTCACTTTCACGCCTCTCTGATTAATGCCCTCTTTCCTGGTACGTGAGTTTTGGTGGGCGGACCTCTCTTGTCAGGTTTGTTATGGTGCCATATTCTTTCAATTTTTTAATAATGGATTTAATGGTGCTCTGTGGGATGTTCAAAGTTTAGGATATTTTTGTATAACCCAACCATGATCTGTACTTCTCCACAACTTTGTCCTTAACCTGTTTGGATAGCTCCTTGGTCTTCGTGGTGAAGCTTGCTTGGTGGTGCCCCTTGCTTAGTGGTGTTGCAGACTCTCGGGCCTTTCAGAACAGGTGTATATACAGTTGAAGTCGGAAGTTTACATACACTTAGGTTGGAGTCATTAAAACTTGTTTTTTAACCACTCCACAAATTTCTTGTTAACAAACTATAGTTTTGGCAAGTCGGTTAGGACATCTACTTCTACTGTATCTCCCAGGCATATTAGATAATTTATGCAGCAGCATACAAGACATTTTTGTACTCACCTTGGTGTGCTCACTTGAATAGGAAGGTGGCGCAGCGGTCCTTCGTGGGCCAATTTTGTCATCAAAGTCAGGCATTATCTGGATTAATGGTGCTTTCAAGACAACTGCAAACTCTGAAAAAAACAAGGTTGAATCATGACGTCAGTGATCTTCAAGTTGTTGCTCTAGAAAGAGCTGTGCCTAAGAACAGCCTAAGAACAGCTCTTAGCCCTGGTATATTGGCCATGTACCACACCCCCTTGGGCCTTATTGCTTAATTCGACCATTGGAGTTGAGTATGCATAAAAATCATACTAGATTTTATGAGTGAAATCTGCTGTCTCTTTCAAGCTGTTGTTGAACCATCCCAGACTAGTTCGTTTACATTACTCATCTAGTAACTTCAGGTCACCAATCCAAAGCAAGCCACTGTATTGGTCAACATTTGTGAATACCATTCTCATTCCCAGTGTGTTGACCTAGTCTTTGATAGAAAATGGATCATCTGAAGGTCAAACAATAGGTGGCAGAGAGTAGACACTCACATATAGTGTAAAACTTGCAGCAAGCTGCTTGCTAGCCCATCCATATTTCCATCCGATAATTGAGCAAGTCGAATTGATTCCCCGTGTGTTAGACCACCACCACTAGATGGAGGCATTGCCCTAAATGAAAACATTCCAATCCTATTTCTGAGGAGTTAACGTTTGCATTTAGCAGACACTTATCCAGAGCGACATACAAGCTAGGTAAGACAACCACATATCACAGTGAGTGAAACCTTTTTTTCAGTTTGTCAGCTGTTCCAGTCAGGATCATGCACTGATACATCATTTGTATGAATAGCTACTATACCTGTCCTAATAAAAATGAATTGGTAACACCAACATAATTTAAATCGAATCAAATAAAAAATATTTTAATTACAAACATTGCATATAAATACAAAATATATCTAGGTATCATCTTAACTTCACAAGTTTCAGAGATATGGATAAATCAATGTCACTTTTATCCCATTGCCATTTTCGAGTAGGATTTTTTAAAGCCTTTGAACCATTGACAAATCAAATCCTTGCGTTCCAATGTTAAAAGTTGCACCTGAGTGCTGCCATAAGTAGACACCGCTAACTCTTTATTTCACCAACGTGTGGTCACATGAATACTTGAGGGAGGCTGCACACTTGCATGGCCTACACCTCTTCTCCCTCGCAGCCTCGCTCAATAAGGGGCGGTAACTTTTGTTTATCCTTATCACTCTATAAATAAAGTAAGGAACACCAGTGCACTCCAATCCAGAACTGGCAAGCCCACTGACTGGCAAGTCCACTGACTGAACACTCAAGGGACATATCCTGCGCTGAGAATAACTCATTCAAAAGTTTTTACAGCCTCTATGATGACTTTTTACGCAGATCCATTTAAAACGTCTAGTGCACTTGCAATGGACTTCAAGGAGCTGGGAGGCGAGGACAACTGCGAAGGAGATACAGAGGGAAACGCTGAAGATTTGAACAATGTGAAAGTCCTTACCGAAAAACTAAAGTTACAAACCCGCAGACCATCCTACCTTGAATGGCAGGAGCGCTTGCAGAGCCGACCGTGGAAGGAGAACCCAAATGGTTTAGATAATAGTCAAGAGACTGCAGAGAAATATGTGTTTTTGCCTGAAATAATGCGGGATGAGAACTCAGATCTAACCATCCGCAACATCTGTGGCTTCGATACCATTGATGATGCGTTGGATTTTCTTAGAAAAGAGCTGGTGAGTGCACTTATTTTAATGCAGATATTGTCTCTTTTTCTCCAACTCTGACTCAGTTATTTTTACTTGGACATGTTAGAAATTAATAAGGCTGCAATATTTCTGCACAACGTCCTTTAGAATCAGATATACAATGAAAACACTCAAGTCGATTTGAATAGGACACAATGAGACGATTTGGCAAACATAATTACCAGGTAGATAGTTTCACTGGTTTGGTTTGCCTGGTTTCTGCATCCTCGTGAAGCAAGTGTGCCATAGTGCAGAGTCTATGTGCCAGCTACCAGTGTCATGTGATGGAGACATCTATGGAAAATAAACCTGTTTTCAGGTTGAGCTCTGATTACAGCATGACTTTGTGCTATCTTTCCATCCAAAACAATGCAAACACACTAAAACCACAGGGACCTTGTTCATTTCAGAGCGGAAAAATCCCAAAATAGAAATGCACTTTTTTTTTACACAGATCATGTGTTGGTGTCTTTACACATCAATAACGAAAACATAATCCAAGGGATTGAACGCTTGAATTGATATTTGATTGCTAATCTCTTCCCTCTCTCTTTCCCTTCCTTGTCATACAGAGGGAGATGCGGTTCCAGGATAACCGTCTGGCGCGCCAGCTGATCCGTCTGCGTGTGGAGATCCACCGGCTGAAGGTGGAGCAGGTGTGTCACCGCCACAAGGAGATGCTGGACGACGCCACCTACGAGCTGGAGGAGTGTGGCGAGGAGTCCGACCTGCTCTGTGACATCCCCATGAAGGCTGCCTTTGCTCTGTCCACCCCCCTCAAACACCTTGGCCTCACCAAGATGAACATCAACTCCCGACGCTTCTCCCTCTGTTGAAACATATACCACCCTGCGAGGCTTGATTTACTGTATTAAAGCCTCTATCTAATCTATGCAGGGTAATCGGGGGTTTTCCACTGCACAGGTTTCTGTTATGACATGAGAGGGAAGAAGAATGGCTGGCAGAGCGTGCAGACTGTAATTAGCCAAGTGGGAGGAAATGGAAATGACTCCTCTGATCCGTGCCCTAGTCCTGACGTGAGAGAGACACAGGCCTCCATAGTAGAGCCCTGTAGGCGCACGGCATACACCCATAGCAAAGCTGCACCTTTCCAATGCACCTCAGGGAAGGTGCAGACTGATAGGTCAGAGTAGATGGACAGGGAAGCTAGTGATGAGGTGTGGCTCTGGAATGGATATGGTTTGAGTTTGAATTGCCATGGTGTCAGATCAATTGCACTGTATTTAGATAATTAGTTATGATGACCCACTGACATACAGAATAGGCCTGACTGCCATGGTGGTACTGTAACTAGAGATGTCTCTTGAGCGTTGCACAGGGGAATTGTCTTTCTTCAGACAAAGAAAAAATGGTCACAGCGCTAACACTCATTAACACGAGTCCCATACTTTAATCACAACCCAGGAGGAAGTATGTATCTCTTCATAGACACCTTAACACTAGTCACACCCCCAGGGACATTTGACAGCCCAATGGGAAGCATTTCTCTCCCCTCTGCATTGGCAGAGTCCCAGTCCACACTCTCCAGGAAGCTGTAGGTCACATTCCAGCATTCTGTCACTTCTTCTGAGACCAAAAATAGCAAGGACCTCCATGGGGTCATGGCTTCCGTGATAGGACATTATTGGAGGCGATGCCTTATGTAGTACTCCATGCGTTTTATTGTCCTTTAGATGATCCAGATGTTGTAGACAGACCACAGACCACAGCCCAATGTGCTATCATTGTGTTTTACAGTAGATTATAGGCTTGGCCTACTGCAATGTTGTCCAAGTAAAAAACTGTATCAAAGTTTTAGATGTATTTAAAGATATTGTTCTCAGGAAGAGAGAGGAGAAACTGAAAGTATTTTGGGGGGGAATTTTGAGGGAGTGAATGTTGAACAGGATTTAGTGGGTGTTAATCAATGATACAAAATGTTTGCTGAATATACACAAAGCAAAATGTTGATTTGTAAGTGCTTTTTAATGATTATGTACTGATTCTACTCTGCTAATGCAGGAATATCTCAAGGCCATCCATTTAATGTATGAGGGAAATGACTAGAGGCTGACTAGAGCGGTTTTCAAGATGCTTGTTTTTCAATGTTTTTGTTTAAATGCACAAAAAATTGCAACACACTTGAAAATACACTTGAGAAAGAAAATTGTTGTCTGTCTGTCCATTAAGGTAGGCCGTCGTTGTAAATGAGAATTTGTTCTTAACTGACTTACCTAGTTAAAGGTTAAAAAAGTTAGAACAGGGTAAATGACCGGAGTCGTTACGCGAGACCTCAATGAGTGCTCAGTCAGCTATAACCTTTCACATCCTGAAATACCTTCAATGCGCAGTTTCCTCTTTCAACTACATCAGGCGTTTGTCTCTTAAACATTCCGTGGTGTAAGCTGATCCTATCAGAACAACTCCTAAGGCAGGGTTCCCCAACTGGTTGTTTTATTTGCGCCCCCAAGTTTTCTGAGCCATAAAAAAATACATTGTTGCACAAACTGTAAAAAAAACAGATCCGTAGATCTCAGAGACTGGATTGTGTTGAGGCACAGATCTGGGGAAGTTTAGCAAAACTTTTCTGAAGTATTGAAGGTCCCCAAGACCACAGTGGCCTCCATTCTTAAATGGAAGAAGTTTGGAACCACCAAGACTCTTCCCAGAGCTGACTGCCAGCTAAATTGAGCAATCGGGGGAGAAGGGCCTTGATCATGGAGGTGACCAAGAACCCGATGATCACTCTGACAGAGCTCCAGAGTTCCTCTGTGGAGATGGGAGAACCTTCCAGTAAGACAATCATTTTTGCCGCACTCCACCAATCAGGCCTTTATGATAGAGTGGCCAGACAGAAGCCACTCAGTAAAAGCACTTGACAGCCCGCTTGGAGTTATCCACTCTCAGACCATGAGAAACAAGATTCTCTGGTCTGATGAAATCAAGATGGAACTCTTTGGCCTGAATTCCAAGTGTAACATCTGGGAGAAAACCTGGCTATATGATCACACCGGTAATAGATTTGTTGTTGTATTACTTGTGAAGCACAGCTGAGTAAGAATACAAATAATTCCCTTTTTATTTTTATTTAGCACGGAGTGGAAATAGGAAGGACGTGCATTTTATGGCTTATACAAATGTTGAATACAAAGTGTTGACAGTACTGAGTAAGAACTTTAAACATGAACTAACTCATAAAAACAGCATCTCTTTGTTGTATTCATTGACAGTCTCTCTTGTCATGGTTTTAAACTAGGGCTGTCAAAGTTAACGCATTAATAACGCGTTTCATGCTTACATTTTTAATTTAATTTTAAAAAAATCACACCATTAGCGCATTTTCATTGTTTGACCCCCTGAACCATCCATACAGTGGCAATTTTAGCATGCAAATCTTGGTGGTGCAAACTGCAAAAATAGTTTTAGATGCTTTCCAGCAAAGCCACAACACTAAACAATACATTAATTGCACGATAACGGTGACAAACGGTGCTCACAAAGTGTTAGGGCCTTCTGTTCAGCCACTGCTACACCTGGCTATCATCAAAACAGTTCATTCAGCCTCATTTACTGCTGTTTAAAAAAAAAACATAACTGATATGGCTGACTTGGTTAAACAAATGTGGTTTCTACTGACAATTGAGATGTACAAACTATGGAATAAGGGGAGGACGAGCGGATAAGAGGAAACCAGTCAGTTTGATTAAGACATTAATGAGCGAGCTGGGGAAAAAATAAAGGGGGCATATAAGGAGACAATGAAAGCTCTTACAATATTCGATGATGACATCTCTCTAAAACAGCCTATAGGCTACATGTGCACCACCAAGTCAGAACAGTAGGCAAAGTTAGGAGTGTGAAAGGGACCATATTATTAGGGTGTGGCACATGGGCTACGAACAGCTTACTACACAACATGCACTTAATATTACTTTCTTAGATACAATATACATATCTCCCTGGCATATTACATAATTTATGCAGCAGCATACAAGACATTTTTGGACTCACCTTGTTGTGCTGTACTCACTTGAACAGGAAGTTGGTGCGGCTGTCCTTCATGGGCAAATTTTGTCATCAAACTTTGTCATTAAAGTCTGGCATTCTCTGGATTTATGGTGCTTTCAAGACAACTGGGAACTCTGGGGGAAAAAAACAGGGTTGAATCATGACGACTGTGATCTTCAGGATCGGAGCTCGAGTTCCCGACTTGGAATTCCGAGTTGGATGACCATTCAAAACGTATTTTTCCAGTTGGAGCTCGTTTTTTTTTTTTTAGTTCCCAGTTGTCTTGAACTCTCTGAAGTCTAATATTTCCCAGTTCTGAGTCTCCAGTTGTTTTGAACAAGCAAATATATTCAACCTTTTCTGGCCCATCATGCTGAATGTTTATCCTTTAAGTCTGGAAAAGAGACCCTTAAACCCATACTTGAACCACACACCCACTCCACTGAATAGCAGTCTAGTGATTGATTTGCAATGCTTGCAGTTTTTATTTATTTGATTTTTTATTGCACCTTTATTTTTCCAGGTAGGCTAGTTGAGAATAAGTTTTCATTTACAACTGCAACCTGGCCAAGATAAAGCAAAGCAGTGCGGCACAACACACAGTTACACATGGGATAAACAAAACATACAGTCAATAACACAATAGGAAGAAAAAAAAGTCTATATACAGTGTGTGCAAATGAGGTAAGATAATGGAGGTAAGGCAATAAATAGGCCATAGTGGCGAAATAATAACAATTTAGCAATAAAGTTAGTGAGGGAGATATGAGTCTCCAGCTTCAGTGATTTTTGCAATTCGTTCCAGTCATTGGCAGCAGAGAACTGGAAGGAAATGCGGCCAAAGGAGGAATTGGCGAGGAATTGGCTTTGGGGTGACCAGTGAAATATACCTGCTGCAACGCGTGTTATGGGTGGGTGCTGCTATCGTGACCAGTGAGCTGAGATAAGGTGGAGCTTTACCTAGCAAAGACTTATAGATGACTTAGAGTCAGTGGGTTTGGCGACGAATATGAAGCGAGAGCCAACCAACGAGAGCATACAGGTCGCAGTGGTGGGTAGTATAAGGGGCTTTGGTGACAAAACGGATGGCACTGTGATAGACTACATCCAGTTTGCTGAATAGAGTGTTGGAGGCTATTTTGTAAATGACATCGCCGAAGTCGAAGATCGGGAGGATAGTCAGTTTTACAAGGGTATGTTTGGCAGCATGAGTGAAGGATGCTTTGTTGCGAAATAGGAAGCCGATTCTAGATTTTGGATTGGAGTGAGTCTGGAAGGAGAGTTTATAGTCTAACCAGACACCTAGGTATTAGTAGATGTCCACATATTCTAAGTCAGAACCGTCCAGAGTAGTGATGCTGGATGGGCGGGCAGATGCTGATAGCGATCGGTTGAAGAGCATGCATTTAGTTTTACTTGCATTTAAGAGCAGTTGGAGGCCACGGTAGGAGTGTTGTATGGCACTGAAGCTCGTTTGGAGGTTTGTTAACACAGTGTCCAAAGAAAGGCTAGAAGTATACAGAATGGTATCGTCTGCGTAGAGGTGGAACAGAGAATCACCAGCAGCAAGAGCAACATCATTGATGTATACAGAGAAAAGAGTCGACCTGAGAATTGAACCCTGTGGCACCCCCATAGCGACCAGAGGTCCGGACAACAGGCCCTCCGATTTGACACACTGAACTCTGTCTGAGAAATAGTTGGTGAACCAGGTGAGGCAGTCATTTGAGAAATGAAGGCTGTTGAGTCTGTCGATAAGAATGTGGTGATTGACAGAGTCGAAAGCTTTGGCCAGGTCTATGAATACAGCTGCACAGTATTGGTTCTTATTGATGGAGGTTATGATATCGTTTTGGACCTTGAGCGTGGCTGAGGTGCACCCATGACCAGCTCGGAAACTAGATTGCATAGTTGAGAAGGTACAGTGGGATTCTAAATGGTCGGTGATCTGTTTGTGAACTTGGCTTTCGAAGACCTTAGAAAGGCAGGGTAGGATAGATATAGGTCTGTAGCAGTTTGGGTCTAGAGTGTCTCCCCCTTTGAGAATCTGGGAATCTCTGGGAATCTGAGACGATACGAAAGAGAGGTTAGAATGAGAGGGTCCAGATGGTCTAGTCCTGCTGATTTGTAGGGGTCCAGATTTTGCAGCTCTTTCAAAACATCCGCTATCTGGATTTGGGTGAAGGAGAAATGGGGGAGGCTTGTGAAAGTTGCTGTGGGGGTGCAGGGCTGTTGACCAGGGTAGGGGTGGCCAGGTGGAAAGCATGGCCAGCCGTAGAAAAATGCTCATTGAAATTCTCAATTATCATTGATTTATCGGTGGTGACAGTGTTTCCTAGCCTCAGTGCAGTGGGTAGCTGGGGGAGGTGCTCTTACTCTCCATGGACTTTAGTGTCCCAGAACTTTTTGGAGTTTGTGCTGCAGGATGGAAATTTCTGTTTGAAAAAGCTAGCCTTTGCTTTCCTAACTGCTTGTATATATTGGTTCCAGTTAGCCACTGATTCCTTCCAAACCACTCATTGTTGAATTTGCGATTTCCAACTGGTTGTGTAATGTTATTGTCCAATGGCCGATGAGCACCGATACGTTTTATCTATAATTTCTCTTCATAATTTCTCTTCATATGACAAGGATGGAAAAGGATTTGCCAGTAGATTGTCGTCTTGATTCATGATGAAGACCTTAACATTTTGAAAGTATGACGTTGACATGATCAGTTCAATCAAAGCTACGGTAGATATAACGTGACTTGACGTCATTTTATCTTTGGCCAATGACCTTCAGCCTTCATGGATGGACACTTCTAATGTAACTCTATGGCAGCACCCAATGGACTACCTGTAGATTTTGCATTGACGTAGTGTTCCCATGACAATGACAGAACACTGAGCCAATCATGGTGCAACTAGAGAACATTACCAACCCCTATTTTCCGCTGGCTGTCCCACCACCACAGAAAGCACTGAGCTAGGCTGAAACACTGGCATTTTGGAGCTGCCTTACTCAAGAAAGCAAAAAAGAGACCATGTTTGTATGTGGCTTTATTAACTCAATTATATATATTTTTACATTGTTTGCAAACGGATAAGTTCAGGGTTGGGTAGGTTACTTTCTAAATGTAATCTGTTATAGTTACTAGTTACCTGTCCAAAATTGTATTCAGTCACGTAACTTTTGGATTACCCAAACTCAGTAATGTAATCTGATTACATTCCGTTACGTTTAGATTACTTTCCCCTTAAGAGGCATTAGACGACAACAATTGAACAACATCTATAACATCTACATCTATAACAAGATAAATCAATGTTAAAGTTGACATAGCTGGCCATATATGGATGTTCAATTTTACTTTATGGGTTGGTTATGTCGGCTTCTTCTAACACATTGCTTTTTTAAAATATTTTTTATTTATTTCACTTTTATTTAACCAGGTAGGCCAGTTGAGAACATTTACAACTGCGACCTGGCCAAGATAAAGCAAAGCCGTGTGACAAAAACCACAACACAGAGTTACACATGGGATAAACAAACGTACAGTCGATAACACAATACAAACATCTATATACAGTGTGTGCAAATGCTTTCTACTACATATAATACGATTAAATGATATATTTACATTAAAAACCAAAGTCTATCAGAATTCCAGTCATTCCAATAAATGTTATGCACCTTGATCTTCAAGAATAGGACTTAGTATAGATTAGCCACATTTTTTTTTACCTGAGCACAAACCCAAAACTAAGGACTTTGATGTCTTGATAACATGCAGCTGTTTAAATGGCAAATCCACAGATTAAACAATAACAAAATGGTTACCCAGCCTCTGTTTTGGTAAAAAGCTGTGGGCCTGGAGAAATGTAACTACTCTCACATAAATAGACAGAGCTATGAATGCAAGGACTGACCATCCATGATATCAAAATTACAGTTTTAACCATGTTATGAGGCTATACAGTGGTCGTTTAGATTTACAATGTTTACAAACATTGGAGAAAAACATGCTTATATTTTGGGTTCACATGGAGTATGACAGTTGAACTAAGCTCATGAGGCATTTATAAGTTATTTTCTTCAAGAATCAATGGATATACAGTACCAGTCAAAGGTTTGGACACACCCACTCATTCAAGGGTTTTTCTTTATTTTTACTATTTTCTACATTGTAGAATAATAGTGAAGACATCAAAACTATGAAATAACACATATGGAATCATGTTGTAAAAAAAAAAGTGCTAAACAAATAAATTTGAGATGCTTCAAAATAGCAATGACAGCTTTGCACACACTTGGCATTCTCTCAACCAGTTTCATGAGGTAGTCACCTGGAATGCATTTCAATTAGCAGGAGGTGTGCCTTGTTAAAAGTTAATTTGTGGAATTTCTTTCCTTAATGCTTTTGAACCAATCAGTTGTGTTGTGACATGGTAGGGGTGGTATGCAGAAGATAGCCCTATTTGGTAAAAGACCAAGTCCATACTAAGCAAACGACAGTCCATCATTACTTTAAGACGCAAAGGTCAGTCAATCTGGAACATTTCAAGAACTTTGAAAGTTTCTTCAAGTGCAGCCGCAAAAAACATCAAGTGCTATGATGAAACTGATGAGGACCGCCACAGGAAAGGAAGACCCAGAGTTACCTCTGCTGCAGAGGATGAGTTCATTAAAGTTTCTAGCCTGCAGTCCAAATAAATGCTTCACAGAGTTCAAGTAACAGACACATCTCAACATCAACTGTTCAGAGGAGACTGCATGAATAAGGCTTTAATGGTTGAACTGCTGCAAAGAAACCACTACTTTGAGAGATGCAGAATTGGTGAACGGATGATCTTTGCATGTGTGGTTCCCACCATGAAGCATGAAGGAGGAGGTGTGATGGTGTGGGGCTGCTTTGCTGGTGACAATGTCAGTGATTTATTTAGAATTCAAGGCACACTTAACCAGCATGGTTACCAAAGCATTCTGCAGCGATACGCCATCCCATCTGGTTTGCGCTTAGTGGGACTATCATTTGTTTTTTCAACAGGACAATGACCCAACACATCTCCAGGCTGTGTAAGGGCTATTTGACCAAGAAAGATAGTGTTGGAACACTGCATCAGATGACCTGGCCTCCCCAATCACCTGACCTCAACCCAATTGAGATGGTTTAGATGAGTTGGACCGCAGAGTGAAGGAAAAGCAGCGAACAAGTGCTCCGCATGTGGGAACTCCTATAAGACTGTTGGAAAAGCATTGCAGGTGAGGCTGGTTGAGAGAATGCCAAGAGTGTGCAAAGCTGTCATCAATAGAAAGAGTGGCTACTTTGAAGAATCTAAAATAGATTTTAATTGGTTTAATACTTTTTTGGTTACTATATTTTTCCTGATGTGTTATTTCATAGTTTTGATGTCTTCACTATTATTCTACAATGTAGAAAATAGTAAAAATAAAGAAAAATCATTGAATGACTAGGTGTGTTCAAACTTTTGACTGGTACTGTATATATCATTTATAAGTCCAAAAATGGATGTAGCAACTACAGAGTTCCCCTTTAAGTCTATCAAAAGTGTGCAAGTTTGAGTATGTGTCCATTAGGCCTATGGATTGTTCTTGTATCAGCATGAATTAGATTGAGCAATAAAAGCCCCACTTTTATTCCATAGGCTTGGAACCGCACTGTGTAGCTTTTGCAAGAGCACATTTTTCACTCGCTGTCCACTGGTTTCAAAAACAATGATGGATAGGCAGCTTAAACTGCTTGAATTCAACCATTGTTGTGTTCAAATATACATTTAGATTTGTGAACAGCCATCCACAACAACCACAATCCTTAAGGCGTAAATAGCTAAATGAGAGAGCAGCAGTGTGATTCACATCAATGCGCTATGTAGATATCAATAATAAGTGATTTCCGTATCGTTGTATGTTACACCACTGCTGTCATCCTGACCTCCAAGCGTTTATTCAAGTTGGATAATCTTTGGATGCCGACAGCAGTCGCACCATTGGAAGACATGGCTTGGACTGTAGCCTACAAAAGCCTATTCCTGCTCTTTTCATGCGTTCCACTCAGGTTGGAACACATTTAAATGTGCTCCTCTTTTCAATGCTGATTTGAATATCATTGCGAAAACAGAGAAGTGTCAAAGATTTGTTTTCACAAACATCCTTTTAAAAGTAATCCTCAAAGTAATCATATTATCTAGTTTTTCGAAAGTATCTGTAATCTGATGACAATATTTTTGCTGGTAATTTAACGGATTACAGTTACCGGTTTTTGGTAATCCCTTACATGTAACGGATTACATGTCATCCGTTACTCCCCAACCCTGGATATGTGACAGGTATTAATGCTAAAATAACATGCAAAAAGAGCCCTACCTGCTTTGAATGACGGGTCGCCACTGCATCATCCATAGTTCAAATTCAAGCCCTGGCAGCCAACGGGCTAGTTTGACAATCACTTTACTAGCTAATGTTGGCTAATTATATGCATTAATGATGGAGAATGCTAGTAAATGGCTAATTACATTTCAAATCCCTCCCAGATGGCTCTCTGGATAAAACCAAAGTAATTTGCGTCTACTGCAGGCTGAATTGATTTATCACAAAGTACATTGAGTCTTTGTTAACATTTACAAGCGAAACATACTGTTGACGCCAGCAATACAAGTAACTTTACAAGTGGCAATGGAGGAATATTGGCAGGTTGAGCTAGAAGAGTGTGCGCGCGAGAGGCCTATGGACAAGTCAAGGAGCAGCAAGCTAACACAAGCAATAGCTTCGTCTTGCTGGCCAGTCCACATTGTGTTGAACGAATGCTTGGGGGATAGCATCAAACGACTCAACGTATGAGTTACCCTCGAGAGCCACCGTCGTTACAAGAATACACCAGCTGTATGAAAGCGGAGGAGTTGAAACATGCAACCGCTGTTGCTCTCACGGGAGAGCACTGGACTTCAGCCAGTAACCACAACTACCTTGGGGTTCTGTGCACCACATTGATGAAAACTGGAAACTGCATTCACATGCTCTGGCCGTAATGAAGACAAGAGAGGCACTATGCTGAAACGTGCACCGGGCATTTCATGGATCTAGCAAAGCAGTGGAACATTGAAAACTAAGTTACCACCGTTTGCACAGACAGTGAACACAGAGATGCTCTGGTCCAACAGAATACTAACATCACCATGCCAACCACAGCTGAATTGGAGAAACTGTAGAAGTTGGAGGCACTGCAGGTAATATTTTACCTCTCTTAGTGTTACAATACGATTTGTTGTGTGAAAAAGTGTGTGTGTGTGAGAGAGAGGGAGCGAGAGAGTCTGTGTATAACAAGTTAATCACAATTAACTGAAGTGATTTTGAATGATCTTTCACTGCAGGTATTTGCCTGAACTTCTGGGAGGAGAGAAGTTAATTTCCTGCTCTGTGGTGTTGCCTGCTTTCTGCCATCTCCTTCAGGTGATGGAGAGCTCCGATGATGACCTTGTCTAAATGGTAAGATTCAAGCTGACATTCACAACAGACCTGGAGAAACGCAAGTGGAGAAAACACCAACCTCACATGGCTGAAGAACGCCACAGCACTCGACCCAAGGTTTAAGGACCTGAAGTGCCTTCCCAGACCTGAGAGGGGTGAGGTGTGGGCTTTGGTCAGCAACTTGCTGAAGGAAGAGAGGCCTGCACAGCAACCTGATGAAGCAACAGAGACAGAGCAACTAAAGAAGAAAGCTGCCAAAAAGCTACAGAATATTTTTAGTGTTTCAGTCCTTACATTCCTATAACTGAATAAACTGCTTTTTTAAATGGAAATATGTTCATTTAGTCGCTCTGGATAAGAGCGTCTGCTAAATGACTTAAATGTAATGTAAATGTAAAATTTGAGCAACAAAAAAAAGTGTGATTAACTTCAGAATGTAATGCAATTAATTATTTGAATAATTTGACAGCCCTATATTAAATGTTTTGAAATCTCACAGTATCAACTTCGCTGTAGCTTTCTTTTATGCCTGCTATAGTACATTACTGCAGACACGGTCATCTGAGCCACCCGATTGGCCAGCGGTAGGCCTATAGTCTACAGTGCACTTGATTTGCTCTCTGGACCGGCCAGGAAGGCAGAGTTTGTGCCTTCAGACACATCAAATGGTTCAAAATTGCAACAGTTCGACTACCCGGCGAGCAGGGCAGCTGAATCAGGAGCAACTACCGCCAACAGCCCTATAAAATGACATTAAAATGGGAACACAAGGCTTTATCGTTGTTTTTTTTACAGAAATGTTTGGCGATCAACTAGGAATGCCTTGGAGATCGACCAGTCGATCACGATCAACCAGTTGGTGAACACTGCTCTTGGAAGTTGAGTGAAGTTCAATCTCTGTTGGCTGATATTTCTGCTTCTCGAGGCTACTGCACGCATGTTACTTGTCTCCACATAAACCTGATTAAACATGTTTACACTGAATCAATGACTCCTACTCATAAATGAACATGTACATGATGTGTCTGTATGAGGGTCTTTCTAAACGAGGGTACCTGTGAGGATTTCCTACACTGGACAACTTGTTCCAGCTGCTGATAAGTCATTGATAATAATCTGGCTATTTTTTTCATGTCATTACATTAAAATATGGGGGGGGGGGGATCATAGCTATATTACATCAAGTTCACGAGTTGATTTAAAACCTATATGTTTAACCCTTTATCATGTCTTGAAGGATTTGTCAAAACAATCACGTGACATAAACCATTACTTGTCTGTCCTTGCAATTATGGCAGTGTAAATTGTCATTTATATAATATATTAAGCAGTAATCAGTTAAATTACATTGAACTTGAACCCTGTAAGAATCCTGGATCTAGCTGTTGAAGTTTTTTGTATAGAGATCTCAGAAATGTTTTGGCCTGCCTACAGGTCCTGCTTATACACGACTAGTAAAGGCCCAGTGCACTACTTTTGTGATTATTTTATTATATATGTATATAGAGAGAGGGTGCTGCAGCACCCTCAGCACCCCTACTTCCCGTGGCTAGGTACAGCTGTGGTGATAGCCAAAGTGCTGTAAAAAAATATGTTAACGAGGAAATGTCAAGGACATTTTGGTGTCTCACTCATTACACTGGTGAAGATAGTTGTGCCTGGATCCAGGTTGGATCTAATATCCCCAGCAAATTGATGTTGATTATATGTTGTTGTCTGCTTGATTTAGAACAGGGCCTCATTAGATTTAACAGAGAAAGCATTATTAAGGAAATCAGTTCATGTTTCTGTGCCTAGGACTGGACACCGAGTCTAGTGTGCACAATCGTGTAGGATTTACTGTTGCGCAACACCCAATTATATTCCTATTAATTATTCTAGATATGACAACAACACATTAGGCTACTGGAATAGGCATATCTTGAAAATCAAATCCTCAATTTGGTGCTTGAGAAGTCCTTGTAATTGTTGTAGACAATTTACAGTGGGGGAAAAAAGTATTTAGTCAGCCACCAATTGTGCAAGTTCTCCCACTTAAAAAGATGAGAGACCTGTAATTTTCATCATAGGTACACTTCAACTATGACAGACAAAATGAGAAAACAAATCCAGAAAATCACATTGTAGGATTTTTTATGAATTTATTTGCAAATTATGGTGGAAAATAAGTTTTTGGTCAATAACAAAAGTTTATCTCAATACTTTGTTAAATACCCTTTGTTGGCAATGACAGAGGTCAAACGTTTTCTGTAAGTCTTCACAAGGTTTTCACACACTGTTGCTGGTATTTTGGCCCATTCCTCCATGCAGATCTCCTCTAGAGCAGTGATGTTTTGGGGCTGTTGCTGGGCAACACAGACTTTCAACTCCCTCCAAAGATTTTCTATGGGGCTGAGATCTGGAGACTGGCTAGGCCACTCCAGGACCTTGAAATGCTTCTTACAAAGCCACTCCTTCGTTGCACGTGCAGTGTGTTTGGTATTATTGTCATGCTGAAAGACCCAGCCCCGTTTCATCTTCAATGCCCCTGCTGATGGAAGGAGGTTTTCACTCAAAATCTCACGATACATGGCCCCATTCATTATTTCCTTTACACGGATCAGTCGTCCTGGTCGCTTTGCAGAAAAACAGCCCCAAAGCATGAAGTTTCCACCCCCATGCTTCACAGTAGGTATGGTGTTCTTTGGATGCAACTCAGCATTCTTTGTCCTCCAAACACGACGAGTTGAATTTTTACCAAAAAGTTATATTTTGGTTTCATCTGACCACATGACATTCTCCCAATCTTCTTCTGGATCATCCAAATGCTCTCTAGCAAACTTCGGACGGGCCTGGACATGTACTGGCTTAAGCAGGGGGACACGTCTGGCACTGCAGGATTTGAGTCCCTGGCGGCGTAGTGTGTTACTGATGGTAGGCTTTGTTACTTTGGTCCCAGCTCTCTGCAGGTCATTTACTAGGTCCCCCCGTGTGGTTCTGGGATTTTTGCTCACCGTTCTTGTGATAATTTTGACCCCATGGGGTGAGATCTTGCGTGGAGCCCCAGATCGAGGGAGATTATCAGTGGTCTTGTATTGTCTTCCATTTCCTAATAATTGCCCCCACAGTTGATTTCTTCAAACCAAGCTGCTTACCTATTGCAGATAGTCCAGTCTTCCCAGCCTGGTGCGGGTCTACAATTTTGTTTCTGGTGTCCTTTGACAGCTCTTTGGTCTTGGCCATAGTGGAGTTTGGTGTGTGACTGTTTGAGGTTGTGGACAGGTGTCTTCTATACTGATAACAAGTTCAAACAGGTGCCATTAATACAGGTAACGAGTGGAGGACAGAGGAGCCTCTTAAAGAAGAAGTTACAGGTCTGTGAGAGCCAGAAATCTTGCTTGTTTGTAGGTGACCAAATACTTATTTTCCACCATAATTTGCAAATAAATTCATTAAAAATCCTACAATGTGATTTTCTGGATTTTCTTTTTCTCATTTTGTCTGTCGTAGTTGAAGTGTACCTATGATGAAAATTACAGGCCTCTCTCATCTTTTTAAGTGGGAGAACTTGCACAATTGGTGGCTGATTAAATACTTTTTTGCCCCACTGTATAAGTCTCCTACTCCCTTATAATTAACCGTGATTTAATTTGTGATATGTTTTTGTGAGAGATGGTGATACTTTGGTTTGTTTCCCACTGCTTCAGTTGAAGGGTATTGCGCTACTCTGTTGCGGTAAAATTATGTGCGGTTATTATGAGGAAGAAGACAGCATCTGTTGGCTTCAATATGGCTTTACATACAAACACTTCCATTAAAAATATTACCTGTTTTTTGATCACTTTCTCATGATAAAAACAGCAATGGTGAGATGAATGCTAATGTGTCCCTGCGTCAGCCATATAGGCAACAGGAAAATCGGCATGTAAAATCTTTTTATTTTTTGTTTCAAAGCATTTTGAAATGTTGATCCCAATGTCACACATCTTTATAGAAAGCCCTATGAGCACAAATCTGCTTCTCTCTTTGATAACCCGGCACACAGAGAAGACGCCAGCCACATAGGTCACCTTAGAACTTGAAAGTAAAACTACAAAACAATGTTTCCTTAATTTGAGTGGTTTAATGTGTGTATTAATCTCTCCTGTAGCAGTCACACTTGCACCTACTTCAGTGAACTTCCTGTACATGTTTGGGCTGACTTCCTGTCAGTACATGCTATAGAGTCTAGAGCTGCAGCCTGCCACTTCAACAAAGATCTATGTTGTCCGCAACACTCCCTTCAAGAGAGGGGGATGTGACTGGAGCTTCATATTCATCACATGCTTCTACACCTTTGTCATTTGACAGTGGAACAGGGCCGTGCTGTGGTCACAGTCATGCACATCACAGAGATGGTGTGTAAATAATCATTTATGGGAGATCATCTGAGGGTTTGTGTAGGTGTGTGGATGTTTGTAAGCATACCAACCAAGAAATGAATGGTGAAAATCAAAGCCGTTTTCAGATTGTTTTGTGACCAAGTAAACTAATCAAAACTGACTGTCTGTGGATCAGTGATAAACCACACCATTGACCAAAATAACTTGAAATAACATCTGTCATCCCAGACCAGAGCACAGAAAATATGATGTGACTAGAAAATAAACAAAATTACATTGAGTATCGATTGCGCAACCAGGGGTGGAAAAACCTTGGATCATTGTTACTCTAACTTCCGCAACGCATATAAGGCCCTGCCCCGCCCCCCTTTTGGAAAAGCTGACCACGACTCCATTTTGTTGATCCCTGCCTACAGACAGAAACTAAAACAAGAGGCTCCCACGCTGAGGTCTGTCCAACGCTGGTCCGACCAAGCTGACTCCACACTCCAAGACTGCTTCCATCAATTGGACTGGGATATGTTTCGTATTGCGTCACGAATACGCTGATTCGGTGTGCGAGTTCATTAGAACGTGCGTTGAAGAGGTCGTTCCCAAAGCAACGATTAAAACATTCCCTAACCAGAAACCGTGGATTGATGGCAGTATTCGCGTGAAACTGAAAGAGCAAACCACTGCTTTTAATCAGGGCAAGGTGTCTGGTAACATGACCGAATACAAACAGTGCAGCTATTCCCTCCGCAAGGCTATCAAACAAGCTAAACGTCAGTACAGAGACAAAGTAGAATCTCAATTCAACGGCTCAGACACAAGAGGCATGTGGCAGGGTCTACAGTCAATCACGGACTACAGGAAGAAATCCAGCCCCGTCACGGACCAGGATGTCTTGCTCCCAGGCAGACTAAATAACTTTTTTGCCCGCTTCGAGGACAATACAGTGCCACTGACACGGCCTGCAACGGAAATGTGCGGCCTCTCCATTAACTGCAGCCGAGGTGAGTAAGACATTTAAACGTGTTAACCCTCGCAAGGCTGCAGGCCCAGACGGCATCCCCAGCTGCGCCCTCAGAGCATGCGCAGACCAGCTGGCCGGTGTGTTTACAGACATATTCAATCAATCCCTATACCAGTCTGCTGTTCCCACATGCTTCAAGAGGGCCACCATTGTTCCTGTTCCCAAGAAAGCTAAGGTAACTGAGCTAAACGACTACCGCCCCGTAGCACTCACTTCCGTCATCATGAAGGGCTTTGAGAGACTAGTCAAGGACCATATCACCTCCACCCTACCTGACACCCTAGACCCACTCCAATTTGCTTACCGCCCAAATAGGTCCACAGACGATGCAATCTCAACCACACTGCACACTGCCCTAACCCATCTGGACAAGAGGAATACCTATGTGAGAATGCTGTTCATCGACTACAGCTCGGCATTCAACACCATAGTACCCTCCAAGCTCGTAATTAAGCTCGAGACCCTGGGTCTCGACCCCGCCCTGTGCAACTGGGTACTGGACTTCCTGACGGGCCGCCCCCAGGTGGTGAGGGTAGGCAACAACATCTCCTCCCCGCTGATCCTCAACACTGGGGCCCCACAAGGGTGCGTTCTGAGCCCTCTCCTGTACTCCCTGTTCACCCACGACTGCGTGGCCACGCACGCCTCCAACTCAATCATCAAGTTTGCGGACGACACAACAGTGGTAGGCTTGATTACCAACAACGACGAGACGGCCTACAGGGAGGAGGTGAGGGCCCTCGGAGTGTGGTGTCAGGAAAATAACCTCACACTCAACGTCAACAAAACTAAGGAGATGATTGTGGACTTCAGGAAACAGCAGAGGGAACACCTCCCTATCCACATCGATGGAACAGTAGTGGAGTGGGTAGCAAGTTTTGAGTTCCTCGGCCTACACATCACAGACAAACTGAATTGGTCCACTCACACAGACAGCATCGTGAAGAAGGCGCAGCAGCGCCTCTTCAACCTCAGGAGGCTGAAGAAATTCGGCTTGTCACCAAAAGCACTCACAAACTTCTACAGATGCACAATCGAGAGCATCCTGGCGGGCTGTATCACCGCCTGGTACGGCAACTGCTCCGCCCACAACCGTAAGGCTCTCCAGAGGGTAGTGAGGTCTGCACAACGCATCACCCGGGGCATACTACCTGCCCTCCAGGACACCTACACCACCCGATGTTACAGGAAGGCCATAAAGATCATCAAGGACAACAACCACCCGAGCCACTGCCTGTTCACCCCGCTATCATCCAGAAGGCGAGGTCAGTACAGGTGCATCAAAGCTGGGACCGAGAGACTGAAAAACAGCTTCTATCTCAAGGCCATCAGACTGTTAAACAGCCACCACTAACATTGAGTGGCTGCTGCCAACACACTGACACTGACTCAACTCCAGCCACTTTAATCATGGGAATTGATGGGAAATTATGTAAATATATCACTAGCCACCTTAAACAATACTACCTTATATAATGTTACTTACCCTACATTATTCATCTCATATGCATACGTATATACTGTACTCTATATCATCGACTGCATCCTTATGTAATACATGTATCACTAGCCACTTTAACAATGCCACTTTGTTTACATACCCATGTCATATGTATATACTTTCGACACCATCTATAGCCAGTTGGTAGAGCATCTCATATGATTATACTGTATGCACACATGACTGTAAGTCGCTTTGGATAAAAGCGTCTGCTAAATCATATATTATTATTATATTACTGTATCTTGCCTATGCTGCTCTGTACCATCACTCATTCATATATCCTTATGTACATATTCTTTATCCCCTTACACTGTGTATAAGACAGTAGTTTTGGAATTGTTAGTTAGATTACTTGTTGGTTATTACTGCATTGTCGGAACTAGAAGCACAAGCATTTCGCTACACTCGCATTAACATCTGCTAACCATGTGTATGTGACAAATAAAATTTGATTTGATTTAATTTGACTGTTGATTTCCTAAGACTAAACAAACCAAACAATTGATGGGTTTAATAACTCTCCATTTAAAAATGAATATGACAGCACTTTTCTGCATAGTCAATTGGGGGGGGGGCGATGACTCATTTGGCAATTACAACTTAATGTCGATGACACAGGTTTCCCCGTAATCAGTCTCATTGCGATACACAGACACAAAGATCTGAATCAAAATGGAGTCTTATCAGCTGCCTGAGACTCTACTTCACCAATCCTACCAAATTGTGACTGATGGAACATTCACACGTATTCACAAACTAGGAGAGAGGTACTGTCCTGACCCATTTACAGAGGAGGCCAACGTTCCCTGTGAAACACACAGCTGCATGGGTAGCACCTGTCAGAGCCACTGCAGAACAACCCTCAACCTTTCAACGACAGGAAGCCCTTTGGGTGGCTTTCTCTCCACTGAGGTGTGTGTACGTGCGTGCATGTGTATGTGTATGTGTGTGTGTGTGTGTACGTGTGTGTGCGTGTGTGTGTGTGTGTCGTGTGCGTGTTTTGAAGGTACTGCATGAGTAAGTGATGAGATCTTCACATACAAAACTCCCGGCCTGAAAACCTCACTCAACATCCTATTGTTTCTTATTTTCTCTCCAAAAGTAACGTTATATTTCTAGTTGCTGTTTTTGATAAGATTTATATTTGATGAAGACTAGGTCTCTTAGTCATGGATAAAGCTGCTCTGGCTGCAGACCAGTGACATTGCTGATACCCTGTTGAAGAGCATTATATTAGGCTTAAAGTTTAATGAGGTAGGTCTTAAACTTTCTATATAATGCATATATATATATATATATTGACGTGGTCTCCCTTTGAGATCGTAATTTGAATCAGGATGTACAACAATGTATACAATTGTGTTTTACAGTAAATGAGCAGTCAACAAGTGTTTAGGCTATAGTCAATATTGAGAAGAAGTTTAATGTACTGAAAAAATTACATTTAGCTTAAAAGGCAATACAAAATACAAGGGGGTAACAGGTAATTTAGGTAAAGATTGCTGAAAATTAACATCTGGTTTGGTAATTGCAATTATTGTGGTTATTATGGTTTTATTACAGTTTGACGGACAATTGTTTAAGGTTTTTGTTTGTCAGGAAGGGATCTGGTGACCACGAAGGTCCTTGTGATTTAGTATCCATCTGTATTGCACGTAATTTATTATGCATAATATGCATTTGGAAAATGTGATGATTTCATGAAAGCAGAAACGCTCAAGAGGGCTACTATTTTCAGAGCAGTTTGACAGATGGAAGGACATCATGTTGATGTAATGCATTAATATAGGTTCGTCATACCACTAAAAGATAGCCTAAAGAGCAGTGTTTAGTGTCTACCTCTGTGTAACCCTTCTCCAGCCTTTATTATAATGACTTTCAGGGTGGATCACACCACACATAGCATTTCATGTGAATGAAACATAAATGCCTCAACAAATGCAGCACAATGTAATGATAATAAAGCCAAACAACCAAAGCCACACACTGTGCCTTGAGAGGAGGGTAGCCCCTCAGCAGCTGAATATGATTAAGAGATTAAATCAAGAGGGCATTCACTCAATGGAAAATATTGACTTTGTTTAGATGACTTTCTCTGAGAGCCTGTCAGACAAAGGCAGGAGAGATGTCACCCAAAAGCGACCCTTCTCGTCCCCCTCCATTCCGTCCCAGTGTAGGGGTGGACTGTTGCTAACGGGGTCAGGCTTTTCCGGGCCCGTCAGATTTTCTCACGGATTTGTGCCCTCGGGACATGCGGCGACTCCAACTAGCCCACTGACCCTGTTACGCGAGCCAACCAATGGGATTGGAGCATGGAGCGGGCCTGAGAACACAGGGTCATACTGTACTGCTGAGGGGTAGAGCGCTCCATCTGCACTGAGAGCATGGTTTAACACTGGATTAGTTTGATTTGAAATATAATCACATTTTCTCAAAACAAATCTGGACTATGATTCATTCCCAAATGAAGACAAATAATTATAACACAAAATGTAGATCACTTTGTGAAAAGTCTAGCAATTTGGTTTCGCAACAAAAAAGGTCACATTGAATTATATCAAAAGCATTTCCCTTCACTGTATCTTTCACCAATGTAAGTCTGTCATATCCCAGCAAGCTGCACAGTCTATGAATTAGTTCTTAGTCCCATGCAGATCCTCATCACACTACTATGAGACGAGGCGTACATGCCAATGTGTTGGAGTATTTTCATTTGCGGTGGGGGATTTTTGACATCCTGCTAAACTCCGCTGGTTGTTGTGTATTGATGTGAAGCTACACAGAAAAAATAATGTAGGTTAACATCCTGACACAATTTCATATTTTTGTCTGGCCAAGATTATTACTTTATTTTCTCACTTCAAAGATTTAGTCATATCAGGACATCCTGAGTTGTTTTTCCAGGGCTGGGGATTTAAGGGATATTATATGTTTACAGGATGTTAACATAAAAGACATGTTCTGGGCAAAAGGTTATGCTTATTAATGTTAATTCATTTGTTTATGTACAATCTTCATTTGATTGATTTTAGTTTACATTTCCAAGTGATTTGAGGTTGAACAGCTTTTCAATTTTTACGAAGGTAATATAATAAGCTACAGCTATCTAGTTCACCAACTCTCTTGGGAGCCAAGTCTAAGTATGGGGCAATAAGCAACTATTTTGTTTCAATCAAGCACATAAAAAAAAAATCATACTTTGTCAATCAATCTCTTCTATTATGTAGTGATGTAAAGTGACACACTCTTGACTATGTTTCAGGTAAAATGGGATGCAACTGTAGTTCAGATTATGATGATGACTGGGTAGAGAACCTAGACGAAGTGTGTGACAACTGCAACTGCCCGATTCCCACCCAGTCGGCTAAACCGGTGAGTGTGTGTGTGTGTGTTTGTGTGTGTAGACAGCGGCATAGCGTCTCGACGTGGCTGGGAAAGTAGTGTGGAATGCGAGGAAGAGGGTGTGATATTTTTACGTGGTCTCACAAAAAAGAAAACAACACACAAACATCTCCGATATGCATTTAATTGACATATCAATGAATATAAGTTATGCAACCACGGTCTACCTAAAAGTGCAAGTCAATGCTTGGGAATTGTTGCCTGATGACTCGCACTGAATTATTTCAATGCTCTATCGTTCGTTACATACTTCAGTCTGAATCTGACATCATTGAAAGTCGTTTGTGGTAACATCTTTGCAATAAAAACAAAGTAATCACCAATTAAATTGTCTCTAACCAATCAGAGTATCAAAGCCAATTGCTTACTTCGAAAACACTGCTGGCTCTGGCCCAACCGATTGTATATTGGGACCAATCAGACAGTCCGAATGTGTTCACATTCTAGAGGGATCAGGAAAGGAGTCAAATCCAGACTAATTGCGGAAAAGAAACCGATGTTTGTGGGCGTGGCGTTTGGCCGGAACAATGAGGGAGCTCTATTAATGTGGGTTAGCATTGATTGCATTTGTTTTGAACTTAGTGATGGGGGGGGTAGCAGGATCATATTGTAATATTGTTTTTGGAAGATATTATATCGATAGTTGACTCTGAGTATACATTTTTTAGGTAGTGTTAGCTAACGCTAGTTGGCTGTACCTGCTCCAAAAAAGTCATTTTCATCCAATAGCTTGTTCTCCATCTGCTTTTTAAATAGTGAGCCAACATGTTCTCAGCACTTTTATTTCCCTGACTGATCAAAACTCGTTTTTACATTTGAGTCATTTTGCAGACTTATCCAGGGCGACGTAAAAGAACAATTAGGGTTAAGTGTCTTGCTCAAGGACAGATTTTTCACCTAGTCATCTCAGGGATTTGAACCAGCGACCTTTTGGTTACTGGCCCAACACCCTTAACTGCTAGCCTACCTGCCGCATGCTGTCTCTTGTCTCTCTGCATCAGACATATACAGTGCCTTGTGAAAGTATTTACACCCCTTGACTTTTTACCTAAACAATTGCATTACAAAGTAGGATTAAAATGAATTTTTACCAATGATTTACACAAAATACTCTGTAATGTCAAAGTGAAAGAAAAATTCAAACATTTGTAAAAAAATATATATATACAGTATATATAAAAATAAAACAGTTATATAATTTAATATTACATAAGTATTCAACCCCCTGAATGAATACGTTAGAATAACCTTTGGCAGTGATTACTGCTGTGAGTCTTTCTGGGTAAGTCCCTAAGAGCGTTGCACACCTGGAATGAACAATACTTGCACATTATTATTTTCTTCAAGCTCTGTCAAGTTGCTAGACAGCCATTTTCAAGTCTTGCCATAGATTTTCAAGACGATTTAAGTCAAAACTGTAACTAGGCCACTCAGGAATATTCAGTGTCGTCTTGATAAGCAACTCCAGTGCATATTTGGCCTCGTGTTTTAGGTTATTGTCCTGCTAAAGGGTGTATTTGTCTCCCAGTGTCTGAGACAGGTTTTCCTCTAGGATTTCACTATGCTTAGCTCTATTCCGTTTCTTTTCATCCTAAAAAAAAATCCCTAGTCCTTGCCGATGGCAAACACCCCCATAACATGATGCAGCCACCACCATGCTTGAAAATATGAAGAGTGGTACTCAGTTATGTGGATTTGCCCCAAACATAACTTTGTATTAAGGACATAAAGTACATTTCTTTGCCACATTTTTTGCAGTTTTACTTTAGTAACTTATTGCAAACAGGATTAATATGATTTATTATTTTCACTCTGTCATTTAGGTTAGTATTTGAGTTAGGAAGTACAACTGTATTTTTGCACTGACTGGGTGTATTGATACACCATCCAAAGTGTAATTGAATAACTTCCCCCAAGACAGTACCAATACAGGTGCCCTTCTTTGCAAGGCATTGGAACACCTCCCTGGTCTTTCTGGTTGAATCTGTGTTTGAAATGCACTGCAAGACTGACAGAAAATGCATGGGGTAGTCATTAAAAAATAATGTAAAACATTATTGCACACAGAGTAAGTCCATGCAACTTATTATGTGACTTGTTAAGCAAATGTTTACTCCTGAACTTATTTAGGTTTGCCATAACAAAGAGGTTGAATACTTATTGACTCAAGACATTTCAGCTTTTCCTTTTTAAATTCATTTGTACACATTTCTAAAAACATAATTCCACTTTGACATTGTGAGATATCGTGTTTAGATCAGTGACACAAAATCTCAATTTAATCCATTTTAAATTCAGGCTGTATCACAACAAAATGTGGAAAAAGTCAAGGGTTGTGAATACTTTCTGAAGGCACTGTAGTGAGCAATATGTTTGGAAAATGAAAATCCTAAGTATCATGTTAATATCGTATTCTGAGGTCCCTGGCAATTCCCAGCCCTACTGGAACCAAGCTGCCTCTATGGCGTGAGCTAGGTGCCCCGTTTTGTTTGTGCGCGATATCGGCTTAAAAACAAATGTCATGTAGGTTAAGCATGTGGAGTAACAAGTAGGATTCTGTGTTTTCACATACAGAAGTGATTGATTTAGATTTAAAAAAAAGGCTTTATCTGTCGACCCAATGAAAACTATTTTGAGAATTCAAACATATATTTTATGGAAACGAGATGTTGTATGTTTCTGAACGATGCTGCCTTGTTGACAACATGACAGAGCGGTGCAGATTACTGTTCGATTTGAGAAGGGCACTCCTCCCTCATCGCTTTTGTATGTTCACATCACGGGCCATAGCCCGCTGTACTTAATCAAACTCTCTCAATGATTTTGGGTAGCTAGCAATGGGAATTGGCAATTTACCTAATTTGGGGGAAGTTGGCTTTTGTGTGTGCAATTAATTGGGACTGTAACCATTCACTAAATGTTCTGTTTCACTTCCTCCCTCTGAATTACAGGAAATATACTAGTAGATTTGAAGTAGAGAATAGCACATGTGAATGCTATGTTGTTGTTGGCCAGTGTGTCAGCACAAAGTAAACATGAAGTAAAAGCTAGGGTGTCTTTAAAAAGCTTCTCTTAATATCGTTCCTCACTTTAAGGAATGTATGGTTTTTACCTCAAGTCAAATTTCCCATCATGACAGTGTAAACCCCCAGACTTTTCTCTTTACTGTTTTCATGCAAGTAACATCTTGAACTTCTATAGTTTGTACTCTGAATGAGAATCTTTGAATTCAGGAGTGGAAACCCAGGTTATTTTACTGACCCTGCTTTGGTCTCATCAGTACACAGATCAACTGATCCCCTACCCCTCTCATCTCACGCCTCCCTCTTCCCCTCTACCAGGTATGTTCTTATACATGAATATGTGGGTAATTATGTGCCTTCTGCTGGTGGATCAAATGTAATCATTATTGATTATGTTTTCCTCACCCATGCTGGTTATGGTTGTACAGATAGCCTGGTGATTGCCATATACAGCTATGAACCAAACCACAATGATGACCTGGGCTTTGAGAAGGGAGACAAGCTGAAAATCCTCAATAAGTAAGAATAGGGATGGGATGGTTGTGTGATGCAATTTACTTTTTAGAGGATGTGATATATTTGTGTAGTTGTGCAAAAGTGTGTAGTTGTTTGATGGAGTATGACACATTGCCAGTGCTTGAAAAGTATGAGATAGTGAGTAAGTGTTGCTGTTATGTCTGCTGTCCAGGGATGACCCGGAGTGGTTCATGGCAGAGTCTCTCATCACAGGCCAGAAGGGCTTCATCCCATACAACTTTGTTGCCCCCCTGAACTCAATGGAGATGGAGACGTAAGTAAATACAGTTGAATTCAATTCAAACTCAAATAACTGCATTTCATTTCACTTTAACTCGTGCAGGAAGCACACACATACATTACCCAACATCGTCTCACTCAACCAAAACCATCTCCCCATACTCAACCACGTTCAAGGGAAAGGGATGTGGTTATGTTTGAAGCTCTATGCCTGTTTTTGTGCTTCAGATGGTTTTTCAAGAACCTCTCCAGAAACGATGCCATGAGGCTCCTGCTAGCTCCGGGGAATACACAGGGCTCCTTCATGGTCAGAGAGAGTGAGACAGCCCAAGGCTCCTTCTCCTTATCTGTCAGGGACTTGGATCCCGACACTGGAGACACAGTCAAGCACTACAGAATCCGGAACTTGGATACTGGTGGTTTCTACATCACCGCAAAGATATCCTTCAACTCCCTGAAAGAGCTGGTCCAGCATCACTCACGTACGTGCTGACTCACATCCTGTCTGAACTCCTGGAGCTATGACTCCAGTCAGAACACAATACATCAGCCAAACAATACAGAAAGCCTTGGTACCAAATACCATTATCATACCATCCATAGTGCACATACACCTTAGCACAGTCTTTCTCAAAAAGTGAACTATATAACTTGACGTTATTCAACCTTTAACCCTGCCTGTGTTGTATATGTCTGCAGGTGAGGCGGACGGTCTGTGCACCCGGCTGATGAAGCCATGCCAGTCCCGCATGCCCCAGAAACCCTGGTGGCAGGACGAATGGGAGATCCCCCGAGAGTCCCTCAAGATGGAGCGCAGGCTCGGGGCCGGGCAGTTTGGAGAAGTCTGGATGGGTGAGCACCTTCAGAAAGTATTCATACCCCTTGACTTATTCAACATTGTGTTGTGTTACAGCCTGAATTCCAAATTAATTAAATAGATTTGTTTTCTCACCCATCTACACACAATACCCACAAATTAAAACATTTTTTCAGAAATGTTTGCTAATTTATTTGAAAATTAAATACAGCACTATATAATTTACATAAGTATTCACACACCTGAGTCAATACTTTGTAGAAACACTTTTAGTGGCGATTACACCTGTGAGAATTTTGGGGTATATCTCTAAGAGCTTTCCACACCTGGATTGTACAATATTTTCCCTCTATTCTTTAAAAAAAAATCTTCAAGCGCTGTCAACTTGATTGTAGATCATGGCTAGACAGCCATTTTCATGTCTTGCCGTAGATTTTCAAGCCAATTTAAATCCAAAAATGTAACTAGCCCATTCAGGAACATTCAATGTCGTCTTGGTAAGCAACTCCAGTGAAGATTTGGCATTGTGTTTTATTTAGGTTATTGTCTTGTTGACAATTTCAATAAATGTGCAAAAATGTCTAAAAACATGTTTTCACTTTGTCGTTATGGGGTATTGTGTGTAGATGGGTGAGATAAAAATATATATTTAAAGTCAGGCTGTAATACAACAAAATGTGTGAATACATTCTAAAGGCAATGCACAACCACAGTGGTTGATATTTTCAGATTACCAATGCGTGTGTTGGTTTGCATAGATGCACCTGATATAAAGCAACCAGTTGCTCAATTGGTCCTGTCTCTCTCTGTGTCTGCCAGAACAGCTTTAGTTTAGGCTTTAGTTCTGCATTGTGTGTAATTTCCTAAATACTGCCATCACTGCAGTGCTTGTTTGAGCTGGTAGGGCCCGTTTGGGATTGATGTCAGGTATTAGCTGCATTACGCAAGAGACCCAGTGAGCATGCTGGGCTGAAGTTCTAGCCACACCAGAGGCTCTCTCTATATTAGTTCATATTACAATATTTGCTATCACCTCCCACTGTGACCCTAAAATCAACCATTAAAAAATAAACTCCAGTGTTTTGATTGTGATAATATCTGCTGATGTAATCTGATCACTTCACACTAGTTTTCCAGTGGAGGGGGAGATTTCCCTATTGTCCAGCTCCATGTGTGTGAACACAAAGCGACATTCAAAACTATCCTGCTGTGGGACTTTTTTATTTTCCAAATCACTCCTTCATGCGGTCTTGGCAACATACAGTATTTGTTTCTCTCAGCGAATGAATACACCAACATCATAGGGGTGATTGTTGTTTGACAACAACAAAAAGTATCCATGCATGTCAGATTGGAAAAAACAAACCACCATTCCTTTTCTCAAAATTATTTCAGTTATAGATAAAAGTAGGGAAGAATGCTTTCAATAACAAATAAAGTTCATTCTCACCATTACAGCATATGCTATAACTCGGCAAATTGTGACCTATTGCAAACTTGAGTGTCCTCAAATCACTCCATTTTACACATTGTATGCTACACTACTGAGTAAAATCACTGTGATATTACTGCAGTAAACTGTATATTTACTGTATCACCAATGACCTTCCTCCATGATGCAGGTCTGTACAACAACCATAGGCGGGTTGCCATTAAGAACCTGAAGGTGGGCACCATGTCCATGGCTGCCTTCCTGGCCGAGGCCAACCTGATGAAGGAGCTGCAGCACCCGCGCCTGGTCCGCCTCTTCGCCGTGGTTACCCAGGAGCCCATCTACATCATCACAGAGTTCATGGAGAACGGTGAGTGTCACTGTCTAGGATTACATTGTTATTAGGCTAATGGTCAATGCTCGTCTTTCAGGGTAAGACCAACTCCTTATACAAAAGGTCAATAACCCTGATCCTATTCTATTCAGTTGTTCTTCTATTCTACTGTACTCTATTACATGACAGCTGCTCGGCGAGCCTATGCCTATGTCTGTGCCTGTCAACATAGATGACTCTCAATCTCGGCGCTGAAAGAGTGAACAGCTAAAACAGAGTCATCAAGGGAGATTCTAGAGAAACACCTGGAGCAGACGAAAGAGTGTTTTCAGCCAGGATATCGTCATCGGCTTTCGTGATCAAACATGTTAAACTGTTATTGGGTTTGCATGTTGATAAGAGTGAGAATAACAAAAGAGTGGCTTGGGTGTTTACCAGAATGCGTTTCATGAGTCAGAGCCTTTTCCCAGGCATACTGCAGTCCACTGACAATGTTAAATGGTCAAAAAAAATCATTTTATTATAGATGCAAGATTAAAATGTAATGTTTTCTTATTCAATTATAAGATGAACACTCCTAGTTCTGGCTTAACGGTTATTTACTGAAATGCTCATTCTGCAGAAACGCAGTACAAATTTAACCTTGTTTTTCCATACATCTCCTACTTCAGGTCTTCTTAGAGGCTATTTTCAGCCTATTTTGGTGACCCTGCTGCACTTTCGTCAACTTAAATAATCAAATCAGCAAACGTGAACTTTAACTCTCGTTTCCCGTACTAGCCGGTGCCTCTAATGTCAACACACCAAAGGGAAGTCCGTTCTGACTGGAAAAGAGAGACGTCAAATAGGGGAGTGGTGATTCACTGTCTCATTGTTCAGTGATGGGACCTGTGTCCACCCCCATGGGCACGTGGCTCCATTCCAGTGTCAGCACAGACAGACCGCAACACAGCCCCCCCCTATTCCCCCAGTCAGACTAGGCTATTCAGCCACTGTCCAGTGACTACTCTCTTTCTCTCTTCACACAAGAACGAGAGAGGCTGTCTGTAAAAGGGTAGCAAAGAAAAGCCAGACCAATAAAATGGCACCATGGTTATAGGTGCACTGCCCTGTACACAGACTAGCTGACATTGAAAACACAAGTCTCTTTTTTTATTTATTTTTTATTTTACCTTTATTTAACCAGGCAAGTCAGTTAAGAACAAATTATTATTTTCAATGACAGCCTGGGAACAGTGGGTTAACTGCCTGTTCAGGGGCAGAACGACAGATTTGTACCTTGTCAGCTCAGGGGTTTGAAATTGCAACCTTCCAGTTACTAGTCCAACGCTCTAACCACTAGGCTACCCTGCCGCCCCAAATACCAGTGGCGTAGCTAGAATTTTTTTGGTGGGTGAGCTTGCAAAAATGTTGATGGGCAACTAACTTCCTGAAATTTTACACATTTTGCCTTGGGGCAGAGAGGAAAATGTGCAGTTTTATAGCTCATCTAATTCTATTCTACACATTTTGCCATGAGGCTGAAAGACAATCTAAGCTAATTAAAGCTAACATATAGGTGTGTTTACTGACAAAGGCACTGGATTGTGAGCTGTCTTGTTTGCTAAATGAAGAAATAAAATAAGCAGTGGCATGGTGCATATTTTTTATTTGACCTTTATTTAACTAGCATATAGCTATAGAAACACAGTGACATATCCTCAATGCGGTCACATTTGTGGCTTATTGGGGGTGTGGCTTTAAGTTAGTTATTTTTGGCAACCCATCCCATGATGTCATTAGAGGTCATTGGTTCTGTTCAATAATTTATATAAAGACGAGATGACTGATATAGGGCACTGTGTCGAAGCCACCGTGCCTCCATCTTGGCACTCGCCCACTATTGTAAAATATATTTGGGAAGCTATAGAAATGCATTTATTAACGTCTACATTTGTTTGACACATTTATTCTATTACAGACACCTTAATGCACTTCTTCGGGGTCGGTGTCCCGTCCACGGGACGGTTGAGCTATTGTAGGCTAATGCGATTAACACAAGAAAATCTCCCAGGACGTAGACATATCTGATATTGGCAGAAAGCCTAAATTCTTGTTAATCTAACTGCATTGTCAAATTTACAGTAGCTATTACAGTGAAAGAATACCATGCTATTGTTTGAGGAGAGTGCACAATTTTGATCATGAAAAGTTTTTTTAAAATGTTTTATTAGGCACATTTGGGCAGTCTTGATACAATATTTTGAACAGAAATGCAATGGTTCACTGGATCAGTCTAAAACTTTTCACATACACTGCTGTCATCTAATGGTCAAAATCTAAATTGCACCTGGGCTGGAATAATACATTATGGACTTTCTCTTGCATTTCAAAGATGATGGTACAAAAAAATGACAAAAGAACGGTTTATTTTTTCTTTGTATTATCGTTTACCAGATCTATTGTGTTATATTCTCCTACATTCCTTTAACATTTCCACAAACTTCAAAGTGTTTCCTTCAAACGGTACCAAGAATATGCATAGCCTTGCTTCAGGGCCTTCAGATAGATTTGGGTATGTCATTTTAGACAAAAACTACTATAGAATTCCATTCATTCCTATGGAGGACTGCTTGTACTGGGGAGTGCCAATATGCCCGGTGGCTTCAAAGCCTCTTAATGGCCAAAACATAGCATCAGCAATCCACATTGTCTTCCATCAGATAGCGCGTCGATTCTGCACGCACTGTTCTGTCGCATATCTTGCAAAGGATAATGGGATAGATCAAAAGTATTACAGCTACAATAGGCTGCCATAACATTAGAAAATATTACCGAGGTGACATCGTCTGCTGTGAACCTAATTTCTGCCTCAAAATGGTCTGAATTAATCTAAGCTAAAACAATAAATATGCCAATAATGTTTATGTTTTGTTGGTGAGGAAGTCTTAGTCGCCCCATATTAAATCTAGCTGAGGATTATTTTGCTTCAATAAGCAGTATTTCTGAAGTTTGACTATGGGCACGAAAGCTATCATAAATTTGTCCAACATTAACGTTAGTTTGCTAGCTTGCTGAACCAGTCACTGAAATCATCTTTGACTGAAACGATGCTGCTAACCTACCAGCTACCTACTTCGTGCTCTACATACAATGTTTTTCTTCCAACAAAAGCTAGCTTGCAAGCTACTGTAGCTAGTAGTGCTAATGCTTACATTATTATGAGTTTTCATGAAGCAACTGTTCTTGCCACGAGTCATTGCAGTAGCCTCCCAAGTCAGCTGCTGTGTACAGCAGACCCAACGATAAGATCGTGGAGAAACATGCTGATCTATCTACAGACTGATTTCTGATAACATTCAGTTCCTCTTAATTGTGGGGCTACATTTCTACAACTTCAGGGCATTTTAAACAGGCTAAGCAAGTTTTTTATGTGCAGGAAGGAAGTAAGCTAGCTAGCTACAACAGTTAGCTACACAGCTGATCAAGTCACTGCACAGACGACCAACTTCCTTGCACAGAATTTGTGCAGGCAAAAGCCACCAGTTTAATTTTTATTTTATCACAATTGCAAACTATTAAATCACTGTCACAACATTTGTAATAATTTAACTAGCTAGTTATTATTCCTATTCGATGGAGAGTCATACGAGAGCACAGTGATTAGGAATTAGGAACTGTTTTCATTTTTAGAATGTTCAATATTCAAATTTGAAAATGAGTTCCATGTCCAACAATAAAGATTGGTTTAGGGAAGAGCGTTGTAGATGAGTTACGCCATCTGACGTGAAACAATGCAGCAATCGAGGGTTTATATACATCATTTTTTTCTGTTATATTTTTTAATCAAATCTAACTAAACCAGTGCACTGCTTGCTATGAATTATATCTGATGGTGTTTGGGCCTAGCTCCCCAGTGGGTGGGCCTGGTCCCACCCGTGCCTACGCCCCTGCTTAATGCAACAACTTATTTTGATACCAGTATGCTCTCTCCAAAAGCCTTCGTCATAATCTCTGACTACAGTTACTATGTCACCTGCATGTTTTTTAATGTGACCCCACATTCCCATCAAAGGTTGTTGTTGCCTTTTTCAAGACCTGACATTAGGAGGGACAGTAACAAAGCACATTGAAAAGGCTCTGTCACTGGTGCAACAACAGCTTCAGTATGTAAGTGCTCTGAGCCAGTGAATGGAGAGCCTTTGTATTGTCCTCTATGAGAGGCCTGTAGAGCACCAACAGTGCCTTAACATGAACTGTTTCTTTGTTTGTGATTCACATGCACAGACACAATTGTTGCCTCTGTTATCACTAGAAAGGAAGGCTTGATGTTCCCATCCTCTCAATTTGTCCCTCGTTTTTTATCATTGAAGACAATACAACTGGAAAATAACAGGTGTGGCATGCTTAACATTCCTCGCAACCTTGGCTTATACCGTTCCTTTGGCGCACAGACATCAAAGGAGTCCTTCTTTACTAAAGCACAGGAGCCTGTTGCCCTTCTTTCCTGGAAGAGTCAATCTTCTTTTCTTAACGCATTTCCTGCTGCTTGCCTTGGCTGGCTGAGGTATTGTTCGGTTTTTATCAAACACAATGTAGAGACGGAGGAGCCATGGCCTGTCGAATAGTGGCCATGCATCACGTTGACTGAAGGTGAACGCACTTCCTGCGAATGTTATTTTCCTCATTTAAACATCTATTCTGGGTCTAAGGCCAGCTATTTATGTCTGAGACATATCTAAATGTAGTTTTAATGGCAGTGTCATTAATCTTTCTCACAAAACCTTTCACTGAACATAGAGTTTTCTGACTTAAAATAATCTTAAAATAATTCCACCTCCATCAATATTGCATTAACTGCTGGTGACTGGTAACATCTGTTTATAATTAATCAAAGGAGATCTGATGTAATGCCGCTCAAAACATATGTCATTTTATTAACCTGATCACATTTTGTTACAGGCGCTCTGGTAGATTTTCTCAAGTCGTCTGAGGGATCCAACATACCCATCAGCACCCTCATAGATATGGCCTCTCAGGCAAGTTCCCTGCTCTTTACATCAATCCCAATAGCTCTCTACACTTTTAACGAGTGTCTGTCTCCAAAATTCTCTCTCACTCTTTCCCCTCCATTCGCTCTTTCAGTTTCTATTCTCTGTATGGCCCTCGTCTACAGGAAACAGCTCTTGCTATTATGAGGCTAACTATAATCTCCCGGTAACAATGGAGACCACTGTGTGAGGTTTACTAACAACCATAAGTCTATACACCTTGTCACAAATCAACACCACTGAGGTGCTCACCCCTATCACAGTGCAATGCTATAGGTGTAACACAAATCAAAGTGACAGATATCCCGATACCTGAGAGACATAATGCATATTCCATAATAAAACAAACCTATAGCCTACTCTAAATCACACTTGCACCAAGCTTCATAAGATCAAGAAAGCAGTTGTATTGCTGTTTGAGCCTCTCGTTCTAGAAGAACAACTTACTTAGAAGTAGTTTACGGCCAAAGATGGGGCCAAATATCGGGCCAAAGATGGGAGAACATCTAACATCTAATTACACCAACATCTTATCTAATTGGGCTCCACTAACGTAATATTGTGGTTAAATTATATAACTCTCATTTAGTAATGAGACATTGAACCACATGGATGTGTAATGGGGTTACAGGGATTTCAACTAACAAAGCTGTCAAAGCCGCCTGTGGCAAAGGAACAGCCGACTCTATGGATGCACTGTGAGCGTATTACGGCACAAGTATGTTCCTGAGTAATGGCTAGAACACTGAATGACATTCAGCACCATACATTGCGGTAAGCATGTAGATAGTAAGAACACTGAAACAACATTGACCCTTAGAGCTAATGAGTGAAAATTGAGATTTGTTTTACTTCCAGAGTGATGCGTAATGATGATATGAAGTTCATATCACATGCGAACCTCTCGGTTTTCTGCCAAGGGATTCGGGGCCACATGACACATATCTGTGAGATTCTTACATCTGAAATATGCACTAATGTCTGCCTAAACACACACACACACACACACACATTGACACACACAAAAGCGATGTAGATAGCACAGCTGGGGCATTAGGGTGGGCCGGAAAGAGAGCTGGTTGTTAGGGGTTCATAACCTGCCGGTGAAAACTGGGTGGAGCACTGAGGTGAGAAACAGAGATCTGACCTGGGGAAGTGGGAACCTCCTTGTCACAGGAATCTACCGCTGCCCTGTCTGTCTCTTATACACACACGCACACACACAGTATGTATCCTTCATAAATTGTGCCTTCCTGTATTATACGTGTGCCAAAATGTGTATTCTATTCTACTGAGCCAGTTACTTTATGTTCCTATTCTTATCTTTAATTATTTCTTATTGTTGTAACATTGTCGAGAAGGAAGTAAGCATTTCATTGGACAGTGTATACCATGTGTACCCTATACGACTAATACAGCTGTACACAGCCCATCTGTAAATAGCCCATCCAATCTATCTACCTCATCCCCATATTGTTTTTATTTACTTATTTGCACACCAGTATTTCTACTTGCACATCATCATCTGCACATCTATCACTCCAGTGATCACTAAATTGTAATTACTTCGCTACTATGGCCTATTTATTGCCTTACCACCTCACGCCATTTCCACACACTGTATAGACTTTATTTTTTTCTATTGTGTTATTGACTGTACGTTTGCTTATTCCATGTGTAACTCTGTGTTGTTGTTTGTGTCGCACTGCTTTGCTTTATCTTGTCCAGGTCGCAGTTGTAAATGATAACTTGTTCTCCACTGGCCTACCTGGTTAAATAAAGGTGAAATTATATATATTTTTTTTTTAAACAAGTATGATTAATTCTTTATGATGTACTGCCTCCTGCAGGTGGCTGAGGGAATGGCCTACATTGAAGAGAAGAACTACATCCATCGGGACCTGCGAGCAGCAAACATCCTGGTGTCTGATGAGCTCATCTGTAAGATCGCTGACTTTGGACTCGCAAGACTCATTGAGGACAACGAGTACACAGCCAGAGAGGGTAGCATGACTTTCCTTTAAACTAGAAAAAAATGGATGTGCTTGAATGTTCTAAGCACTTTCTGCAAAGCCATACACTATATACTATAGCCCCAGCAAGTGTCCATGTAGAATCCATTGGGTGCTTTTGAAATGAACATGAACCCAAAATTAAACCCATTTCACTTTTCCTTATCAGGTGCTAAATTCCCCATAAAATGGACAGCACCTGAAGCTATAAACTATGGAACCTTTTCCATCAAGTCAGATGTGTGGTCGTTTGGGATCCTCTTGACAGAGATAGTGACATATGGCCGTATTCCATATCCAGGTATTTCACAGATGCACCTCCACAATAATCCAATATTATACATGTCTATTTCATATGCAATGCATGTAGACTTCACATACACACATTCTCCACATAGCACCTGTATAATCCACAAACAGCACATACTCTCTACAAAGGTGTTGCCCACAAAACCCCAACACATTGGCCACATTATTAACAAGGCTGCATCCCTATCTCTTGTCTCTTCTCACTGTCAGGAATGAGTAACCCAGAGGTGATCCAAAACCTGGAGAAAGGCTACCGCATGCCCCGACCTGAGAACTGCCCTGAGGGTCTGTACAACATCATGGACCTGTGCTGGAAGGAGAGCCCAGAGAACCGGCCAACCTTTGAGTACCTGAAAAGCGTTCTGGAGGACTTCTTCACAGCCACAGAGCGGCAGTACCAGGAACAGCCATAAGACAGACAGACAGACATGGGGAATGGAGAGGAGAGGTTCATTAAGGACATTAACTCCAACTGTTAAGACACAGATATGGTCCCAGCATATATGCTTTTGATACTGTCTATCTGAGAACCATACCTGATCTACTTTCAGTACACACCTAAACATTTGTAGGATGTAATTAAAGCATTTATAGTGTGACATTTTTTTAAGCTCAAGGAAGATACCACTGTACTTTTATATACTTTGCATTTTTTTAAATATACTTTGTCATTTCATGTTTTTTGTTTGATTTGTACTGTTTCGATTTTTCTATTTGTATATTTTTTTCTATGCTGTTTGAAGACTATAAATCCATGGATGATGATGCCCTTACAAAAACCACATATGTAAGACCTACTCTGTTCATGTATCTATGGTGCCATTGATACATCTTCTTACCCGAAATGCATATGAGATGTCGATGATGATCATGCAATAAAAAGTGATATAAAACATAGAAAAGACTGTAAACAAATAAATGGCAAAAGTAAAAATGTTTCCCAACCTGGAATCCAAAACAGTGCTTATTGTGGCGGGATCTGTTTGCAACGCCCCTCGACATTGTAAACTACTACTTGATTGGTTCAAGTGACGTTCTACAAATTATCGGATTGTATCCATCCGTTTTCCGAAGTACAGCTGCCGCTTTTCGCTAATTGTAGTCTGTGCTGTAAAATAAGGTAAAATGGCGCTGAGTTCTCAAGGAACAAAGAAAAAAGTTTGCTACTATTATGATGGTAAGTACTGATTTGCCTCCACATTGACTAATTGTACAATGTGCTTTGTTAGACTGGTGCAAATGGTTCAATTTGTGGTTAGATTAGCCAGCTAACATTAGCTAACGTTATCTAGCTCCGATGTGCAAACGTGCAGATTCCCTTTGTGCAAGAGCGAGGCATTTTCAAAATCTTTAGGTTAAATTGATCGTTCAGAAAATGTTCACTAATGCCACATTATCATCCAATGTGTAGTAACGTCAAGTTACTTGTCCACGTCGTCGATTAGCTTGCTAGCTTGGACAAAGGGAGAACACATTGGCAGGACCCATTAGCTAGCTATGCAAGCATTGGAATCCACAAACCACGAAGATGGCTAGCAACGTTAGCTACTATTAGTTAACGTTAACCTATTTCACTTCCTGGGCGTATTAAGCTTGCTACCATCATAGCGAGTCTCTATAAAAAATGCACCCAGTTCCGTTGCATTGGCCAGCTTGTTTGCACGTAAGTGGCCGTCCATTGTCTGCGGCTGTGCATATGTCGTGGTCCGAATTGTTACTATTAATCAACGCAAAAGTTTTATTGCAACGTTAGCCAGACTATGCTGTACTGAACAACAAGCTAGGATGATGCATTCGTTGGATGTCTGCTTATGTTCACTATTTTCCTCTCTTCATTCAAAGGTGATGTTGGGAATTACTACTATGGCCAGGGCCACCCCATGAAGCCACACCGTATCCGCATGACACACAACCTCTTGCTGAACTATGGTCTCTACAGAAAGATGGAGATATACGTATGTTGAAAACCTTGAGACGATTTGTAAGCGCAGCAGAACGCCTGCATGCGCAATAGTTCCCAATTGAAAATGTAGTGCCTGGTTTTTAAGGTGTCATTAATTGGTCTTCTCCATGTCTCTGTACAGCGACCTCACAAAGCCAATGGTGAGGAGATGACCAAGTACCACAGTGACGACTACATCAAGTTCCTGCGTTCCATTCGGCCAGACAACATGTCAGAGTACAGCAAACAGATGCAGAGATGTGAGTTTGAGGCAGAGATATACCTATACATTTTAGATGTAGCCCATGAAAAGTCACATTTCTTTGGGAAAACATCTCGTAAAGCTTTGTCATTGTTTTTGCTGCTGTCATGGATTGTAATTAACATGTTTTCTGTACTTGCCACACAGTTAACGTTGGAGAGGATTGCCCTGTGTTTGATGGCCTGTTTGAGTTCTGCCAGCTCTCAACAGGAGGCTCTGTTGGTAAGTTAATCGGTCATGTTCATGTGTAGCACGGTTTCTGTTAGCCGCAAGTACCGGCTTTTGGTCCAATTTTATTTTTTTATTTTTTTTTTAATACTGTTGCTGGCCAAAAAATATCCAATTGCAAAATAATGCTTTCAATCGTTGATGGAAATGCATATGACCATTTCCTTATTGGGCTATAATATGCATACCGTAATTTCCGGACTATAAGCCGCTACTTTATTCCCACACTTTGAACCTCGTGGTTTATACAATGACTCGGCTAATTTATGGATTTTTTTCCTGCTTTCACAAGATTCATGCCGCCAAAAAACTGAGCACCGTCACATAATGTGACGTAAATCGAGCGCGCTCAAACTTTCCATCATTCTGATTACGGTAGTAATTTTGTCACCCTCATCATGGCAAAGACACGAGAAATGCATATGATGCAGCTTTCAAGTTGAAGGCGATCGATCTGGCTGTTGGAAAAGGAAATGGAGCTGCTGCATGGGAGCTTGGCCTTAATGAGTCGATTATAAGACTTTGTAAACCGCAGCGTGAGGAACTGACTCAGTGCAAAAAGAACACAAACAACAAACCTTTCAGAGGGAAGAAAAGCAGACGGCCCAAAGTATTTGCAGCCACTCGACATCAGTGTAAATCGTGCATTTAAGGTGGCGCTCCGTGTTCAGTGGGAGGCTTGGATGACAAGTGGGGAGAAATCCTTCACTAAAACGGGCTGCATGCGAAGAACAACTTATGTTCAAGTCTGCCAGTGGGTCCTGACAGCGTGGAGCATTGTCAAAAAATCCACTTCAACAACCACTTCAGTGGTTTCAGTGCACAGGAGGAGGAAGATGGTGACCAATGACTTTACTGGTGGGCTACTGTTTAATTTTTGTTACAAGCCGTGTTTCGTTTAAAGGCTGTGGAAAGTTAATTTGTTTCAATGTACCGGTAGGCACCTGCGGCTTATAGACATGTGCGGCTTATGTACAAAATACATATTTTCTTAAAATAATTCAGTGGGTGCGGTTTATATTCGGGTGCGCTTAATAGTCCAGCAATTACGGTACTTAAGTGGAATTAAATTGGCGGGTGTATTTTTGTTTGTCGTCATGTCTTGTCTCTATCACAGGCGCACAGCATACAGAGCCTTTCTGATGCAGCTCCTCAGCCACTTACTGCTGGACTTGCACATGCTTTTTATAAACTCAGTAATTGCACAATTATAAATGCAATCGCATGTTAACTGTTTTGGTGCATGATTTAAAAGGGCTATTTAAAAAAATAATAATAATAATCTCACCTGGTAATTGAAGCAGGCCTCCCATTCAAGTGCAGCCAACAGGATATCACCAAGTCACCCACCACTTTACAATGTGAGCTGGAGGCAGTATACATTTTAAAAACGTACTTAATTGTTTGAAACCTAAATGTTTTATTTCATATGAGGCATGTCTCACCTTACTTCAAAGTAGCCAGAATCTGACCAAGACAAGATGGAGGCAATTATTTTATAAAGACATTATAGATGATGTGTGGGTTTCAAGTCGGGAAGCTTCCAGTTTATCCTACTGATCTGTGTGCCAGTTATGATTTTCATATGCACATTTTTGTGGAACTGTTTCATTTCAATAACCAAGTTTGTTTCTCAAAAGCATTGTCCTGTGGTTAATCAGTAAAGTGTGAATTAAAAGGCAACATTTTTAAAAGTATCAATTAAACTAATGCGAGATCACCAGCCTCTGCCATATGGATACACTGTGATCCATTGGTGGCTAAAGAAAGGAGCGTGTTGAACTAGTGATGCACCGATATTACATTTTTGACCGATATCCAATATTTTCTTTGCCAAAACAAACCTGATACCGATAACCAGTATTTACAACTTAAGGCCTTTTAAGCATTCTCGTACAGTTAAATAGTTAACACATGGGCGCAGCAATCTAAGGCACTGCAACTCAGTGCAAGAGCCGTCACTACAGTCCCTGGTTTGCATCCAGGCAGTATCACATCTGGCCGTGATTGGGAGTTCCATAGGGTGGCGCACAATTGGCCCAGCGTCGTCCGGGGTAGGCCGGCATTGTAAATAAGAATTTGTTCTTAACCGACTTGCCAAGTTGAATGTTACACACGCACCACACTGACCAAAAATATATTTTGTTGGCATTTACGCATGTCCTCATTACCAGTAAAATATAATCAAAACCTATTTCTTTCACTTACTTGCTGTGCTGTTTCATTCTCATCCAGGATTCCTATGTAACCCAGCTTGGGTCTTTGCATGTCAAAAGATGGTATTTGGCCAATCAGGACCTGATTTGGACTGCCTGTCACGATAATTTTATGCATTCATAATTTTTTTACATGGCTATTACACTATCACTTGTATTACATATGTCAAAACGATTCATCGACGCGTACCTACCGTGCTGGTCATAAAACAAAAGCTAGCTAGCTCATGGATGCAAACAATGTTCTTCCCCAAAAACATAGCAAAACAAAAATCCGCTTCACTAACAATGTGTCGAAGGAAACACTGTACACCTAGCGACCTGGTCAGCATGCACTGTGCCCTGCCTGCCACAGGAGTCACTAGTGCGCGATGAGACAAGGATATCCTTGCCGGCCTAACCTGAACGACGCTAGGCCAATTTTGGTCGCCACCCCATGGGCCTCCCGGTCGCGGCTGGCTGTGACAGAGCCTGGGGTCGAACCCAGAGTCTCTGGTGGCACAGCTAGCACTGCAAAGTGCCTTAGACCACTGCGCCACCCAGGAGGCCTCGTACTTTTTTCTTTTTTTTAAGGAAAACTGCAAAGTCCGCTATTGTGGCAAACCCTTATTGTGGCTATTTTCACAACACATAGTCCGGTCGAGCCTCACTAGCCAGATGAAGCTAGATGGCTGCTTATAACGTTAGCTGGCTAGCTATTTATTTTCATGAACTGAAGTTCAATTTCAATAAGCCAACAACAATACTTACTCAAGGATTCCTAAGTCATTGTTGAGAATAATGAAAATGACTGCAGTTTCTACTGGTCATTGTTTTTAAACTGGTTGTGTTGGTGCTAGCTAGGTTCCAAGCTAAAGCTAGCCACCTCAGAAGTTGAGGTCGAACAAATGATTCTTTATTACCTACCCGGTTTTGTAAACATATCGTTCGTGGCCGGTGTTTGCAGACTTTTGTACAGCTTTGACAGTGCTATCTTTTGGACATGCAAAGACCCAAATGGCATTCCATAGTATGTATGTCGTGAAGCTCATAGCAGTGACGCTATTACTGTAACTCCAGTAGGGCAACATCGGAAAAATAGCGCACTTGGTAGTGTTAACCGTTGCTTGACCAGTCTGTGAAAGCCAACATCACACACGACACAGAACGGTTGATTGTCAAGGGCAATGAATTCCATTATCTTGGCTTTAATGGATTTTGCCTTTGAATCGTCTCGCTGATATTTTGTTACTCTTTCAAATGACTGCTTGACTTGTTGACTGCTTGATCCACACCGCAGACATTTTGGGCTAGTTTAGGAATGCTATGTTGCGCATGTAGCTCAATTTTACGTGGCGTCATTACACCATGTACCTTCATTATATAGGTATGCACGTCAGCTTTGACATCGGTTTTGCACATTGGGCGTTGGATGACACGTTTTGCCTGGATAGTTGGAATATTTTTCTGGCTTACTTGTCCTCTTCCTGTAATTGACAAAACACAAAATATAGCTATAGTTTCATGTGCTCTGATTCTCCGACTGGCTTCTCTTGTCCTGTGTTTTTAGCTGGAGCTGTGAAGCTGAACAAACAGCAGACAGACATTGCCATTAACTGGGCCGGAGGCCTCCATCATGCCAAGAAGTCGGAGGCGTCAGGTTTCTGCTATGTGAATGACATTGTGCTCGCCATTCTGGAGTTACTGAAGTGAGTCAAACAGGCCCACAGCACTTGATCAAGTTTACATAGGAAATATTGTAGACTACTGAATTAAATAGTAACTTCACATTGGGACCCCATAGGTACACCACATTTAGAAGTATCATTCATTCTGTTGCTGAATCTTTTCTCCCCCAGATACCACCAGAGAGTCCTGTACATTGACATTGATATCCACCATGGAGATGGAGTGGAGGAGGCGTTTTACACCACAGACAGGGTCATGACTGTGTCCTTCCACAAGTATGGAGAGTACTTCCCCGGCACCGGAGACCTGAGGGTGAGTTTGAGATTTGATTTGGATCGCTTTTAGTCCCCGTACTCTTCCAAGAGTCCTCAAACATTAAAATACAACTTATAATACGAACACATTTTCACATATAACACACTATTACAAACACATAATATACTAGCATAATGACCCAATTAATACTCTATCTAAAAAAATATTGATTCTTCATCTACTATAGTCCCTCAACATTTCTATATTATATTTAAGTGGTTTTAAAATGTTAATTTATATATTGGAAGGTTTCTGGTTTGTGCAGGTAATTTATTCCATTTCTTTATTGCTCTATATCGACGTGTTCTTTTCCCTATTTCTCTTTTCTGTCTGGATAATGCGTAGATGGTGGACAATCTATTCCTAGTATTTACGCAATGTCTGTCTCTTACCAACTGAATACCGTTGTGAATAGAACTTGGCTGTTAAATTATGTATGTTATGAAATAAAATAAGCATGTTTTTTCCAATTTATCTTGTCGATTGATGACCAACCAAGAACATTGCATGGCCGCAACAGAATAACCATATCTCTACCGTAAAACAATCCTTGCTGCTTTGTTCTGTGCATTCTGCAGCCACCTAACTTCACTTGATGATGCATTTCCCCAGACCACAGAACAGTAGTTAACCTGACTCTCAATTAATGCCTGTGTTATTTGCTTAAGAACTTTTCTTGGTAAATATTTAGCTTATCCTTCTGATTTTGCATGCTGTTTTAATAAATGTTGTTACATTAGTTATTTGAGACGACCATGATAAGCAGCTGTCTAGCTGCATCCCCAATATTTTGGTTTCTGACACTTCTTCAATTTGTACTCCTTCCAAACTTAATTGTATCCCATGCTGTTTTGGCCTTTTCCTAGTCGAACAGACCAGCATAACTTTGGTTTTCTTGATGTTTAAAACAAGTTTGTTCTGGCAAACCCACTCCCTGATATTCTCCAAAGCTTGCTGTACCTGTTGAACCGATTGTCTTGCTGCAGACATTGTAGTGTCATCTGCAAATATAGTTGCTTGAGTTTCAGCTAAGGCATAGGGAAGATCGTTGGTAAATATTAAATAAAGAAGTGGCCCAAGGCAGCTGTCCTGCGGTATTCCACAGTTTAACATGAGGGGTAGAAAATGAACAATTGATATAGGTGGACTGTTTCCTGTCAGATATGACTGTACCCAATTCAATGCCACCTCCTTAACCATAATGCATTAATTTAGTCAATTAGTTCATGATCCACTAAATCAAATGCTGCACTGAAATCTAAAAATAGTACACCCACAAACTTGCCATTATTCATCCCATTGAGCCACTGGTCATTTATGTCAACCAATGTAGTGGAATGGTTTTTGAGAGAACCATGCTGATTGGCTGTAATCAGATCATTATTTTACATGTACTCCCATATTTGTCTACTCACAATACCCTCCAATATCTTACTGAGTGTAGGGAGTAGACTAATTGGTCGACTATTGGCAGGAGTAATGGGTTCTTTGCTGTCTTTCGGAATAGGACACCGTTTCGCATGCTTCCATACATTTGCAATCATCCCCTTTTCCAGTGACCAATTAAATGTCTCAGTGGAACTGCAATCTTTGGAGCAACACAGCGAAGCGAATTGTCCCTAAGACCATAACCTGTAGGTTTACCATCAGGTAATGACTTGAATAGGTTTAATACCTCCTCCACTGACACTGTTTGTAGACTAAAAGAGCAGATCTTGTTGCTCATAAAATGATCATCAATCCATTGGACAATACATTCTTCCAAACAAGCTATGTTTACATTGTTGCTCAGTAAATAAATTATTTGTTTTAAAAATAGTTTAAATAATCTGCAAAAATGATTGGCAATATCAACTGGTTTTGTTATTATTCTCCCGTCAACCACACTAGATAAGCCCTTAACTGTGTTCCGTACCTTTTTTTTGTTGCATTTTTACAATCAATAAAATAATTGTTGTAAACTCTTTCTATTCAATTTAACTGCATAATTACTTACTGTTCTAAAATTCTCTTCAATTTCTAATTTTGACTTGGCTGTTAAGACTTTCCATCAATCCATGGAGATGGATGAGCACCAACTGTACTCTTTCTTATAGGGGCATGATGGTCCATTACCTCAGTGAGCAAATCAATAAAACATTCTGTAGTGTGATTTAGTTCATCCTCTAGATAAATCAGCTCCCAGGGTACAGCAGCCAAATCATTTAGAAAAAGCTCACGATTAAATGTTTGAGAATTTCTCTAGACTTCAATCCTAGGGGGTTTCTTTGGAACCTTTTGTATTCATGGTTATGGTCGCAATATTCTGGTCTGTCCAGCCCACTGGCATTGATCTGGCTTTTAAGCATTGCAATATTATATTACCAATATTGGCAGGCATTGTTTATTAAATGGCATCCAAAGGATACTTTGAATTCCAATTTCATGGCCTGTTGCTTGTAGTTTCCTGTATGCTTTATTGGTTGACGTTGGTCTCCTCTCCCTGTAACCCTTCCGCAGGTTGTTGCTGTAAAATATATTCTCATTCATCTTAATGGTCAATTAACTGTCAACATTTGTAGTTGACTGACTTTTTTTTTCTCCTCAAGGATATTGGCGCCGGGAAGGGCAAGTACTATGCTGTGAATTACCCTCTGAGAGATGGTATAGACGACGAGTCTTACGAAGCCATATTCAAACCTGTAAGTCTTACATTTTTTTCTTTAGTGTTTAATCTTTTCTCCCTGTAACTCAAATAGACCATGTAGATAGACCTTGTTTCCATTTAGCCAACCATATCGTGTAATTTTATATCTGTGTGTAGATCATGGCTAAGGTGATGGAGATGTACCAGCCTAGTGCAGTGGTTCTTCAGTGTGGAGCTGACTCCCTCTCAGGAGACAGGCTTGGCTGCTTTAACCTCACCATCAAAGGCCATGCTAAGTGTGTGGAGTACATGAAGAGCTTCAACCTGCCCCTGCTGATGCTGGGTGGTGGAGGCTACACCATCCGGAACGTGGCCCGCTGCTGGACCTATGAGACAGCTGTGGCCCTGGACAGCGCCATACCCAATGGTGAGCTCTCCTGCAGCACCATTTGATTTGTGGACTTTTTACTTTCTAGTGGACTTTTTACTTTCTAGTGTGACTATCTTTGACAGTTGCTTTTGACAGGTCAGAGGAGCATGAGTGTTTTAAGGATAGGTTCTGCTAAAGCAGACATGCCACTGCCCACCGTGTTGATAACACATTGGTGTTTCTCCACAGAGCTTCCATACAATGATTACTTTGAGTACTTTGGGCCGGACTTCAAACTGCACATCAGCCCCTCTAACATGACCAACCAGAACACCAATGACTACCTGGAGAAGATCAAGTGAGTCCTTGACCACACCTTTTATTGTGCTCTTTAGTCATACTGTACATCATTAAACATATTTTTTTCCTGTCATGAAGTAACATCTCTAGTTTGGTTCTTAGTATAGATTATATAGATAGACCATGTAGTGTAGCTTATATCTATCTATCTCGACAAACCATTTCTTTGTGGACCTCGCTTTGTGCACAGGGGCATTGTCATGCTGAAACAGGAAAGGGCCTTTCTCAAACTGTTGTCACAAAATTGGAAGCACAGAATAATCTAGAATGTCATTGTATGCTGTAGCGTTAAGATTTCCCTTGACTGGAACTAAGGAGTCTAGCCCAGACCGTTATTCCTCCACAACCAAACTTTACAGTTGGCACTATGAATTGGGGCAGGTAGCGTTCTCCTGGAATCTGCCAAACCCAGATTTGTCCTTCGGACTGCCAGATGAAGTGTGATTCATCACTCTAGAGAACACGTTTCCACTGCTCCAGAGTCCAATGGCAGTGATCTTTCCACCACTCCAGACGATGCTCGGCATCGTGCTTGTGGGCAGCTGCTCGGCCATAGAAACCCATTTCACAAAGCTCCCGACTAACTGTTCTTGTGCTGATGCTTCCAGAGGCGGTTTGGACCTTGGTAGTGAGTGTTGCAAATAAGGGCAGATTTTTACATGCTTCAGGACTCTGGTCCGGTTCTGTGAGCTTGTGGCCTACCACTTCGTGACTGAGCTGTTGTTCCAAGATCTTTCCACTTTACAATAACGGCACTTACAGTTGCCCGGGGCAGCACTAGCAGGACAGAAATTTGACAAACTGACTTGTTGGGGACGTGGCATCCTATGATGGTGCCACGTTGAATGTCACTAAGCTCTTCAGGAAGACCATTCTTCTGCAAATGTTTGTCTATGGAGATTTCATGGCTGTGGTGATTTTATACACCCGTCAGCAACGGGTGTGGCTGAAATGGCTGAATCCACTAATTTGAAGAGATGTCTGCATACTTTTGGTTGTGTAGTTATTTATGTTAATCAGGTCATTTCACTTACCAAAAAGGTCATATTGCTGCACTTATGTTATACATTTGATCCTTGATGTGTCATGAGTGTATTTTTGGCACTATTATAATTGTGTTGAGATATCATTTAGTTTAATGTCACTTGTATGTGTGTCCCTTCAGGCAGCGTCTGTTTGAGAACCTGCGCATGCTGCCCCATGCCCCGGGGGTCCAGATGCAGGCCATCCCAGAAGATGCTGTGCAGGAGGACAGTGGCGACGAGGAGGAGGAAGACCCTAACAAACGCATCTCCAGTAAGTTTTGTATTGAGATGTGATTCATAGCAAAAACATCTTGTGTAAGTTCTTTGCCCAGTTTGCAAATACACCAAATAAAAAATGTAAACGCATGCAACAATTTCAAAGATTTTACAGTTCATAGAAGGAAATACTTCAATTGAAATGAATGCATTCGGCTCAAATTTATGGAATTCACTTGACTGGGAATACGGATTTGCATCTGAGCACAGATCCTGTTTTTTTTATTTTTTTTTTAAGGTAGAGGCGTGGATCACAGAACCAGCCGTATCTGGTGTGACCACCATTTGGCTCATGCGGTGTTTGTGGCCTATCGATTGTGGCCTATCGAAATGTTGTCCCACACCTCCAATGGCTGTGCGAATTTGCTGAACATTGTCAGGAATGGAACAGGCTGTTGTACCTGTTGATCCAAAGCATCCCAAACATGCTCAATGGGTGACATGACATTTTCAGCTTCCAGGAATTGTGTACAGATCCTTGTGACATGGGGCCGTGTATTATCATGCTGAAACATGAGGTGATGAATGAGCCTCAGGATCTCGTCAACGTAGCTCTGTGCATTCAAATTGCTATTGATAAAAAGCAGTTTTGTATTTGTCTGTAGCTTATGCCTGCCCATACTATAACCCCACCGCCACCATGGGACACTTCACAATGCTGACATCGGCAAACCGCTTGTACACAGGTCTGGTGATGAAGCCAAATGGGGGGGTCCTGGGCTGGCATGGTTACATGTGGTGAGGCCAGTTGGACGTACTACCAAATTCTCTAAAACTACATTAGAGGCTGCTTAGTAGAGAAATGTGGACATTCCTGCAGTCAGCATGCCAATTGCATGCACCCTCAACTTGACATGTGTCATTGTGTTGACTCAATTGCGTGTTTTGGTGGGGCCTTGTCCCCAGCACAAGGTGCACCAGTGTAATGATCATGCTGTTTAATCAGGTTGTTGATATACCACACCTGTCAGGTGGCGGCATTATCTTGGCAAAGGAGAAATGCTCAGGGAAGGGAGAAACACATTTGTGCACGAAATCCGTGAAAGGCGATTTTTGTGCATATAGAAAATGTGATATTTCATCTCATGAAACATGGGACCAACACTTTACATGTTTATATTTTTGGTGAGTATCATACGTAATCTGCCCGCCGTATGCAGTTCGTGTGTGAGTTAATGTCACACACACGGAGATGCTTATACTCCTGTCTTCTGCTTTTGTGCAGTCCGTGCCCACGATAAGAGGATAGCATGTGACGAGGAGTTCTCCGACTCTGAGGACGAGGCTGAGGGTCAAGGGGGCGGACGCAGAAATGCAGCCAGCTTCAAGAAGGCCAAGAGGACCAAGACTGAGGAAGACAAAGAGGGTGAGGAGAAGAAAGCAGGTGACGAAAAGAAAGCTGATGAGAAGAAAGGTATCAAAATCATTACTTTGTTCTATATCAGACATACCATGGTCCCATTGAACATGTGAGGATGATTATTTGTTGTTGCTTTGTTATTATAGAAGTTAAAGAAGAAAAGGTGCCAGATGAGGAGAAAATGGACACCTCCACAAAGGGGTGAGGAAACATTTCAAACCTCCATTTTAAACTTGTCGTATCAAATAGTCATCATTACATAAGTTTGTAAAAAATCTAATAGTCATTTTCCCTGTTTATCCAACAGGCCAAAAGAGGAGTCCAAGACACCGTGAGGAGCTCCTAGCTCTCCTTAAAGCGATCCTACCGGTTTTGTTTTTCAGAGCAGTTACCTTTCCTGGCTGCTACAAAGAATATCCCTGAAGGACTATACATTTTAATGACAGATCCTGCTCCTTCAAATTGGAATGGGCTAAATATATTTTCTAGAACATATAAATGTTTCTGTTCAAGGACTGAAATTCAAATGGAGTGATTTGTAAGTACTGTTTTCTGTATGCTTAGGCCCATTTTGTTTCAAATCTTTTTATCCTATCCTGCTTCTCCTTACTCAAACCTTTCTGTAGTCTATATTACAGGCCTAGCATCACGCTTTTTATATCTTTTGGGTTTAATTTATTTAATCCACTCGTGTATTTAGTCCCACTGTTATGTGCGTTTGGAAATGTAGTTGAAGCATGACAATTAGGTCCACTTCTCAAAGATGTATGCATTCTGTATTACCCAAATTAACAATATAGAATGCTGCTCCACCAGTATGTGATAAAACAAAACAATCGTGATGGACTTCCAGCACAGTATTGTAGTTTAGTATTTTCAGAGGTTATTGTTTAGTACCAGTGACTGTTTAGGACCCATGTCATTCCCACATTTCAATGAAAACAGCGTCCCTAGATTTTTCACTTGGAATGGGATGTTCAAAGGTATTTTGGTAATGCCACAACATTTTTAGTAAAGTTGGCCAAGCAAAAATGGACACATTCAGTGTTGTGTGGATGTGATTTTATTCTGCAAAATTAAAATGGATGTGTTTTTTTTCTGGAGTTCTTGTAAACTTCATACAAATATGAAGGACCGCACAATCTTTGACTACTTTTAGAAACTAATAAAAACAATTCTATGAAAATCTACTTGTCTTATTTAATCTACAGAAATATAATTTAATGTCATGTTGTTAATTCAAAAACATCTTCAGGTGTAGTTTGCTAGTTACCAGCATGGCTGTTGCTCATTTTACATGGCAGAGAAGTTTAAGTTAACATTCACTATATATATAAAAGTACAGTGCGTTTGGAAAGTATTCAGGCCTGTTCACTTTGATACATTAAAGCCTTATTCTAAAATTAAATAGTTTTCCTCACACAATACCGCATAATGACAGAACTGATTTTCAGAATTGGATTGTTTTTTGTATTCAGACCCTTTGCTATGAGACTTGAAATTGAGCTCCGGTGCATCCTGTTTCCATTGATCACCCTTGAGATGTTTCCACAACTTGATTGGAGTCCACGATTTGGAAAGGCACACCTGTCTATATAAGGTCCCACAGTTGATGGTGCATATCAGAGCAAAAACCAAGCCATGGGGTCGACGGAATTGTCCTTAGAGCTCCGAGACTGGATTGTGTCGAGGCACAGATCTGGGGGAAGGGTACCAAAAAATGTGCAGCATAGAAGGTACCCAAAAACAGTGGCCTCCCATCATTCTTAAATAGAAGTTTGGAACCACCAAGACACCTCACCTAGAGTTCCTCTGTGGAGATGGGAGAACCTTCCAGAAGGACAACCACCTCTGCAGCACTCCACCAATTAGGCCTTCATGGTAGAGTGACCAGACGAAAGCCACTCAGTAAAAGGCACATGACAGCCAGGTTGGAGTTTTCCTAAAGGACTCTCGGACCATGAGAACAGATTCTCTGGCCTGATGAAACCAAGGTTGAACTCTTTGGCCTGAATGCCAAGAGTCATGTCGGGGGGGGACAGGCACCGCTCATCACCTGGCCAATACCATCTTTACGGTGAAGCATGGTGGGGGCAGCAGCATGCTGTGGGGATGTTCTTCAGGGACTGGGAGACTAGGAAGGTGAATGGAACAAATTAAAGCGAGCCTTGATGGAAACCTGCTCAGGACCTCCGACTGGGGGCAAAGTTACACCTTCCAACAGGACAACGACCCTAAGCACACAGCAAAAACACAGGAGTGGCTTCAGGACAAGTCTCAATGTCCTTGAGTGGCCCAGACTTGATCCCGATCAAACATCTCTGGAGAGACCTGCAAATAGCTGCGGAGCTCCGTTCCCCATCAAACTGCAGAGAAGAATGGGAGAAACTCCCCAAATACAGGTGAGCCAAGCTTGTAGCGTCATACCCAAGAAGACTTGAAGCTGTAATCACTGCCGAAGGTGCTTCAAGTCGTGTCTCTCTTTGAAAAAAAGAGACAAGAAGTTGGAAGGAACTATGTGGACTTCACTTTAGAGCATGGAAGAATCGATCATTTGTAGATGTATAGCTTGTGCCAAACACTTCGGACTATCGGATTGGAATGGCAACAAGTGGAAACTATCAAATTAAAATGAATGGAATCCGACTAATGAATGTTTAGCATTGGAGTTTGTAAGTGAATGCAGGACTTTGTGACCGACCTGGATACAAACCAATCATACACACGCCTCAAGGCCGCATTAGCCCACACCAGAGACCCACACATAGGCTTCAGCTCTCTAGTTCTGTGAGCTATTACAAGTCTTCAGGTCAGATAACTCCTCATTCATGTGAGGGTAGTTAGTCAATGCCAGGAGGGTAGGCCATCTTCCTGGGTCTCCTGCACATGTGGAGGAAGGAGGTGCAGGTAATGAAACAGCTGGCCTGAGAGAAGCACTTCCACCACAGACAAAAGGATGAGAGGCACCCGCAGAATAATAGTAGTTCCCTAGTGAGGAACAAAGGCGTGAGTATGGTATTTTAGTCGAATAGTGTAAAGCCTGTCGCATGCTTCCCAGTTGAAACAGTTTGTGCATATATTATTACAATTTTGTGACGTTTTTGTATGTTTTGGTGTTCACCAGGGTTTTCGTTTGGTTCTTCATGCACATTATTATTTTATTCAGGCAAGTCAAAGTTCAGTAGCCAAAGTTTACGCCCATTCATCGGTGATTGGTCAACAGTACTACTAGTAGGAGTGGGAACTATGGACGGGATTCTTCAATTAATTGTTTGTTGTCATTCAACGAGAGACGACTCATTTTCATGCAAAAAAAAATCTTCTTTAGATGTAAAATTGCGCGCAGACGATCGCAGACATTCACTTATTTTGCCAAGCTAAGTTATTCTAGGTGCAAACTGAACCTATGTATGCAGACACCTTTTTCGTCTCTGCTTGTAAACAAATAACCTCACTACTTACAGAATCTGTTCAATCAATTCAACTCTTCCATTTTTGAAACTTCAATATATTCACACAAGTGTATCCCGTCTATTAGCTTTCTATTAAAGGACTTACGTATATCCTTATGGGATCAAAGTGGCACTTGTTGGTAATGCTAGAGTAGCCAATGGCATCAGGGACCTTGTAATGCTTCAGCAGGCCCTGACCTCCACTCATAATGGCCTTAACCATGGAAATGGATAACCCCACAGTGGAGGTGGTTGCCAAAAAGACCTGACACAAAACTGCCCACCAACAGCACCCACATCAGCAAGAGGGCAGGGGCCAATTAACAAAAAAGCTATTGTGACGGGTAGGCAAAAATGTACCAGGTGTACTGTATTTAAGCAATAAGGCCCGAAGGGGTGTGGTATATGGCCAATATACCATGGCAAAGGTTCTGTTCTTAGTCACTACGCAATACGGAGTGCCTGGATACAGCCCTTTAGCTGTGGTATATTGGCCATATACGACAAACCCACAAGGTGCCTTATTGCTATTAAACTGGTAACCAATGTAATTAGAGCAGCAAAACAAATGTCATACCCGTGATATGTGGTCTGACATACTACAGCTGTCAGCCAATCAGCATTCAGGGCTCGAACCACCCAGTTTATAAATCCTGATTACCAAGATGTTATGTACTGAACAAAATATAAATGCAACCTGAAACAATTTCAAAGATTTTAAGTTACAGTTCATATAAGGATATCAGTCAATAGAAATAAATGTATTCGACCCTAATCTATATATATATATATATATATATATATATATATGTACAAGTTCTCCCACTTAAAAAGATGAGAGAGGCCTGTAATTTTCATCATAGGTACACTTCAACCACGACAGACAAAATGAGAAGAGGAAAAATCCAGAAAATCACATTGTAGGATTTTTAATAAATTTATTTGCAAATTATGGTGGAAAATAAGTATTTGGTTACCTACAAACAAGCAAGATTTCTGGCTCTCACAGACCTGTAACTTCTTCTTTAAGAGGCTCCTCTGTCCTCCACTCGTTACCTGCATTAATGGCACCTGTTTGAACTTATTATCAGTATAAAAGACACCTGTCCACAACCTCAAACAGTCACACTCCAAACTCCACTATGGCCAAGACCGAAGAGCTGTCAAAGGACACCAGAAACAAAATTGTAGATCTGCACCAGGCTGGGAAGACTGAATCTGCAATAGGTAAGCAGCTTGGTTTGAAGAAATCAACTGTGGGAGCAATTATTAGGAAATGGAAGACATACAAGACCACTGATAATCTCCCTCGATCTGGGGCTCCACGCAAGATCTCACCCCGTGGGGTCAAAATGATCACAAGAACGGTGAGCAAAAATCCCAGAACCACACGGGGGGACTTAGTGAATGACCTGCAGAGAGCTGGGACCAAAGTAACAAAGCCTACCATCAGTAACACATTACGCCGCCAAGGACTCAAATCCTGCAGTGCCAGACGTGTCCCCCTGCTTAAGCCAGTACATGTCCAGGCCCATCTGAAGTTTGCTAGAGAGCATTTGGATGATCCAGAAGAAGATTGGGAGAATGTCATATGGTCAGATGAAATCAAAATATAAATTTTTGGTAAAGGCTCAACTCGTCGTATTTGGAGGACAAAGAATGCTGAGTTGCATCCAAAGAACACCATAGCTACTGTGAAGCATGGGGGTGGAAACATCATGCTTTGGGGCTGTTTTTCTGCAAAGGGACCAGGACGACTGATCCGTGTAAAGGAAAGAATGAATGGGGCCATGTATCGTGAGATTTTGAGTGAAAGCCTCCTTCCATCAGCAAGGGCATTTAAGATGAAACGAGGCTGGGTCTTTCAGCATGATAATGATCCCAAACACACCGCCCGGGCAACGAAGGAGTGGCATCATAAGAAGCATTTTAAGGTCTTGGAGTGGCCTAGCCAATCTCCAGATCTCAACCCCATAGAAAATCTTTGGAGGGAGTTGAAAGTCCTTGTTGCCCAGCAACAACCCCAAAACATCACTGCTCTAGAGGAGATCTGCATGGAGGAATGGGCCAAAATACCAGCAACAGTGTGTGAAAACCTTGTGAAGACTTACAGAAAACGTTTGACCTCGGTCATTGCCAACAAAGGGTATATAACAAAGTATTGAGATAAACTTTTGTTATTGACCAAATACTAATTTTCCACCACCAATTGCAAATAAATTCATAAAAATCCTACAATGTGATTTTCTCGATTTTTTTCTTCTAATTTTGTCTGTCATAGTTGAAGTGTACCTATGATGAAAATTACAGGCCTCTCTCATCTTTTTAAGTGGGAGAACTTGCACAATTGGTGGCTGACTAAATACTTTTTTTGCCCCACTGTATAGATATACACACACACACACACACACACACACACACACACACACAGTACCAGTCAAAAGTTTGGACACACCTACTCATTCAAAGGTTTTTCTTTTTATTATTTTCAACATTGTAGAATAATTGTGAAGACAACAAAACTATGAAATAACATATGGAATCATGTAGTAACCAAAAAAGGTGTTCAACCAATGAAAATATATTTGAGATTCTTCAAAGTAGCCACCATTTGCCTTGATGACAGCTTTGCACACCCTTGGCATTCTCTCAACCAGCTTCACGAGGTACTTGCCTGGAATGCATTTCAATTAACAGGTGTGCCTTTTTAAAAGTAAATTTAATACATTTGAGCCAATCAGTTGTGTTGTGACAAGGTAGGGGTGATATGCAGAAGATGGCTATATTTGGTAAAAGACCATGCCCATACAATGGCAAGAACAGCTCAAATAAGCAAAGAGAAATGACAGCCCATCATTACTTTAAGATATGAAAGTCAAGCAGTCAACGAAAATGTAAAGAACTTTAAAAACCATCAAGCACTATGATGAAACTGGCTCTCATGGGGACCGCCATAAGAAAGGAAAACCCAGAGTTACCTCTGCTGCAGAGGATACGTTTATTAGTTTCCAGCCTCAGAAATTGCAGCCTAAATAAATGCATCAGAGTTCAAGTGACACATCTCATCATCAACTGTTCAGAGGAGACTGTGAAATCAGGCTTTCATGGTCAAATTGCGGCAAAGAAACCACTACTAAAGGACACCAATAATAAGAAGAGACTTGCTTGGGCCAAGAAACACAAGCAATGGACATTGGACTGGTGGAAATCTGTCCTTTGGTCTGATGAGTCCAAATGTGAGATTTTTAGTTGCAACCTCAGTGTCTTTGTGAGACGCAGAGTAGGTGAACGGATGATATCTGCTTGCATGGTTCTCACCGTGAAGCATGGAGGAGGAGGTGTGATGGTGTGGGGGTGCTTTGCTGCTGACACTGTCTGTGATTTATTTAGAATTCAAAGCACACTTAACCAACATGGCTATCACAGCATTCTGCAGCGATATGCCATCCCATCTGGTTTGGGCTTAGTGGAACTATCATTTGTTTTTCAACAGGACAATGACCTAACAAACCTCCAGGCTGTGTAAGGGTTATTTGACCAAGAAGGAGAGTGATGCATCAGACGAACTGGCCTCCACAATCACCCGACCTCACCCCAATTGAGATGGTTTGTGATGAATTGGACTGCAGAAGGAAGGAAAAGCAGTCAACAAATGCGGGAACTCCTTCAAGACTGCTGGAAAAGCATTCCAAAAAAGCATTCTGACCATCCTACCAATTCTCGACTTTGGCGATGTCATTTACAAAATAGCCTCCAATACCCTACTCAACAAATTTGATGCAGTCTATCACAGTGCAATCCGTTTTGTCACCAAAGCCCCATATACTACCCACCATTGCGACCTGTACGCTCTCCTTGGCTGGCCCTCGCTTCATACTCGTCGCCAAACCCACTGGCTCCATGTCATCTACAAGACCCTGCTAGGTAAAGTCCCCCCTTATCTCAGCTCGCTGGTCACCATAGCATCTCCCACCTGTAGCACACGCTCCAGCAGGTATATCTCTCTAGTCACCCCCAAAACCAATTCTTTCTTTGGCCGCCTCTCCTTCCAGTTCTCTGCTGCCAATGACTGGAACAAACTACAAAAATCTCTGAAACTGGAAACACTTATCTCCCTCACTAGCTTTAAGCACCAACTGTCAGAGCATCTTACAGATTACTGCACCTGTACATAGCCCACCTATAATTTAGCCCAAACAACTACCTCTTTCCCAACTGTATTTAATTTATTTATTTATTTTGCACCCCATTATTCCCCATTCCTTTGCACCCCATTATTTGTATTTCTACTTTGCACATTTTTCCATTGCAAAACTACCATTCCAGTGTTTTACTTGCTATATTGTATTTACTTTGCCACCATGGCCTTTTTTGCCTTTACCTCCCTTCTCACCTAATTTGCTCACATCGTATATAGACTTGTTTATACTGTATTATTGACTGTATGTTTGTTTTACTACATGTGTAACTCTGTGTCGTTGTATCTGTCGAACTGCTTTGCTTTATCTTGGCCAGGTCGCAATTGTAAATGAGAACTTGTTCTCAACTTGCCTACCTGGTTAAATAAAGGTGAAATAAAAAAATAAAAAAATAAAAAATTCCAGGTGGTTGAGAGAATGCCAATAGTGTGCAAAGCTGTCAAGGCAAAGGGTGGCCACTTTCGAAGGAGGCAGACGTTTTACGTGTCCCCAACCAATGTTTTTTTTTCTCGTTTTTGAAAACTTATTTTGTACATAATGTTGCCGTTACCGTCTCTTATGACTAAAAATAAACTCTGGACATTAGGACTGCGATTACTCACCACGGACTGGCAGAATTGTTTTTTGCCTTCTAACGAGTCTGACGAGCCAGACGCGAACGATATACTGCTTTCTCGGGAACAGGCCCAGATCCCCGTGATTTGCCTGAAAAGTGTCGTGGAAAATCGATTCAAATATGACGCTTACAAGAACTGGTGAATTCAATAATAGACTTTTTAATACAACGTATTGCAAGCCGGAGTGGTCCGCGGAACACACACACTTTTTCAGAGCACTCGCTCTGATTTATACACATAGAACATATGAGTCCATCCCACATGCAAATGAAGTTACATCTCAATCCGTGCATCCTGCTTGTTCAGCCCAATAACGCCCATATCTGCTTTCCGTCAGATTATAATGATGACAAGACCCTTGCTTTTTCCCTGCACTCAGCTTAATGCGTTCTCCTGTTTGTGTGTTATCTAGGGTCAGCAGACTATGTGTCTCCTCTGTTTTTAGCGTGTCCAGCTATACTAAAAATACTATACATTCCTCTATGCTATAGGCTTGCTTTGTCCCTGCACTTAGCTCAATGTGTGTCTTTATCTCGGATCAGCAGTCTATGTGTCTCTTCTGTCATTCCTTCAGCATCTCCATGTCCTAAAAATATGTGAACTATGTCTATAATCCATCCGTTGGTCATTTGGCTGACCCCCTCCTTTGTATTACCCTCTGACCTTGGTATGTCCAGCTGTCCTAGGCGCCTATGTGTCGCCTTCTCTTCATGTGGTTGTCTAAGATCAGCAGACTATACATCTATGGCCTCCTCTGGTCTCCTCTCCTATACAATAGACAATGTATTTTACCAGAATGGCAAATGCACTCTATAAGTGTATCTCTCTCTTGTGTTATAGTATTATGTTCCTCCATATATGTACATAATTCTCCCATAAAAGGTGATGGAGAAAAAGGGGCCAAAGGGTGGGCTGCCTTCTGAGAATTCGTAGGCGATCAAATAAATCCCCACTTCCTTCCATTCTGTTAGCAAACGTGCAGTCATTGGAGAATAAAATAGATTACCTACGCGCAAGATTAAACTACCAACGGGACATTCAAAACTGTAATATCAAATGCGTCACGGAATCGTGGCTGAACGACTACACTATCAACATACAGCTGGCTGGTTATACGCTGTACCGGTAGGATAGAACCGCGACATCTGGTAAGACAAGGGGTGGCGGGCTATGTATTTTTGTAAATAACAGCTGGTGCACGATACCTAAGGAAATCACAATTCCTGACATTTAATCCTAGTAAAAATTCCCTGTCTTAGGTCAGTTAGGATCACCACTATATTTTAAGAATGTGAAATGTCAGAATAATAGTACAGAGTGATTTATTTCAGCTTTTATTTCTTTCATCACATTCCCAGTGGGTCAGAAGCTTACTTACACTCAATTAGTATTTGGTAGCATTGCCTTGAAATTGCTTAACTTGGGTAAAACTTTTTGGGTAGCCTTCCACAAGCTTCCCACAATAAGTTGGGTGAATTTTGGCCCATTCCTCCCCCTTTTTCCTCCAAACATAACGATGGTCATTATGGCCAATCAGTTCTAATTTTTGTTTCATCAGACCAGAGGACATTTCTCCAAAAAGTACAATCTTTGTCCCCATGTGCAGTTGCAAACCGTAGTCTGGCTTTTTTTATGGCAGTTTTGGAGCAGTGGCTTCTTCCTTGAAGAGCGGCCTTTCAGGTTATGTCAATATAGGACTCGTTTTACTGTGGATATAGATTCCTCCAGTATCTTCACAGTACATCCCTGGGGCCAAGCTTCCTGCCATCCAGGACCTCTATACCAGACGGTGCCAGATGAAGGCCCTAATAAGTGTCAAAGACTCCAGCCACCCTAGTCATAGACTGTTCCCTCAGCTACTTCACGGCAAGAGGTACCGGAGCACCAAGCCCATAAGACATAAGTCTTGTACACCTACTCAAATGGCTTCCCAGATTATTTGCATTGCCCCGCCCCCCTCTTTTACACTGCTGCAACTCTCTGTTATCATTTATGCATAGTCACTTTAATAACTCTACCCACATACATATTACCTCAACTAACCGGTTCCGCCACACATTGACAGGTACCCCCCTGTATATAGTCTAGCTATTGTTATTTTACTGTTGCTCATTAATTACTTGTTACTTTTATTTCTAATCCGTATTTTTTTGTTTCTTTTAAACTGCTTTGTTGGTTAGGGGCTCGTAAGTAAGCATTTCACTGTAAGGTCTACCTGTTGTATTCGGCTTATGTGACTAATAACATTTGATTTACATGATTCCATGTGTGTTATTTCATAGTTTTGATGTCTTCTATTATTCTACCGTGTAGAAAACAGTAAAAATAAAAACCCTCAATTTTTTGACTGGTACTGTAAGTTATAACATTCCGTTAGTCGATGACACAGTTCAATGACGTAGCACTCAACCATTGGTTGATGCATGCAACATCTGAGCAGGGGAACGCGAATGAGGAGTTTTTGTATGGGGGGCAATGAGAGTGTGTCAAATTAAAGATAAAAAGGATTTGCTATTTTGATAGGTGAGGCTTATTTGAGTGAATAGAAGTTTAATAATGCTTAGATTGTTACAAGCGTATTGATATGTTTTCTACAGAAGGTCATTGGTTCCCACCTGATCTCGCTTCCCCCCGCCTGCCTTTCGCCTTTGGGGACATGTATTTCCATTGTTAAGTGCGATCAGTCGACCATCTTGTCAATATTATAGACAATTGTTGCTTGTGCATCAACATGAGGATGCTACACTTCGCCTAGCTACAGTTTGTGACACAAGATATGTGATAACTATGTTTCCATACTTGAAGTTACAGCTTAGTTTATACAAAATGTTGCCATAGGGTTAAATCTATCTGATCCTACCTCAGGCCAACAGCCTGAGATACCACTCAACCAACACACGCTGTGACTCTTCCGAAGTCAAATCTCGAAACCCCAAGTACTTCTCTGCAGCTGCCACCACAATATTTATTTTCTGCATGTTTGGAATCCATATGTTCCATTGTGGCGTTTTGTATGCGCTGTAACCTCATCGAGTATGGGTCATTCATAGTTGAGTCATTCCAAGTTTGCGGTTGTGCCTTTTCTGTCCCCAGGAAATATAACTTTTTATGTGGTGTAAATATGGATTCCATAAAAGCTTTAAATAAGGGCAGGTGTCCTTTACCTTAAAAACAAAAAAATATGGACCTTGAATGGGAATTTTATGCATTTAAAAAAAACTTTTTGGGATGTAGGTGGTTTTGCTATGATCCTGGGTGTTATTCATCAACTTCCACAAGAAATAAGCCATAAAATATTCAATCTTTCATTATTTTATAGTCCTAGTTAAATTCTCTCATCAATAACGTTTTTTTATCGGTTGTATTTATTTTTTATTTAAGATTTTCTGTGTGGCCCTGATATCACTGTCCACGTTGTTAGTTTGCTGTAATTCTCCATTTAAGATAATAACCCTTCCTACAATGACACCACATTCAGTAAGTGCCATCTTTTCTTTGGTGGGAAAACAATGGTGCAAAACTAAATAAATAAACACTCAGTTTTATCTATTTTTACATGTTTCATGTTGTTAGTCTGTACGTACAAATCATACATTTTCACCATTAGGAAAAATTATAGAGAAAATTAACATTTCTAAATTTGTTTGATAGAGAAGTTCAAATGTTTTTCAAGCATTCACCATTATGCTGGCTCAATATTGCTCACTCACAGAGCGATGGCCAAATGCCCACCCTGTTAGGATTATGCACCTAACAGGTTGGAAAATGCACCTAAAAAAAGTCTGTGCCTGAGCTTGACCAATATGTTTTTCTGAAAGTCAAACGTGTCCTTTTTCTGATAGAATACACATTGAAGAAATATACCTTTTCCCGAAATGTTATGAGGTCCAAGAGACACTGTATGGTTGGAATGACCCAGTTTTCACATATCATTGTCTAACTAACTGTAACTACGACCCACCTCTATTACCTGTGAAATAGTTGTCTGTCAATACAGAGCAGAAGGGAATTTCAATTGTACTTCCAATGATGTATGGCCTATGCATACCTACACATACATACATACATACTTATTACATGTATTTCTTATACCACACTACCACCAGGTGGATACTAGTCAAACGTCCTGCCCCAGAATTCACACGCGCCACATTCCGGGCAAGGGCCCTGTGTGCGAAGTGACAGGCTGTCCCCCTGTACTGCCCTTGGGCCCCGTGTGAGTTTGGGTATTGATTCTAAAAACGCCCCCCCCCTCCTACACTACCTTCCCTTGGTTGTGGATATACATACACACACACACACACACACACACACACACACACACACACACACACACACACACACACACACACACACACACACACACACACACACACACACATACACACACATACACACATACATACATACATACATACATACATACATACATACATACATGTTAGGGTAAAGTAATGTAAAAGACCACACAATCAGACTAGTTAATACAATTGAGTGTAACCAACCAGCCAGTAAGCAATTCATTTGCAAATATCATCTCTCATTGATTTTCTAGGTTCCACATGTATAATGTGTATACGTGTATAACATACTACACACAATGGATTTGAGACCTATTCCGATGTCCTCCACTTAAACCCTAGGAACTCCCACCTGGTGGCTGTCTGCTTTTCTCCTGTCGATACCTTCATGCCACAGGTTTGTTTCAAAGCTTCTACATTTGTGTTTAAGTAATGTGGGTGTTGTATGTTGCTTAATTACAATATTGTTCTATCTCAGGTTTGAGGTGAGTCCCACTACACTTGTTTGAACACCAGCTCACTAGACTGGAGTCTACATACTATGAATGTGATGAACTATGAGTCATGATAAAGGGGACACTGTGAAATTGACACTTTTTTTTTTACTAATCTCTTTACAAATATAATGTTCGCATGGAACTTGCAGCATTCTGGACCAATGCATCTGAAACCAGTATCTATCAAAGAGGGCAGCTCATCCACCTCCAGGTATGTGTCCACCAGGTCTGCCCATAGGACAATAAGTTCTCTGTCCACATTAGACTCCATTCGGAATTCATCTGTCCTTCCTAGACCTATGTGCACTGCAGTGTGATCATCTCTAATCATGGTGTCTCCAGATGCTAAGTCTTGCAACAAGATCAAATCAAGGTATCTGGGCATGGGCTAGGGAAACATTGATTTATTCTATAACGTGTAGCTTTAATGGGTGGCCAATCTGTTACAGATGAGAGAAGCTTAGTGGGGATGTTGTGTGCAGCTGTTGTGGCTCCAGTTGTAAAGGCTCTGAATAAGAACATATTCATTGGTCCGTATCTATGATTTTACTTGTCTTAATGTGATTATACTATCATTGCTGTATAGTAATCTTCTAGGACTTGACAGTCCATTCATGTTTCAGGCTTATTTTAATGTATTGTCTTCTCTTAGACAGCCTCTATTGACTTCTGCCATTGATGGGGTCTGGAGCCAGCAGACTAAAAAGTTGGTGACCAAAGCAACAGACTCCCAGTTTGTGATCCACACTAAGCTCCAGTTGTCCCAAGCCGCTGACGGCTTTCAGACACAGATTTATGAGGATAGGAGGCCTAGACTGAAGGAACCAGGGATCAGGAGTTTTGGCATGGAGGAGAGGTTCCCAGTGAAGAGGCTGAGGGCTGGGCAGTGGAACCTGGGGTTGTCCCTCCTGGATCTGATGAGGTCATTTGTAGTTTTGACAGGTTCAATTTTATTTATTCATTCCACTTGTATCCTTTAGTTAGTGTAACTTTTTCCACTGAATGGTTTTTCATTCATAACTGTTTTTATTTGTATTTGTTCTTTAGGGAGCTGGATAAGGCAGAGCAGGCTAGTCCAATGAACAAGGTGGAGTCGTCAATGAACATGTTTATACATTTGTATAAATGAATAAACTCAGTTTCTGTTATTGTAACTCCACTTTTTCAATTTAAATGTGTGACTTTGGGTTATTGTAACTCCACTTTTTCAATTTAAATGTGTAACTTTGGCCAAAATATTCTCTCTTGTCCTTAAAACTTAGGCGTTTTGGGCCCCTTCACACTAAAGCGGGCTCCTGCTATAATGACCACGTTGTCAAACCCAGATGTCGCTGTAGGGATCTGTGGTGGGTAGTTGTGACCGTACACCCGCCGCTCTCCCTTTTACACCTCATGCACTGTTTTTTTTCTATTCCAAGTTTGACCCTATCTATTTCCTCTGCGCACTGCACTGTCTATAAAGTGACCATGCTTTTCCCACGCAGTCTCTTTCCCCGGCCACAAAACAACCGTGAGTGTCTAACTCACCGTTCTTTAACAACTTTTAAAAAAACAAAAAAATATAAAAAATACAAAATATAAAATCTTAAAAATAAATAGGCCTTCCGTAATATACAAAATAAAAATACGTCGCTAAATTGTGTTAACAGGAGGCCTCGGGCTTAACCCGACGTTTAAGACAATTATATTTATCAGGAGAATACGCCGAGATTCCATTCTGTTTTTAGCTGTCACTTTTCCTTGTCAGCGAGTCTTGAAACTTCGATCTGAACACAAGTCGCATTCTGAGTGTTTTTACTCACAGATTCGGCCCCGGGGAACATTTCTTATCAACAATTCCCGTGATTATAGCGCGAAGGAAGAATTCATACATTTTGTGCACTCCGAGAAATGAACACAGAGACTACAGGGAGTTATCCAATGGCTTCTCTCTATGTTGGCGATCTGCACCCTGATATCACGGAGGCTATGCTGTATGAGAAATTCAGCCCAGCAGGACCGGTGTTGTCTATTCGAGTATGTCGTGATATGATCACCCGACGCTCTCTGGGTTATGCCTATGTGAATTTCTCGCAACCCACCGACGGTAAGCAATCAAGCATGCCTCCAAGATAACGGCGTAAAGGGTTGCTTGGATGTTGGATTTATTTGAGCATGTCAACAGTCAGTTCAGAGCATTCGTCCTATAGAGAATACAATGTAAAGTACATCTTGATTTTTATTGAGTGTAAATCAGTTGTGATGTGATTTCCGGTTAAAGGTATCTACAGCATTCACACCTGTCTAGCACTCAGTGGTTACCTCCAGACGACATAATAGAAACATACCGCGCTACACAGGCAATCTAAGAGGTGTAGGCTAAGCCCCAATGTTGCATGTAACGGAATGAATGAAAACCTATAATGGGAGAGAATGTTTTCCACACAACTTGCACTGAACCATGCCTGGCACTGTGAATCAGACAACTAATGCATGCAGTATGGACTTTTTACCCTTCATGGACTAACTCTGGTGTGTGGAGAAGCACAACATTTGGAATATCTGTTGACCCATATAGCAATAATGGTGGCCCACTTCAATGTGTCATTGTTTGAGGATTGACCAGGATATGCTCCAGGACTCCTGTTTTCACATGTACAAGACTCCTGCTTTGGATATGTTGTAACCAGCCTACTGTCTGTGTTGTGCCTCTAACTTTGAACGGATGGCTGCAGCTTTGCTCCAGAGTCCTGCTCCACAGTACCTAACCCAAAGTGACCCATTTCTGCTCCTATTTAAAGGGCCATAAGGGAACCGTTCTGTAGTGAAATTAATTCCCAATACCTTCCCTGCTGCCTTACAGAGAGAGGAAGAAACGGCCCAGCTGAACAGTAAGGCCACGTTCCCAATGATTAGAGGTTGCACGCACCAACCAATGGTTGCGTACCACTTTATTGACTGTGCTCTCGGGCAACAGAGTGCTAAAACATATGTGGTTTGCTGATACCTAAAATACCTATCCAGGCATTGTAAGATCTGGCATGAGTCAGAAATGTCTAAGCAGGAGAACACGACCTAACTTGCATTTCCCTGCTTTCTGGGGATCATGTGATGTCCTCTGATCTGAGGAGAATAAGTCTGAATAGATTTGCTTCTGCGAATACAATTCTGCTGAAACTTTTCATGTGGATTCAACACCCTTTTCTGGTTGGTTTTCTTGAGTAATTGTTGAAGTGTGTCATTCTCAACACCTCCATGTTCTCTCCTCTACATGTTGATCTGTGATGTTTTGCTCGGGTCGTAGTGGCTTACAATGTACGTGCTTGCAGGGTACACTGGAGGAATTTCCAACATTTGTATCCAAGCCCCTGCTCCTATTGTAAGAAGTCTGAACGTTTAACACAGACTTGCACTCTGAATTACCACTCGATTCAACAATCACTCATCTTTTAATTGTCCAAAGTAGTGCTTTTATGTGCAGTAGAATCATGTATTTGTTAGGGGGTGTGACCTGACACGATTGAGCTGTAGCATATGGGGTGTGTTCTATGACAGTGTGTCTGCCAACTTGTTGAGCAGTGTGGACCTATGGGGCTGTTTTCCATTTCACACCTGCCACCAGATATCTGACTTAGTGTAGCTAGAGAACTCTGTCGTCACAATATAACCTGAAGGTTGTACTTTTATGACAATACACAATCAATATAACATGTCAGGAAGTAAAAGTGTAGTACAACTACCACAGATGTAGGTCTACAACTACAACCACATATTTGAGGGGAGTAGTGTTCCTTCGTGTGACTAAACTAGCTTTGGCTGACCGTCTCCACTTGGGTTTCAGCATGTCACAGCTGCATTTGTAAATAGTTACAAGACCTGGGGTTGCTCATCTGAACATTCTTGTTGAATGTGTCTCCCTCCATCAATGGAAGAGAATGAATAAACTCACTCCACACCAGCACATACCTCTCAGGACCCCTCTCTAAATATAGTCGCTCTCTCAGGCAGTCCAAATGTTGCCTGCCTATAATATCTAAAAAGTTTTAGTCTTCATACAAGGGTAATGTTTGACAATTAATTAGGGCTATCAGCCTCGCCTAGAATGAACTATCCAGTTTTCAGCTGTATGACTAAATACATTTACAGTATAATATCTTCAAACTGACCAGTGAAGTTCACTTGTTGTGTGTGTCACATTCACTTTACCTCTTATTTGATTTCATCATGTTTATCTCTGCTATTCATCCATTGAGCAATCTCAGCTCCACATGGTGCTCAGGGTCTTTCATCAAGCATGGCCATGGGAACCTTCGAGAACTAGACAGACAGGGTGACCGTCACTCACCTTCTCTGAGCTGGTTTGTGTGAAGTACAATTGCACAGCAAACTGCTGATGCCAGCAGACGCAAGGGAGCTCCGTTTTGTTTAACAGACATTTTTAGCTCTAAAGCCCGGGTGTGTGTTGCTGTGGAGTGACAGGAACAAAGGGGAGCTCTCTGGTTGGCATGTGTACCCAGATGGACATGAGAGAGGGGGCAGGAAAATGAGAACTGGCACAACAGAAATCATGATAGGCAGATCTGGAAACGTAAATCAAAGTTACACACACTGACATAGGTAGTATGAACCATAAAAAATAATGCAATGGCTGGCGTTTATTGGAGAACCCATAAGAGAATGTAAAGTTTAAGAGCCATTTGCCTCACTGAATTATATCTGTACATGCACTATATGTCTGCCATTGTATCTATTCATTATGAGGGTGAATCAACTATTATGTCTTGTGGCACTTCTGGTCCCATTTGTCTGTGTGTTAGCGCCATGTGCTCCTGCCTAGCCAACTGCCCCCTAACAGCTGCTCAGTGTGGTGGCAGGCGGAGGTCAGACTCCATAGCCACATGGTGTAGTAGTTCGGACAATCCAGTAGTAGCATGGTTTCTTAAGTGTGCAATAAACTAGGGCCAGTAGTTTTTCCTGACCACATGACTTGACCAGGAGTAACTCCTGGTCCTATCCATCACGACACAATGTGGTAGTGTGAATGATTTGGGAGATGTACGTATGGTGTAGCATGCAGCGTGGTGCGGTGTGCATGATTTGAAGTGAGCACTATATAGCATAAACAACATGGTGTTTGGTGGTGTACACAGTGGCTGATATGTTTTTGGCTCCATGATGTAAGTTAACACTCTGACCTCTCCCCACTAGCCGAGAGAGCCCTGGACACCATGAACTTTGATGTGGTGAAAGGGAAGCCAATCAGAATCATGTGGTCACAGAGAGACCCCTCACTCAGGAAGTCTGGGGTGGGCAACGTGTTCATCAAGAACCTGGACAAGACCATCGACAACAAGGCCCTCTATGACACCTTCTCTGCCTTTGGGAACATTCTGTCTTGCAAAGTAAGATTGCAGTGTTTCAGACCATAGACATCTGATATGACCATAGACTTGTGTACTTAAAAAAAAAGAGCATCAACTTGTCTCTCAAACAGGTTGTAGGTGATGAGAATGGATCCAAGGGATACGCGTTTGTGCACTTTGAGACGCAGGACGCAGCCGACCGCGCCATTGAAAAGATGAACGGCATGCTTCTGAACGACCGCAAGGTGTGAGTGTCTGATCAACGAAGAGCGGGTGGGGAGGTGTGGGGAAGGGGCTGAACTGGAGTTACATCATTGTGTAGAAAGTGGACAGTTTAGATCAATCAAGGTCAGCTAGGATATTGATGAGGATTGTACATGGTTGGAGTCTGAAGTAGGCCTATACTGTGACACGGCAAAAGGGTGAGGTTAGCAGAGGAACAGCAACCTGTTGATCAGGGATCGGCAACTGGAGGCCCGCAGATCTATCTTATTTTGTGGCCCCCGCCCCCATCACAGTTGCCCATCCCTGCTGTAGATGCATATAACAAGCCTCTTTCTCACACTCAGTCCCCATACACCCTGTCTTTCTGTGTGATTTGCGTGAATTACACAACTAACAGTGAATGTTTTTTGCAGTGCTTACAGGGAAATGTGCCTTTAAACCTATACAACAACCCATTTCGACTCTCTGTGGTCACCTCACTCCATGTGTCAGCTGAGCATCCTTCTGTCTGTACGTTTGTCCACCCGTCCACCTGCCTGTCGTGTGTGTGTGTGTGTGTGTGTAACCACGCTTGTGTGTTTTAGTGATGGAGCGAATGCAGGAATGCAATACTGGAGCCAGATTGGGAGAGGTCTGCATAACAAGGTACAGTCTGAGTAGAAAAATATGATCTATCAACCTAGTTTGGTCCTCAGCTTTCCTTTTTATGGACCTCTGTCCCTCCATGTCTCAAGTCTTGGACCAGGAAACGTCATTGTGTCTGGTGTGTTCTGGGTGTATAGCATGAATGCTCAGTTTGCCTGATTGTGGTGCCATAAACAGTGCAAGAAGTGAGTTCAATGTTGTTCCTGAGAGGTCCTTGACTGACTCACTGTGCTGCTGTTCTATACAAAGTGCTTCCTTCCATTTAATAGTCTGGGACTCCTCAATGTCAGTGCTGTGAAAACAACCTGCTTGCAGCCTGAAAACATGAATCTCAGAGGGAAAATATAAGAGATGGATCACAGTCCCTTTCTCCCTGCTGCTCAGGACCGTTTTACAAGAGTTGTCATTGCTCTTTCGTGGTGTTTAGGTTCGTTGGACGTTTCAAGTCTCGGAAGGAGAGGGAGGCAGAACTCGGGGCCAAAGCAAAGGAGTTCACCAACGTCTACATCAAGAACTTTGGAGACGACATGAACGATGACAAGCTAAAGGAAATGTTTGACCAATACGGTAAGCTGTGACTGAAACATACACAGTTGGCTTATTAGTGGAGACGTTTTTGTTTATCACATATTTGTCTTGCAATCTTTTCAAGGAAACTAGACATGCACTTGCATTTCTCAAAACGCATATAGCGGAGTCCCATTTGTTCTCGTTTTCCTCCTGCAGGTAGAATTCTCAGTGTGAAGGTTATGACCGACCCTAGTGGCAAATCTCGAGGCTTTGGCTTTGTGAGTTACGAGAAACACGAGGATGCTAACAAGGTACTATTACACCCTCATAACAACAGTCATGTCAATACAAGTCAGCAGGCTTTCGTGGTTGGTGTAAAAAGACTAAGTGAGACAATCGTACGAATAATCACATTGTGTTAACTTATGGATTAACGGCATATAGACTGGCTGTAACAAATAGATCTCTACTCAGGCATGTGAGGAGATGAACGGCCAAGAGTTCAATGGGAAGACTGTGTTTGTGGGACGTGCTCAGAAGAAGATTGAACGGCAGGGGGAGCTGAAGAGGAAGTTTGAGATGCTGAAACAGGAGAGGATCAGCCGTTACCAGGTCAACTAGCATGTCACTCTCCTCTGGCACCACTATGTCTAATAGAACACTGATTATAACTAAATGCTATTAATCAACCTGACATCTTGTTTCATAGTACCCATCCATTAAGGGAACAAGCCAGGCTGAGTATGTATGTTTGTGGTCATGACACTGTTTTTCTGGTTTCAGGGTGTTAACCTTTACATTAAGAACTTGGACGACACCATTGACGACGAGAAACTGCGCAAAGAATTCACCCCATTCGGGTCCATCACCAGTGCCAAAGTGAGAGAGTGCAGCAGAAGCCAAAACAGTGCACCACAATTACTATTTTCAGTTGTGTATTTGAAGTGTGTTATCCAGATATAACACGGCTTCTCTTGCTGCAGGTGATGCTGGAGGAGGGGCGTTCCAAGGGCTTTGGGTTTGTCTGCTTCTCCTCTCCTGAGGAGGCCACCAAGGCTGTGACTGAGATGAACGGACGCATTGTGGGCTCCAAGCCCCTCTACGTGGCCTTGGCTCAGCGCAAAGAAGAGCGCAAGGCCCACCTCACTAACCAGTACATGCAGCGCATCACTGGCATGAGGGCCATGCCTGCCAACGCCATCATCAACCAGTTCCAGCCCGCCAGCGGATACTTCATGCCTGCAGTGCCTCAGGTTAGTGAGGGAGGGAGGGTTAAAATGGGTTTGGGAGAAAGTTAAGTGGGATTTACTGAAAATGCCCTTCAAAAAGCCATGTCAAGGTTCTGACAGTTGATATGATAAATACTGCTGTGCAAATGCCAGTAAGATAATTGGCACTGTAACAAGTGAGTCAGTTGTTGTTTACAGGATGTAGAACTTTAATTTTGTGCAACATTATTGCATACATGGTTACACTTCTGTCATTAACTGTGTGTGTGTGTGTCCCAGGGCCAAAACAGGACCACCTACTATGCACCCAATCAGCTGACCCAGATGAGGCCCAACCCCCGCTGGCAGCAGCAGGGTGGCAGAGGCCAAGGTGAGGGTTAGAGATGACATCATACATAATAACTAAATGTATCATGGGCTATATATCTAGGCTATATATACAGGCTATATTTATTAAATTACTATATGTCCTAGTGACATTATGTTGACTTGAACTGCTGTCCAATAGTAACACTGCCACCCCCCTCTTCTCTCTCTAGGTGGTTTCCAGGGGATGCCCAACTCCCTGCGCCAGCCTGGTCCACGTGCCAACCTGAGACACCTGGCTCCCAGCGCCCAGGGCCCACGAGGCATGGGGCCTGCTGGAGCTCAGAGAGTTGGTAAGACTGGATTGCCTCAGTATATCTGATAGCCACTGACTATAATTTACATGGTGGAAATATTACCTCATCAAGCTTGATATACTGGCTCATCATACATCCTTATGTGTCATCCCTACCATTAGGAGGTGCTGGCCAGGCTATGGGTCCTCGTCCCTCCATGGGAGTCCCTGCCCCTCGTTCCATGCCACCCTACAAGTACGCCACCAGCATACGCAATACTAACCCCCAAGTGGTGCAGCCCATCGCCTTACAGCAGGTAAATCTCACCAACATCCATCTTTAGCATAGTTAATGCTGTGTCCTTCATCCCTCATCTCTTCTGTCCCTCAAATCTCTATTTTCCCTTCCACTATTTTTCTGTTCCATCACTCCCTTGTTTTAACCACTTTCTTCCCTGTCTTCCTCCTCTCAGGCTCAGCCAGCTGTACATGTGCAGGGTCAGGAGCCTCTCACATCCTCCATGCTGGCTTCTGCACCCCCCCAGGAGCAGAAGCAGATGCTGGGTGAGTGCTGGAACAGATTGGTGGCGTGTCATATTGGTCCTTGGAAGTTCAATGCCAAATTCTAGAATCTAGAGTCTAGAACCTTTGGAGGGATTTTGAACATCATTGCAATAAGGTGCAATTATATTGTAACATTTGAAACCGTGAAAGCCAATCTTAACCCTCCCTGTCTCTTGTCTCTCTCTCTCAGGGGAGCGCCTGTTCCCCCTGATCCAGGCCATGCACCCCAGCTTGGCAGGGAAGATCACTGGGATGCTGCTTGAGATTGACAACTCTGAGCTGCTGCACATGCTGGAGTCCCACGAATCCCTGCGCTCCAAGGTACCAGGAACAGGATAATATCAGATCATAAAAATGGATCTAGGGTCATATAGTGTTGGCTAAGGCTCTAATTGTTTCTCCTATTTCTCTGCGTGTTTGTGCAGGTGGAGGAAGCTGTTGCCGTTCTGCAGGCCCACCAGGCAAAGAAGGATGCCACACAAAAAGTGGGAGTCATCCCTACAACCACTGCTGCCTCTACTTCCTAATGTGTAAGACCGCTTACTAAATGTTTGTTAGATTAGTTTTGTTAATAGATGAGAAAATGTGAGTTATGATATCACCGAAGCATGAGCTTTTGCCCTAGCACTGATAATGGTGTCTACTCAAACTTTTTGGCAACATACATTAATGGTGTATAGATTTGCAAACTTAATCCATTGCTTTTGATTAGTTCAATTGTAGTGGGTTCATATTTCTTATCCAATGCTTTTTGTGTCTCCCCCCCCCCTCCAGGACACAATCAACTGAGAAAAAGATGAGGAGAGATCACTACATTGGCTCCAAATGACTGGGTCATCTCTACAAAATCCTATGCAAAAATAAATAAAAACAAGGTTGAAAAAAATAGAAAAAATCTTTTAAAAACATACTTAAATATTTTTTAAAGAGATTACAGTACTTAATTTGTCTAGTTTAAAAAAAAAAGTTCTGTAATACATTTTAACTTTACCAAAAGCAAAACTTCCAACTAAATAAGGCCCTTGATTTTGTGGCCAGGACAGACCCCTTTTCTCTGAAAATTTGCTTTGCTCTTATTCTTTGTTTGAAAGTTTTGTTTTATGATTTGATTTGGACAATTGGATTCCTCCGTCCCATCATGTTATCATGGGTGGTGTGGTATATGGTATTCTCAATAAAGGGATGAATATCAAATTTACAATGTTTGTTTTTCTTTTCCACAATAGTTTGCATACTGCCATAGCCCCACAGTAGGCCTGTTCACACTGCACATTACCCCAGGGCTAAATCTTAGGTTAACCAATGCTTGTTTGAACCGGATAAGCTAGTCCAGGGACTCTTAACCTACGAATAATGCAGTGTAAAAATGCCTAGTGTGTACACATTTCATTGCTCAAGTGAAGCATTGAATAAAGATTAGATTATTGGTTATTGATCAAATTATTCATTCATTTCACAACCAAAAAGCGAATTAATGTTACATGAATAACACTAGCTACCTTCGCAGGAACTGAGGACCATAAAAAAAAAATAGGTTTGGGGAATTGAGAAGTAAGACATCTATAACAACTAGCCAGCAACAGTGATTGAAAAAAAAGGTACTATAATGTATTTTGAGTTGAGCTGTAAGATTTCAGCTTTTGGAGAGTCCCACTGGTTAAGATTGAGCGATAATCTTTAAATGGAGAAGACAGGTGGCGCCGGAGCTCAAACATGAATCACCAGAGAGGTGGGCTTTGGTTGGAACGCACCAATCACGAGCCTTGTTGGGTTCAAGGGTTAAAGGTTACAAGATGGCGGCGACCAAACGAGTGCTGTATGTTGGTGAGTTGGCTACTCTTTTGCAATAGTTTTTGTACGTAGTTACTGTGTAGTTGAAATAAACATATCTTAGTAATCTCCTGGCAATTAAGCTACACATTATTTACGTGTAAAGTGGACCAGTCTGTGAATAAGCTGGCTAGATAGTTAGCTAGTTGCAGGCAGCAAGTGTGTATAACGTTAGCAATTTAACGTCTATCAAGCTGTTGGTTGTTGTAATGCCCCATTCGTGATATTATATGAACACCTTTAGTTATAAAAGCTTGAAAGAGCGTTTTATCTGATTTGAATCAACTCATAGTAAACTAACTTGATTGTGTGTGCCTGTTGTGTTGACAGGTGGTCTCACAGAAGAGGTGGACGAAAAAGTGCTGCACGCGGCATTCATTCCGTTCGGGGATGTCACAGACATTCAGATTCCAATAGACTATGAAACAGGTCTGAATAAACGGCTTTACCATTCAAATTTGGCATAAAAAAACAGCTGAATCAGTAAATAGAAAGTAATCTATCCGTCCTGTCTACTTAGCCGGAACAAACTGCTACTGTTTGTAGATGAAACCCTTAAGTTTAGAGCAGACGTTAACGTCTCATGTTATTGTTTATTTTGCAGAGAAGCACAGAGGATTCGCCTTCATTGAATTTGAATTGGCAGAGGTAAGTTTAATGAAAACCTCAATGTGGGTATACAAAATTATGCTGGAGATGCTAGCTAGTTACCACTGTGAGGTCATTCCACAGGTTTCGCATGGATCGCGGTATGCTTTAAAAATTATTTTACATACATTTAGGGTCATTTCACATAAATATCATATCGTACAGTATTGTGATTTTTAGACATGGTTAACAACGTCCACATTCATGTTTTCAGATGATTTATTATGTATTTTGATGACCACATTATTGCCGTTTAGTGAAAATTGATTTGATCACTGCTGTGTTTTGTAGAATTCTAGCATTGTGCCCGTTTGTCGCGTCACCTAACATCCTAATCTAGGTTATGGTGGATGGTCAATAGTCATCATGGTGATTGTGTTGTACTGGTTTGTCTTTCATCCCCCTCTTCATCTTCCACAGGATGCTGCAGCTGCTATTGATAACATGGTGAGTGTTTGCTTCCCACTAACAAATTGGTTTAACTAACAGTGATTTGCATTATCCCTTGTTTTGATAGTATGTACTCTGAGACAGTGACTCACATGTTTAAAAGCTGTGGTATTGGACAATTCTCATTGATGCATGTTTTCCCTCTGTTTTATTGACAGAATGAGTCAGAGTTGTTTGGAAGAACCATCCGGGTCAACATTGCCAAACCTATGAGGATCAAAGAGGGCTCTTCTCGTCCAGGTGAGTGATATGCGTTAGTCTCTCTATAAAGACTTTAAACTGTCCCATGGCTCTTAGATGTGGTAAGACCTCTAACTGTATACCATTTCCTCAGTTTGGTCGGATGATGATTGGCTGAAGAAGTTCTCGGGAACGACTGTCGAAGACGCTGAGGTTACGGAGTCCACTGGAGAATCAGCCAAATCAACAACAGCAGATGTAAGTTGACTGTGTGTTGCTGCCTGTCTCTGTGAGTGTAGTACATTGCATAGTATCATATTATGATCTAAAAGCCTGACACGATAATATATTATCACTGATTGCAGGGCGAGCCCCCAGCCAAGAAGGGCAGAACGAACCCCCAGGTTTACATGGACATCAAGATTGGCAACAAGCCAGCGGGGAGACTGCGCTTTCTGCTCCGAGCAGACATTGTTCCTATGACAGCAGGTATCTATGCTCCTCCTTGTTATAAAGTACCAGGGACATTTCTGAAAGTAGAACACTTAATCATTAGACTTCAGGGATTATTTAGGGATATTCAAATAAAATTGTATTTGTCACCCTGTATACAATAATAGTTTCACATGATTTTTGAATTACCACATCTCTGTACCCCACACATACAATTATCTGTAAGGTCCCTCAGTAGAGCAGTGAATTTCAAACACAGATTAACTACAAAGACCAGGGAGATTTTACAATGCCACACAAAGGGCACCTATTGGTAGATGGGTAAAAATTAAAAAGCAGACATTGAATATCCCTTTGAGCATGGTAAAGTTATTACACTTTGCTGGTGAATCAATACACCCACTCACTACAAAGATACAGGCGTCCTTCCTAACTCTGTTGCCGGAGAGGAGGGACACCGCTCAGGGATTTCACCATGAGGCCAATGGTAACTTTAAAACAGTTACAGTTTAATGGCTGTGATAGAACTGAGGATGGATCAGAGTTGTAGTTACTCCACAATCTTAACTTAATTGACTTAATTGACAATCTTAACTTAACTTTCCTTTCCACCAGACACTGAGATTAATTCACCTTTCAGCAGGACAATAACCTAAAACAAACAAAGGCCAAATCTACACTGGGGTTGCTAACCAGGAAGAAAGTGAATGTTCCTAAGTGGCTGAGTTACAGTTTTGACTTAAGTCTACTTGAAAATCTATGCTAAGACCTAAAAATCATTGTCTAGCAATTGTCAACTAATTTGAATAGAATAATGGGAAAATGTTACACAATCCAAGTGTAGAAAGCTCTTAGACTGCCAAAGTTGCCTTTACAATGTATTGACTCAGGGGTGTGAATACTTATGTGAATTAGATATCTGTGTTTCAAAAATTCTGTAAGCACTTTCACTTTGTCATTATGGGAAACATTTTGAATGCAGGCTATAACAACATTGTGGAATAGGTCAAGGGGTATGAATACATTATGAAGGCAGGGTGAAGTGACTGGGTACCAGGACGTATCAAATCAGAGCTCAAATGTAAAGCAGGAAACATGCAGCTAGTCTGAAGTACTGTATGCTTGTTAAATAGGAGCATCCCCTAAAATCTCCAACCCTCTTGACCCTGATATCTCCTATAGAAAACTTCCGCTGCTTGTGCACACATGAGAAAGGCTTTGGCTACAAAGGCAGCAGTTTCCACCGCGTCATCCCTCAGTTCATGTGTCAGGGAGGAGACTTCACCAACCACAATGGTACTGGGGGCAAGTCTATCTACGGGCGCAAGTTTGACGATGAGAACTTTGTCCTCAAACACACTGCTGCAGGTGAGGTGCAGGTCTAAATGGCTGTCTGTGAATTAATGTGTAGAGTGGTGAGGAAGTGCACGAGAGGCATTGCCATACGCAGATTTGGTTGAATATGGTTTCTGATCACAAAGCTCTCTTCTTATGTGTAATAGGTCAGCTCTCAATGGCTAACTCTGGAGCAAACAGCAACGGCTCTCAGTTCTTCATCACCTGTGATAAAACGGATTGGCTGGATAACAAACATGTGGTGTTTGGAGAGTTGATGGAGGGTATAGAGGTGGTCAAAGCCATGGAGGTAAGTGGAGGAGAGGGACATGCATGGAGGTGGTGAAGGGGAAGAATGGTCCTATAGGTGGTTACAGACTGTGAAGAAGTTGGGTACTAAGACTGTCATGTTGTTTTCTGTCCCCACAGGCAGAAGGAACGAAAGAAGGCAAGCCCAAGCAAAAAGTGATCATTTCAGACTGTGGAGAGTATGTTTGAGTTGAAGTACAGAAGTGACTGTTGTATGTTTGTGTAGCTCTGTGTGACTGAATGTTTGAGAAAAATGAGCAGTGTCAGACTGCAGAATTGTTAAAATGGCAAATGTTGTATCATGTACTGCAGTTGCCCATGACTCATCTGCTGTACATGGATTGTTCCTGTTGGTTCCACCTTCTCTGTGATGTAAATATTGCAAACACTTTTTTATAATGAATATGAACAGCTTCTGTGTCAATTTCACATTTTCCAGATGTAAAATGAAACGTTTTGTTGTTAGTACAGTATTGTGAAATACATCTACTCACTATAAAATTGACCTGTTTTAGATTAGAATGATTTTGGTCATGTATTTTCTCTGCTATTTTTTGAAATAAAATGTCTGAAATGAAAGCAGCTCCAGTCCAAATTATACTGAACTAAAATAAGCGCAACATGTAAATTGTTTCATGAGCTGAAATAAAAGATCCCAGAAATGTACCATTTGCACAAAAAGCTTATTTTTCTCCTTTAGTGCACAAATTTGTTTTACATCCCTGTTAGTGAGCATTTCTTATTTGCCAAGATAATCCATCCACCTGACAGGTGTGAGATATCAACAAGCTGATTAAACAGCATGATCATTACACAGGTGCACCTTGTGGACAATAAAAGGCCACTCTAAATTGTGTAGTTTAGTCACAACAATGCCACATGTCAAGTTGAGGGAGCATGCAATTGGCATGCTTGACTGTATGAATGTCCACCAGAGCTGTTGCCAGAGAATTGACTGTTCATTTCTTTACCATAAGCCGCCTCCAATGCCATTTTAGAGAATTTGGGAGTACGTCAGACCAGCCTTACAACTGCAGACCATGTGTAACTATGCCAGCCCAGGACCTCCACATCTGGCTTCTTCACCTGCGGGATCGTCTGAGACCAGACAGCTGATGAATCTCTGGGTTTGCACAACTGAATAATTTCTGAATAATTTCTGCACAAACTATCAAAAACCATCTCGGGGGAAGCTCATCTGCATGCTCGTAGTCCTCACCAACCTGACTGCGGTTCGGAGTCGTAACCGACTTCAGTGTGCAAATACTCACCTTTGGCCGCTGGAGAAGTGTCCTCTTCACGGATGAACCCCGGTTTCAACTGTACCTGGCAGATGGCAGACCGCATGAATGGTGTGGTGTGGACGAACGGTTTGCTGATGTCAACGTTGCGAACAGAGTGCCCCATGGTGTCTGGGGGGTTATGGTATGGGCAGGCATAAACTACAGACAACGAAGACAATTGCATTTTATCGATGGCAACTTGAATGCACAGAGATACCATGACGAGATCCCGAGGCCCATTATCGTGCCATTCATCTGCCACCATCACCTCATATTTCAGCATGAGGCAAATGGTGGTCACAGCACTTGTTTTCTGATCTACGCTCCTACTTTTTCTAATGTACACTATACAAAAGTATGTGGAAACAAGTTAAAATTAGTGGATTTGGCTATTTCAGCCACACCCGTTGCTGACAGATGTATCGAATTGAGCACACCGCCATGCAATCTTCATAGACAAACATTGGCAGTAGAACGTCTCAGTGACTTTCAATGTGGCACTGTCATAGGATACCACCTTTCCAACAAGTCAGTAAGTCAAATTTTTGCTCTGCTGGAGCTGCCGCAGGGAAAACTGTACGTGCTGTTATTGTGAAGTGGAAAAGTCTAGGAGCAACAAAGCTCAGCCGCAAAGTGGTAGGCCACACAAGCTCACAAAACGGGACCGCCGAGTGCTGAAGCTTCTACCGCGTAAAAATGCAACACTCACTACTGAGTTCCAAACTGCCTCTGGAACTGCTTCTGGAAGCAATGTCAGCACAAGAACTGTTCGTTGGGAGCTTCATGAAATGGGTTTCCATGGCCCAGCAGCCGCACACAAGCCTAAGATCACCATGTGCAATGCCAAGTGTCGGGTGGAGTGGCGTAACGCTCGCCGCCATTGGACTCAGGAGCAGTGGAAACGTTCTCTGGAGTGTTGAATTAAGTTTCACAATCTGGCAGTCTGACAGACGAATCTGGGTTTGGCGGATGCCAGGAGAACGCTACCTGCCCCAATGCATAGTGCCAACTGTAAAGTTTGGTGGAGGAGGAATAATGGTCTGGGGCTGTTTTTCATGGTTCGGACTAGGCCCCTTAGTTCCAGTGAAGGGAAATCTTAACGATACAGCATACAATTACATTTTCGACCCCTCAAACTCAACTCTGGACCTCAAAGACAGTTCCACTGCATTTTTTCATTGTACCCCTCTAATCAGGGACTGACTTACACCAGGTGTGTGCAATTAACTATCAGGTAGAATAGAAAACCAGCAGGTTCGGGACCTCGTAGGGTAAGAGGTGAGTACCCCTGTTCTAGACCATTCTGTGCTTTTAACTTTGTGGCAACAGTTTGGAGAATCCTTTTCCTGTTTAAGCAGGACAATGCCCCGCTGCACAAAGCAAAGTCCAAACAGAAATGGTTTGAGCCAGGCCTAATCGCCCAACCTCACTAATGTTGTTTTGGCTGAATGGAAGCAATTCCCTGCAGCATTGTTTCAACATCTAGTGGAAAGCTTTCCCAGAGGAGTGGAGGCTGTTATAGCAGCAAAGGGGGACAAACTCTGTATTAATGCCCACGATTTTGTAATGAGATGTTCGATGTGCAGGTGTCCACATACACTACCTGACGAAAAGTATCTGTGACCAACAGACTCATATCTTTATTCCTAGTAATGTGAAATCCATAGATTAGGGCCTAAGGCATTTATTTCAATTGACTGATTTCCTTAAATGAACTGATAACTCAGTCAAATATTTTGAATTAATGCATGTTTATATTGTAGTTCTGTACATTTAAATGGCCCGTGAAACCGCTCATCTGCATGGTTCACGAGCCACACCTGAACAAGTTCATTGTTGTACGACAACATCGCTTTGCGTGACTGACTGCTCCACCCACACGCCTGCGTTGAGAAACCGATTTTCATCGGTGGGGTCGCATTCAAAGAGTTTTTTCTCGTTCCTATTCGGACTGCAACTTCCCCGACTGAGTTTATGGTCCTTTTGTCATAGACATTTTGAAGTGTAAGTACATGATTTGTTTACATTTCCAGCTGTGTATCAATACTAGTAGTGTAAGGTTATTAGATTCCGATAGAGAAAGTTTGGGTTATTTTTCATTGGTTGAAGAGACTGCGTTTGGGAAAGGTTTTCTCTATTCTTTTTCTATTATTCAGCGAACTCACTAGAATAAACAATTGGGGAATAAAGTACTGTAGTTGCTGCATAGCCTGTCGGTGTTAAGACCTACTCTGAACATTTAACTTGCCTTTTTGCAATAGTTAACTTGCTACTAAATAGGAATCTTGTCATGTACTTTTAGGACATGGGTGTTTTTGCCATCCTTGATACATACACATTATTATTCATCATTTAATCTCATTTTGAAAAAGGCGGTAAGTGTGAAAATAGCTCCCAGTTATGCCTATTTATTACACAGGGAAAAAACAATTGTGTGAATAAAACATGGGAATAATGTACCAAGTCAGTTGTCCAACTGAATGTATTCAATTGAAATAGGTCTTCACATTTCAGTTTAAACCCCTCTGAATCTGCCTTAATCGTTATCCACGTCTTCAGCGCCCGGGGGTTAAATATATACAGGGTCAGTCAAAAGTTTGGACACACCTACTCATTCCAGGGTTGTTTAAAAAAAAAACTATTTTCTACATTGTAGTATAATAGTGAAGACATCAACATGATGAAATAACGCATTGAATCATGCAGTAACCAAAAAATGGTTAAACAAATCAAAATATATTTGAGATTCTTCAAAGTAGCCACCATTTGCCTTGATGACAGCTTTGCACACTCTTGGCATTCTCTCAACCAGCATCATGAGGTAGTCACCTCCAATGCATTGAATAAACAGATGTGTCTTTGTGGAAGTTAATTCGTGGAATTTCTTTCTTTCCTTGATGCGTTTCAGCCAATCAGTTGTGTTGTGACAAGGTAAGGGTGGTATACAGAAGATAGCTCTATTTGGTTAAAGACCAAGTCCATATTATGGCAAGAACAGTTAAAATAAGCAAAGAGAAATGACAGTCCATCATTACTTTAAGACATGAAGGTCAGTCAATGTGGAAAATGTCAAGGACTTTGAAAGTTTCTTCAAGTGCAGTTGCAAAAACCATCAAGCGCTATGATGAAAATGGCTCTCATGAAGACCGCCACAGGAAAGGAAGACCCAGAGTTACCTCTGCTGCAGAGGATAAGTTCATTAGAGTTACCAGCCTCAGCAATTGGAGCCCAAATCAATATATTACAAGTTGAAGTAACAGACACATTTCAAAATAAACTGTTTAGAGAAGACTATGTGAATCAGGCCTTCATGGTCGAATTGCTGCAAAGAAACCACTATTAAAGGACACCAATAATAAGAGACTAAGAAACACAAATAATGGACAAATAATGGACATTAGAACGGTGGAAATCTGTCCTTTGGTCTGATTTTTGGTTGCAACTGCCGTGTATTTGTGAGACACAGAGTAGGTGAACGGATGATTTCCGCATGTGTGGTTCCCACCATGAAGCCATGGAGGAAGAGGTGTGATGGTGTGGTGGTGTTTTGCTGGGGACACTGTCAGTGATTTATTTAGAATTCAAGGCACACTTAACAAGCATGGCTACCACAGCATTCTACAGCGATATGCCATCCCATCTGGTTTGGGCTTAGTTCAATTTATTTTTCAATATGACAATGACACAACACACCTCCAGGCTGTATAAGAGCTATTTTACAAAGGAGTGTGATAGTGCTGCATCAGATGACCTAGCCTCCACAATCCCCCCGACCTCAACCAAATGGTGATGGTTTGGGATGATTCTGACCGCTGAGTGAAGGAAAAGCAGCCAACAAGTGCTCAGCATTTGTGGGAACTCCTTCAAGACTGTTGGAAAATCATTCCAGGTGAAGCTGGTTGAGAGAAGGCCAACGGTGTGCAAAGCTGTCATCGAGGCAAAGGGTGATTACGCATTAAGAAGGAAAGAAATTCCACAAATTAACTTAACCTGTTAATTGAAATACATTCCAGGTGACTACCTCATGTAGCTGGTTGAGAGAATGCCAAGAGTGTGCAAAGCTGTCATCAAGGCAAAAGGTGGCTACTTTGAAGAATCTCAAATATAAAATATATTTTGATTTAACAATTTTTTTGCTTACTACATTATTCCATGTGTTATTTCATAGTTCTGATGTCATAACACCAGTTATGTTTTTGTTCACTCAAACTCAAAGGCCATCTCTTCCCCCTAATCCCTCTCTCTCTCTCTTCTATAGATGGCTGGAAGTAAAGAACACTCCAGAATTTGACTTGAGATCTCAACCAACAATTTTCAACCGAAAAGGGTTTCTCACACCATCCTCCATCTTAACTTCTGTCAGAGAGGTAGATTGTGAGTCAGCTTTCCAATGAATTGGGCATTCCTCCAGGGCCTCCTCAGTGGGGTGAACAAGTACTCCACGGCATTCGGCCGTGTGTGGCTGTCCGTTGTCTTCCTCTTTAGGGTCATGGTGTTTGTCGTGGCAGCAGAGAAGGTGTGGGGGGATGAGCAGAAGGACTTCCAGTGCAACACGGCCCAGCCTGGCTGCCATAATGTCTGTTACGACCACTTCTTCCCTGTGTCCCACATCCGCCTATGGGCCCTGCAGCTCATCTTTGTCACCTGTCCCTCCTTCATGGTGGTGATGCACGTGGCCTACAGAGATGAACGTGAGCGCAAACACACGCTCAAATATGGCGAGGGCTGTCGGAAACTTTACAAGAACACCGGCAAGAAGCGCGGGGGGCTGTGGTGGACCTACGTCCTGACCCTGATCTTCAAGATAGCGGTGGACGGCACCTTTGTGTATTTAATCTATCATATCTACGAGGGCTATGACTTCCCCTCTCTCATCAAGTGTGAGCAGAAGCCCTGTCCCAACAAGGTGGACTGCTTCATCTCTCGCCCCACAGAGAAGCGTATCTTCACCATTTTCATGGTGGTCACCAGCCTGGCCTGTATCCTGCTATCTTTCTTTGAGATCCTGTACCTGGTGGGGAAACGATGTAAAGAGTGTTTCATCCAGATACACCAATCACGCAACTCCACCATCCAGTCACGCCAGGTGGTCATGGCTACGTCTCTGGTGATCGGTGGCAAGAATCAAATGGAGTCCAACTCTCTAAAGTTGCCCAGCAAGGATGCCTCAGCCCCATCTTATACTCAAGGTTGGGGAGTAACTGATTACATGTAATCAGTCACATGTAACCTGATTACTAAAAAAAAAAAAGGTAATCAATTAAGTCACCAACAAAAATATTGTAATCAGATTACAGATACTGTTGATTACTTTTACATTTAGAAAAGATTTTTGGCCCAAAAAAAATACATGAACACCTTTCTGTTTTCTCAATGACATTCAATTCAGCATTGAAAAAAGGTTTCAAGTTTAAGTTTGTTCCACATGAGCGAGTCTGACCACAAGTGAAAGACCACTATGATGACACACCAAAAAGAGAGAATATAAAGAAGTCGAATAACGAGTCTGGAGGCAATGAGAAGTATCTTCCATTGCCTCCAGTATCTTCCATTTCTCTTCTGGATAGGCAAGACTTGGCCAGTTCTTCATTGTTCCTCTGTAGGCATTGTTTACTTACCTTTGTGTTGATGACCGGTGTCCCCCCCACTCCCGCACACTGACTCGGTACCGGTACACCCTGTATAGCCTCTTTATTGTGTTACTTTTTTTAACTTTAGTTTATTTAGTAAATATTTTCTCAACTCTATTTCTTGAACTGCATTGTTGGTTAAGGACTTGTAAGTAAGCATTTCACGGTAAGCTCTATACCTGTTTTATTCGGCGCATGTGACCAATTTGATTACAACACAATCAAATGAATTGAGTCACTTTAAATAAAACATCCATCATTAGCAGAGTTTTGCACCAGGGCTGGGCAATGTGATATATTCTCAAGTTATTTGTTTGCTGTCTACCACACCTCACAACTTTACCATTGTTATTTTTCGGAAAGGACTCAACCTTTGCCACACTGTGCCCACACCATTGTTGTTCTTATGCCCTGGGAAGTTTTACCTGTCTCATCCTCCATTACTAATAGCAGAGGCGGCTTTAGGCTTTGTTGTGAAAAGATGGCGCATACGTCAATATTGATAGATGATGAAAGATTTTTTTAAATCCTTCTGGATATTGAGAGAGTATTTTTCTGGTCATGTTGTTTGTCAGTAGGTTATGCACAACTATGGCTTGAATACTGACGATTCATTTCTGTGTTCATGTGTATGATAGATTATAAAATACATGCACTCTGCACAAAGCCAGTAAAGCGTGTTGATTTGAATGTGTTTCAGTAAACATAGTTGTTGATGATATGTCCCAGAATGTATATTACATGGATGCAAACAGTGAGGTCCACTTATAGGTATATTTACATATTTTTTTATCAAAGTACAGTTGCAGTTTATCTATTTCACTTTTTTGTTTGTATATTTATACAATGCAATTTATGTATTTTTCAAATACATTTGATAAATATAATGACTGAAGTGCACAACAGACAGTATTCAAATGAAGGGTTTTTTTGTTCAAAGATTCTTAAATATGGATCAAGACCATGAATAAAGTCCCTGAGTATGGTAGGAAAGATACTTTATTTCGGATTAATCATAATTTCTGAATTATACAGTATCAGTCCCATTTGACTCTCTTGTGACAGCCTTGGATGGTTTGGTTCTGGGTGCTGATATTAGTCCCATATCATCACCAGTGCATTAGTAACAGCAGTTATTGATGAAGCTCATACTATATGGGGACCAGAACATATGAAGCACACTCTCATTGTATAAGAGGACCTGTCCATTTGTCAGTGGTGTAAAGTACTTAAGTAAAAATACTTTAAAGTACTACTTAAGTCGTTTTTTGGGGTATCTGTACATTAGTATTTATATTTTTGACTACTTGTACTTTTACCTCACTACATTCCTAAAGAAAATAATTGACTTTTTACACTATCAATTTTCCCTGACTCCCGAAACTACTCATTACATTTTGAATTCTTAGCAGGACAGAAAAATGGTCCAATTCACACACTTATCAGAACATCCCTGGTCATCTCTACTGCCTCTGATCTGGCGGACTCACTAAACACACGTTTTGTTTGTAAATTATGTCTGAGTTTTGCAATGTACCCCTGGGTATCTGTAAATAAAATAAAAACAAGAAAATGGTGCCGTCTGGTTTGCTTAATATAAGGAATTTGAAATTATTTATACTTTTACTTTTGGTACTTAAGTATATTTTAGCAATTACATTTACTTTTGATATTTAAGTGTATTTAAAACCAAAAACCTTTAGACTTTTACTCCCAAGTAGTATTTTACTGGGTGATTCACATTTACGTGAATCCTTTTCTATTTGGGTATCTATACTTTTACTCAAGTATGACAATTGGATATTTTTTCAACCACTGCCATTTGTATGGACAGAGGTTGGGTCCCCAGTTTAACACGTCAGCCAGAACTGTAGACCCACCCAGTGGAGAAATTTGACCATCTCTGGGACAGGTTCTGAGTTGGTGACTCTGTTTACATGGAAATGAGAGAAAAGAAAAGGGATAATATGTGTAGTAAAGGTGAACACAGGGCTGTGAGGTGAAATCAAACAAGTTACTCTCACTTGGTATTCCAGAAAGGGGCATTTAAAGTTGTTCAATGATGTGTATGTTTTTGTCTTCTGTAATAGTCAACCAGGAATCAAGGACGGACCATGTCTGTTGACACTGAATGTAATCTGCCTGTATCCTTTCTCTCTATTCAGCATCTTGAATCAGGACTTGTGGGTCTTTTACTGCGTATACAAAGAAAATAACACACCTTTGCAGCAGCAAGACTGTACAGGATTCTCTGTTAGTTCTGCCCCAGCTCCTCATCTTCTGTTTGTATAC